>NC_136600.1:2977234-3489734 GCF_910589615.1 Taurulus bubalis
TTGGCTGAATATCACCACAGGATGCCCTTGAGACCATTCAAGGTTCAGACTGTAGATGTCTCACTCCCAGTGAAATCACCACATGGCCACTGTATCTTTCTATGGCCAGGCATATTATTTCACATTTGATCACATTGGCTGACTGGGAGTGCCCTCCTCACACTGGCCACAGTGACAGTTTGGTTCTGACAACAACAAAAAGTCAAACTACTTGATAATGATCTGAAGTAGGCGCATGATGAGATTCCACAATAACCCTGTTGAAAAAAATGTGGTGCAGGTCGGTAAATGATTGACAAATGCAAACTTGTTTGCGTGGCATTAATATATCTGACAAAGAAGAACTGGCACATAAATATGTGGGACTTTTTGTTCCTCCCACTTTTAAGTGTTATGGTTATAAAGTGGTAAACCAGATATTAAGGTCATGGATTGTTGGCAATACTGTCTAAGCCTATAGCGTTTAACATTTTTGACCTTTATCCAGACATATTAACCATTTTGTCATCTAAAAAACAGATTCAGCGTCTGAATGAAGGCCGCTACCAGCGCTACTTCAGCAGCAGACCAGCAGCATTATTCCTTTTTCTCGATTTTACATAATTTCTTAAAGTCATCATTTAAAAAAGGCACTTGCATATGAGCTATACCCATGTGTTACAGACAAAATTGCAGAACAATCTCAGCTATCTATATAATGAGGCACCCGTCACGGTGTTGGATGACTTCCTGTTCCCTTCCACCTGTGCGTCATTACCTTCACCCTCCCCTTGTATTTAAACCCTGTCTGTCTTCTGTCTGTCGATCTGTTAGATCGTACTGCATTTTTGACTGTTGCCTGTCCGTGTTCCTCCGTGTGAGTAAGATTGTCCCCCTTTATGGATATATACAGGTAAAAGCCAGTAAATTAGAATATTTTGAAAAACTTGATTTATTTCAGTAATTGCATTCAAAAGGTGTAACTTGTACATTATATTTATTCATTGCACACAGACTGATGCATTCAAATGTTTATTTCATTTAATTTTGATGATTTGAAGTGGCAACAAATGAAAATCCAAAATTCCGTGTGTCACAAAATTAGAATATTACTTAAGGCTGATACAAAAAAGGGATTTTTAGAAATGTTGGCCAACTGAAAAGTATGAAAATGAAAAATATGAGCATGTACAATACTCAATACTTGGTTGGAGATCTTCCTTTTCACAATACCCCACAGATTTTCTATGGGGCTAAGGTCAGGGGAGTTGGCTGGCCAATTTAGAACAGAAATACCATGGTCCGTAAACCAGGCACGGGTAGATTTTGCGCTGTGTGCAGGCGCCAAGTCCTGTTGGAACTTGAAATCTCCATCTCCATAGAGCAGGTCAGCAGCAGGAAGCATGAAGTGCTCTAAAACTTGCTGGTATACGGCTGCGTTGACCCTGGATCTCAGGAAACAGAGTGGACCGACACCAGCAGATGACATGGCACCCCAAACCATCACTGATGGTGGAAACTTTACACTAGACTTCAGGCAACGTGGATCCTGTGCCTCTCCTGTCCTCCTCCAGACTCTGGGAGGCACAGGATCTCCCCTGACCTTAGCCCCATAGAAAATATGTGGGGTATTGTGAAAAGGAAGATGCAGAATGCCAGACCCAAAAACGCAGAAGAGTTGAAGGCCACTATCAGAGCAACCTGGGCTCTCATAACACCTGAGCAGTGCCAGAAACTCATGGACTCCATGCCACGCCGCATTAACGCAGTAATTGAGGCAAAAGGAGCTCCAACCAAGTATTGAGTATTGTACATGCTCATATTTTTCATTTTCATACTTTTCAGTTGGCCAACATTTCTAAAAATCCCTTTTTTGTATCAGCCTTAAGTAATATTCTAATTTTGTGACACACGGAATTTTGGATTTTCATTTGTTGCCACTTCAAATCATCAAAATTAAATGAAATAAACATTTGAATGCATCAGTCTGTGTGCAATGAATAAATATAATGTACAAGTTACACCTTTTGAATGCAATTACTGAAATAAATCAAGTTTTTCAAAATATTCTAATTTACTGGCTTTTACCTGTATAGTGTTTTTTGGAAGACTTTCCTGATTTTTGTTTAAATAAATTTACTTTTTCATCCGTTGCTCTGGCATTTGGGTCCTCCTTAACCACCACGTAACAGCACCATTGTCCCAAGGCACAAGTGTAAAGAGATAATATGACCCTAAAGTTGAAAAATTGTTTGTGATTGAAATTGGTTTACCAAACGTCTTAGGTTCACAAAAGCAGTGGAATATATGAACAAAATGGGAGGTACATAAATGTCTAAAACCAATTTCTTTTATATCGTTTTTTGAGTAGAAAAAGAAGTAGCGCCTGCAGCTGCCCCCTGCAGCTGCAGGCGCCCCTGCTTGCTAAGAAGGTGCCATCTACAGATCATGTCTGAGAAGGGGGAAGGAGAGGGGGCGCGGGGGGAAAAGTTTACCTCTGGGTCTCCCAAATGGAACGACAAGGGGGGAGGGGGGGATCCACTGTAAACTATAGAGCAATACTCTAATGCAATTAGTGGATCTCTGCTCTTGTTCATTTTTTTCTATATCTGATTGTACATATTTTTGCCACTTTTATGTCGTAACGTATACTGTGTTGTGCAGAATTGTGTGCATTGATTCTCTTTATCTGATCCGCCCAGAGCTTTTTTTTTTACAGAATTTTCGATAATGAGGAAGTGTTTTCCTTTTTACTCAAACGCTTCTAAATCATCAACCACAGGTCCGATTTAATACATTTAAACGGCTAAAGTACTGTAATACCTTGTGAGAAGAGAAACGATGGACTACATTTAAAAAAAAAAGATTGTTATATTTTTATAATTACGTAATTAGGAAAGCTCATCAACATGACTGAGTGATTATAACGTTTCACTATTTAGCTAATTTAGTACCCCTAACAACGACGCTTTCGCTCAAAGTACTACGTCTGTAACCGTAGAGACTGTACAAATATTCCAGTAGTGGGTAGATCACTGTGTGTAAAGTATTGAAGTCGCGAGCTGCGAGAAAGCAACGGCTGTTTTTTCTGGATTTTTTTCTCCGTGTTTCGAGGTGCTGCGGTCCCATTGTTCCTCAAAAGCATCTGAAAGCACAACAGATGACACAGATGGAATCAGACGGTCATTTTAAGTACAGTTAGTTCATGGTGCGACCAAGATTTAGGTAAAGGTTGCTTGTGTTTATTGTGATTATTATTGTAGATTTGGATGCTTTAGGTCTTAATCTTTCTAAAGAGGTGCAGTGGTACTCTGGGGCATGATGGGAAGGCACCAAAAATACAATTAAAAAAACTCGGGGAGCGACCAAGGACTAATTTTTTGATCAGACTCTTGACTTTTGATCATATTTATGCAGAAAATAAATAATAAATATTCTTTTAAAGGCAAGGAGTTGCTGATTCTTTAGAGATCATGGATAATAGGGGCTGGTATTCATATCAAGGTCATATGAGCTGTAGACCTGTAGAAGACCCTAGGGCTGATGAGTGTTATTCAAATGTTCTATTGAAGGATTTGTGCAATTGAAAAATGTAAGTTCATAATATATATATATATATATTTTTTATTTTTTTTCCCCCGGTGGTGTAATTACATGTAGAACCGCCACTGCTACCCAGTACTAAGTTCACTGAAAGAAAGTTGACTGTGATAGTTACGATGGTTACGAATAAGTACCATGCAGTTTTACGGACATCCAGCACGGACTATGCACACGGCATGCGCTCAATGTGCTATTGCAAAACAAAGTTAAGTAAATGCACTTACCCATCTTCAAATGGAGCCTATCTGTTGGCATATTCCACTTTGTCGCAGGAATCAAATCCTTCAGGCTCTGAAGTGAAGTGCGTTGTCATAACCCGGCTCTTAGGCCATGACAATGGCCTAATGCCGTGTTCACACCGGACGCGGCGCGAATTATTATTATTATTTTTATGTTCACCGCGTCAAACATCGCGCCGCGAAGGGGGCGTGGCTTATCTCAGTCGCTTGTCTCTGTGAAAGGAGCTTTCATTTCCTCTATTGACCATGGAATAAATAACCACTAGTTCTGCTTTATACTTGTTGTGTAAGTCCCAAACATGTTGGAACATGAAACGCCCTTGTGTTTGGGTTCATAACACCATCCGTAGCGGGAAAAAATACAAATAAAATCGCGGAACGGCGCATCTGTGGATTGACTTTGCATGTAATCTGGTCGCGCCGCAAAAAAAAAACAACAGTTGAGGATAATGTAAGGTGTTTATTCGGACTACCTAACAAAAATAGTTACCCTTGTGGAGTGTGGCAGTCCGTAACATCAGTCATGTCAAAGTGCATGCGTGCTGGAGTGTAGGTGTTCTCAGCGAAAGGAAAAATTAAGTAACCGGCAGCAACGGCCTGGGATCACTCCGCATACATCCGAGAGGAAACCCGCATCCTGAGCAACACTAGCGCAGGGCTTTTATGCCATCCCCCTTCCCGGACCAGGTCCTCTGCATCATGTAATCTGCTCTCTATGGACAAAGGGACAAAGCCCACCTGCAGTGATTAGGGACCTGGACACAGATCCTCGCCATGTTCTCTCTTCTTTTGGATTGAAAACTGCAGCATGTTTATAAAGCTCAGGTGGGTAGGTCTTCTGTTTTTTTGAGTGTTCATTGGTTAGTTATTTCACAAAATGTCGACAGACACACAAATCGACAAATCGCAGTGAAGGATTCCGTGTGACGAGTACTTGACGCACACACACATCCATGCTCATATCTCGGTGTGATTCGCCTTAGCTCACGGGAGGAAGGCAGCGTAAGCGGGAAAAGCCTCCTGATTCCTCTGGAATTTGAACAGAACAGAAATCTGTGCGTATTATCACAGGTATGTATGTGTGTCTTTTAGGCTGCTGCTACAGACCTGGATGAGCTAACTTGACAACTTATATCAGTTTTTGTGAGGACATGTGTGTGCCGACTAAAACCTTCTGCACATATAACAATACACCCTGGTTCACTGCAAAACTCAGGCAGCTTCGTCGGGCTAAAGAGGAGGCCTACAGAAGTGGGGACAGGATTCTGTACAACCAGGCCAGAAACACACTGACGAGGGAGATCAAGGTAGCTAAGAAGAGCTACACTGCTGAAAAAAAAAAAAATCTGCCAACGACCCACCGGCACTGAGGCTCTGCAAAGGGGATGCGAGTCGGCTCGTTCAGAGACAGAAGATCAGGAAGGCTCCGGGCCCAGACGGTGTGTTACCCTCCTGCCTGAAAGTCTGTGCTGACCAACTGGCCCCCATCTTCACTGAGATCTGGCGGCGACTGGCTCAGCGGTTAGCATGCCTGAATTTCAATCAGAGGTTCGATCCCCGGCTCCGCTAGTCCATGTCGATGTTTCCTTGAGGCAAGGCAAGGCAAGGCAAGTTTATTTGTATAGCACATTTCAACAACAAGGCGATTCAAAGTGCTTCACATAAAACCATTAAAAGCATCAAAACCTAATGCAGATTTAAAAACAGTTAAGAAAACATTAAAACAGTAAAACATTAAAACAGTCAAAAAACAAAATAAAAGTAGAAAAAGCAACTTAAAAAATAAAAGTTGAATAAAAGTTGCAGTGCAGTTTAAGAAATAAAATGCAGTAGTGAGATGCAGTAATTGAATCTGGTTCAGTTAAAGGCAGCAGCAAACAGAAAAGTCTTCAATGTGGACTTAAAGGAGCTAGACACTTAACCCCAAATTGCTCCCCGTTGCTGTGTCTACGGCAGGGGTCTCAAACTCAATTTGGCTTGGGGCCACCGCTGGCAGTGGCGGTTCAACATGTAATTACGCCCCGGGCGAGACCCCCCTCCGAGCGCCCCCCCCCCCCGGCCGGTTAAAAAAAAAAAAAAAAAGTTGGAAAAATATTTTATTTTGAAAAAAGACCGGATACATCCGTCTGTGCGTAGCCTCAAACGTAACCTCTTGACACATGTCAAGAGGTTCCATACGTTTCCCCAAAAGTGAAACTTAAAAGTCCGTTACAACTCGGTGTTCTGGATTAAAATCAAGAAAGAGTTACTGAGATCGCCAAAAAAGCTCTGAAACCCTGCATCCATTCCAACATCCTGTCTTTGTGAAGCAGGTTTTAATGAAGCTACAGAGTGCACATACAGGTTTAAGTTACGGAGTAGAGTCAGTAGACTGGACATAAACACGTCGGTCTTTTTCTCCTGTCACCCCGAGACGGACCGGCTCGTAGCAGAGAAACAAGCTCAGGGCTCCACTAATGCAGCGTCATGGTGAGATGTATCTTTATGCACTTTATGATTGTCTTTATGCCGGTCGTATTACGTCATATTTATTACGTCATATTTTTCGTCTACACCGTGAAGGCAGGTCCGTGAAAATATTGTCTAACACAAAACCGGTCCGTGGCTCAAAAAAGGTTGGGTACCACTGCATTAGAGTACGGCTCCATAGCCCACAGTGGATCCCCCGTGCCCCCGCAGCCGCCCCCCAAAGCAAGCAGCCGCAGGGGGCGCCAACCCGCCAACCCCCCACACAGCGACATGGCAGATATTGCGGCTGCCCGGGTCGCCCGTGCCCAAAACCGCCCCTGACCGCTGGTATTGTGATCTCATCGGAGGGCCACACAGAAAGCTCCTATGAAAGGCAGTATGATCACACAGAGGAGTGGGCGGAACCTCCAGACTTTGGCGCATCCAGCAGTATCTGAATCTTTTTTCTACTCCGTTTTGTCACGGAGCTATTAATAGAAACGTCCAGTAAACATTATTTTACGGGGCGCGCGCGCAAACTCAGAAAAACGTGCGGGCCGCACTAACACTAAACTTTGATGTCAAGTAGGGGGGCAAAAAATATCGGTAAAAAAATACCCTGGTCTACGGTACATAGAGCAAAAACGTAAGTCGCTTTGGATAAAAGCTTCAGCTAAATGAAATGTAATGTAATCTTCACGATCACTTGAGCTGTGTGAAGTCCCCTACTGCTTAAAGCGCTCCTTGATCATCTCGGTCCCCAAGAAATCCTTCATCACAGGATTAAATGACTACAGACCCGTCGCCCTGACGTCTGTGGACACGAAATCGTTTGAGAGACTGGTGTTGACCCACCTGAAGGACATTGTAGTGCCCCTGCTGGACCCCCTGCAGTTTGCCTACTGCGCAAACAGGTCAGTGGATGATGCAATCAATATGGGACTGCACCATATACTGCAACACCTCCACTCCCCAGGGTCATATGCAAGTGAAAAATATTCCTAGAACCTTGTGTGCTCATGGCGGAGAAGAAATACAGGAAAATTAAAGTTGGTGATACAGTGTACATATACTCAGCTGAGGGTCTCTGAGCTTCCGCTCCACAGACAGTTCCTGTCTTGGCGCAGGTTTTGAAAATGGCTCCATAACATTCATGTTTTCCGGTATCTGAAGTCCTCACTCCGCCCTCCTGTGTTTACGAACAAAATATTTGACCTAGAAGGAATTGTTATTCAGTTCTATATGTTACAACTGATGAGAATCTTACTACAGCTTACAGTCAACTTCCCACAGACCCTCTTCACCTCGGCTGGCTGAAATGCCAATCGAATCCCCCCACTGTGCCTGATAAGAACAGTTGGGAGTTTTCCCAGACCACAGGTGGTCCAGTCCCCTTTGTTCTTAAAACCAAATGCTTCCTTGTAAAACCCTCAAACACTGTCTGGGGTGTGACCTCAGCCATACCATAGTATCTCATTCATCTTGTTATATTCAATCTATTTTAAAATCCTTTCACATCTGACTCAATATACAGTAATAAAAATGACCTTAATATGCATACAATTACAAACCCTTCATAATAATATCCCTTATTAATTATCATATTTCATGCATTGTAATGTACACATAAACAATTTATTTTACATAGATGTGCAAGTCCAAATGTGACAAACTAAGCTTAAAAAACACTACACAAGGGTTCTTGTTTGTGGACTTCAGCTCTGCATTCAACACCATCATGCCGGAGGTACGTCAACATAAACTCACCCAGCTCGCCGTGCCAGCCCCCACCCATCAGTGGATTACAAACTTCCTGTCAGACAGGACGCAACAGGTGAGGCTGGGAAAAATCATGTCCAGCACCCGGAGGGATCTGTGCTCTTTCCTCTGCTCTTCTCCCTCTACACCAGGGGTATTCAACAAGGCGTGTGATTGGTTGGTGTGTCTCCAGGACCTCTGAACGAGAGCCGTAAAGACAGGTAAAGCTGCGCCGGTGAAATAGAAGCGATCCATCAACAGTTAATAATTCGGGAATAATAATTGAATTTCGGTCCAGGGTCCAGAAACAACGGCGTCTGGGTCCGGACCAGGACCGCGGTCCGCCTGTTAGTGACCCGTGCTCTACACCAACGACTGCAGCTCAGGGGACCCATCTGTTAAACTCCTGAAGTCCGTAGACGACACAACGGTCATCGGCCTCATCAGGAACGGTGACAAGCCTCCCCTCCATTCTGGACTTGCATACCGCCAGAGTCAGGAAGCGAGCTGGAAAGATCACTGTAGACCCCTCACACCCTGGACACAAGCCGTTTCAACTCCTGCCCTCTGGTAGGCGCTACAGAGCACTGTACGCCAAAACCACCAGACACAGGAACAGCTTCTTCCCACTGGCCGTCACTCTGATGAACAGTTAATCAGACTCTTCCATCTGCACTTTTTGACTACCGTCTTTAATGTCTTGTTTACTGTATATTGTGTGTGTAAAAGTACAAAGTGAAACCGGAGTCAAATTCCATGTATGTGCAAACTTACATGGCTATTAAAGCTGATTCATCGTCAAGCAAGGATCCGCGCTTCAAGACCCGGAAGGGTTAAGAAAACTTTGGGCGATTTACCGTTCTGAAATTGTGGTCTAAGTTCAGAACGAATCCCAGATGAAAAACGCATAAGTGGAGTTCAGAAGAAATGTCTTCCTAACTGCGTTCGAGAATGAGGCCCATTATTCCTGATTGACGTTCGCTATAGCTATATAGCTATATAGTTATAGCCTGGCGTTGTTTGCAGTTAGCGAGCATGGCTAGCAAGGCTCCACGAAAGGCGAAAACCTACCATTTCCATCCAGAATGGGAGGAAGATTTTATTTTTACCTTGGTAAAAAGACAAGTGTGTGTGTAATATATATATATATATATATATATATATATATATATATATATATATATATATATATATATATATATATATATATATAGGTGACCAATGTGGTAGAGTGTTTGTCCTGTAACCACAAGGTAGCAGGTTTGATACATGTCCATGGAGGTTTCCATTTTAAAACGCATATCTTTTGCTACGTTTGTGTCCACACTACGCCGGACTTTTAGAGCACCGCAAACGGAAAAGGACGGATACGTTTTTACTACTGCACTGCAAAAAAGGAATTTCAAGAAAGTAAAAAAAGCCTTGTATCAAGAAAATAAGTCATTTTTTGCCCAAAAAGAATATTAATCTTGAAAAGCATGTTTTGATTAGAAAAAATATCGCATTTTAAGAAAGTATGCCTTACTTTTTATTGCTAAGATATACCAGCTAATTTTGAGCTAGAATGAACCAGAAACAGAGTATAAAAATGTTTTACAATAAAACCCAGTGCAGTGACAAGATTATTTGACTTATTTTAAGAGTAAGCCCATTTGCACAACTTCTCAATTTAAGAATGCCATGAAACAAGGACAATTAATGTTTTTTTTTAATTATTATTTTCATTGCAGGGTAGAACCTGCTGCTTCATATCTAACATTAAGATGACAGCAGACTGGTCTATACAACACACAACATAATACAAAGAACCATGCTGAATGAAAACTGCACGGCCCATAAACAAAACAAAATGAAAAAATGGCCAAAATGATATGACCCTTGACTCAATTGCATCCTGAATCACAAAAGAACATGCAGTATCCTGCAGCATCGGCATCTGACTGCTAATTGATTGTTCATCTGAAGAAGAAAGAATCATGAAACAACAAAATTGTTGGTCAAGAAGCACAGTTTGTGGCAAACACATTAAACAGTGCGCCTTTTACAGTCCATCAGATGAGGCTCTGTGTAGCCCAAGCACATCTCCCAGATAATATGTTGTAGGGACATATGTCACATCCTTGTGAGTATAACTATAATATGGAGTGAGATCTACCAGATTATCAGATGCTATGAGTTCAGTTGCGTGTGCCATGTTTGGAATCTCTATTGTATATGCCATGTAATTTCCATCATAGCAAACTGTAGTATGCTGCTGCAACTCAAAACAATATAATGATGAGTTAACACTGGGGTCTGGGGTCATTTTCTTGATTTCACTTGCATATGATACATACATACACAAATTACAGAAGAATCTCAGCTATCTATATAATGAGGCACCATTGTCCCAAGGCACAAGTGTAAAGAGAAAATATGACTAAAGCTGAAAAATTTAATCTTGATTTTGGAAATGTAGTAACTTTACTCATGTGGTGTTTTGGTGATGGAAATTGGTTTACCAAAGGTCTTAGGTTCACAAAAGCAGTGGAATATATGAATAAAATGGTAGACACATGTAATAAATGTCAAAAACCAAATGCAGAGCTACCAACTCTCACGGTTTCGCCGTGTGACACACGCTTTTGCATGTTTTCACACGCACTCACGCCACACAACCAATTTCTCACGGCAAAAAAAGAAATTTCTGATTTTGGGCCGAGGCGCGTTCGTTCCTTTTCAAACTCCCCGACGATAGATGGCGTTAAGGAGCGCATCTGTAAACCTATTCGCTGCATAGACATCCTATTTACCCCAAAGAGTCCCGAAGTTAGCAACAGATAAAGATTTTCAAACGGACACAACCGCGGGAGAAACTCAGGAGGAGCAGAGACTAAGGCAGACCTGGGCATCTTACGGCCCGCGGCTCTCCCAGTCTGGCCCGCGTGAGGTCAATCAAAAATGAAAAATAAATAAATAAATAAGGTGCACGCCATGAATGCAATACAAACGGCACTGCTTTTACTTTGAAGGCGATTTATTTATGTGTGTGTACGCGCGCGCTTATGCAGCCGCACTACGGGCAGTGTTTGCCGACTTGGAGACTGAAGTGAAAGCGTATTGTTATGCAGTTTCTGTCGCGAGACCCCCACCTCCCAAGCAGCCTCGTGCTGCAGTCTCTGCCTCCAGATTGAAAATGAATGCGCAAAGCCGCCGCGGATCTGACCTGCGGTCTGATCCACTATGGCAGAGCACTTTAAGTCAGGATCTTCACTCTTCTCTCAAAGAGGAGAACGTTCCTCACACATGAGGAAAGATGCTCAGAAGATGTTGGTTCACTTTGGATCTACCTACATGAGAACAAACATTCTAGTGATGAAGTTCAACAGATCAGATCCTCTCTCTCTGTCAGCTGTCCTTCATCTCCACCTCATTCAACCAGACTTCATGCTCTTGTTCAAGCAACACAGACTGGACTAAGTAAGAACAACTGAACTGGAAAAAATCAAAAGCACTTATTGCTTTTGTCTAAAGTTAATAAATTGCTGGTCTTTAACATACATATTTAAGGTACGGTTTACATTTTAACTTATTTTCATAGCCTTATTGTAACATGTATTCTTACCAGTAGCAGCTCAAAACAATATAATTTACAGTTTTTTAATAAAGTAATAACATTCATATTGAGTTAATTGAATTAAGTTCAGACTATTGGTTCGGCCCTCCACAACGGTCCAAATTTCTCATATGGCCCCTTGGGAAAATGAATTGCCCACCCCTGGACTAAGGTATGTTAATGACATGTGGTTCCCAAGCGCTCTTTGGTGACGTGGTTGATTATGTTACTGTCATCTGTCCATCATCGTATAAAGCCCGCCCTGACAATTTGATTGGTCCGAACAATTTTTGATTTTGGATCATTTCTCCCCAACGGAGCAGTGCCAGACCGAACTTCCAGACCTCAAATGTTGTCGGCGGGGCTAAGTTCGGCTGGTATCAGGCTACATCTTTAGTATACCACCCAAAAATCCACTAGAATGCATGAAATAACATCTACTTAAACCAAAATGTCCTGGGGGTGGACCATCAGCTATGTCTTTCCTTCACAGAATGTAACCAATGTTGGCCAGCTCCAGTAGGCCGCCCCGATCAACAACTTTAGGCCCCACAAACCACCAAAATGCAGGGTACAACATAGGTACGACATGGGTAAAACGCCAAACTAATTCAAATTTCCTGATATTTGAGCCACCAACGTGTGTGGCTGCGTGCGCGGCAAAATTTTGGTCACCCCTGAGAAAATCTCACTCCAAGGTTTTTTGAAAAGTTGGCAGCTCTGCAAATGTATTATTATATGGTGGGACTGATGAGCTGTGGCTGGCTTTGAGGCCTCCTATGGTGATGTGTTGGCAGGCAGACGGACTGGAGGCTGCTGCAGCTGCATGCTGTCCTCTGGACCCTCGCAGCTCTGAATCCACTCTGTAAAATACATTAATACAAGTCAGTATGAGTTCACTGAAATAAAGTTAATGATGATAGAGACAACAGTTGATTACCCACCGTTCATAGCTGTAGTCAACTATCTCCGTTAGCTCTTGTTAGCTCGCGCCGTGTTAGCAGCACCTAACGTGACATAAACACTACTGTAGTAACGATTAACGGAGATCCAACGCTACTAGGCTTACTAAGTTCACTGTAAGAAGGCTAACAGTGTTAGGGACAACAGTTGAGTATGCACCGTTCAGTCGTAGACACGGAAGAGGCATCCAAAACGGGGCTATCTAGTGACGTGCTAACGCTACGAAGCTATCATCAACAAACAAACGTTAGTTACGGTCTTACAAACACAAAATAGAGGTCCAACACTACTGGTCGTACTAAGTTCACTGTAAGAAAGTTAACGGTGATCGGGACAACAGTTGAGTATGCACCGTTCAGACGTAGACACGGAAGGAAACATCCAACACGGCACTATGTAGTGACGTGCTAACGCTACGAAGCTATCGTCAACAAACACACGTTTGTTACGGTCTTACAAACACATAATGGAGGTCCAACACGACTAGTCATACTAAGTTCACTGTAAGAAAGTTAACGGTGATAGGGGCAACAATTGATTACTCACCGTTCAGTCTCACAGAAACGCTGTAGCCAGCCATCTGGCCTGTTAGCTCCGGCTAGCTCCTTGTTAGCGAATCCTTCAGGCACTGGAGCTGCGCCGTCAGTCCCCTCCAATATAGCTTTGCTCAGGACTCTTTGCTTGGCATCTCTTGACTCACATTGAAGCTTTGCACACGTCGTAAGACACGTCCATGTTTAGATGCTCAGACGCAGAAGTGGAAACCATATCCGCTAGATTTGAAACCATATCTCTGTGACGTATTATTGTGATGATATAATTTTATTAAAAACTTAAACACCTGCCCGCCCACATCGCCGCGGGCCCCGCCCCCAGAGGGTTAATTACATAGATATTGCTCACAAGTCCAAACTCAGGTAAATCATTGGAATTAACAGCATTTACAAGTAATGTCTTCTCCCGTATATATTTATTACCATTTAGATTAATCCATTTAACAGACACTGCATTGTCTATGTCATCAGTTCCAAGGAAAGCCCTTGTTTTGTCTTTCAAATACGACATGTTGCGTATTTCTTAAATTGGTCCCAACACACACTCGTTAAAAAAAATTGGGTGTTCAGAATGACTTACATTTTGACAACATTCATACATTTGATTATGCCTTATTAAAGACTTGCAAACGTTTCGAAAAATCAAATCATGCATTTTTGGGGTAATGTAATGCATTTTTGGGGTAATTGGGGTAAAAAAAAAAAAAGAAAGACAACTTTTTTTTCTGCCCGGTGGAAAAACTTTTAAAGGGAAGTCCTCTTGTCTTTGAGTTTAAGGTGATATTGTGTCACTGAAAATAAAAATAAATGTTTAAATATTTCTTTCACTAAAATGTGCGTCACGTCGCTGTCAAGCCTCCGCCCCTGCAATTGGTTACTCGTGATTCAGAGTCCTCGCGCGCAGATGAGTGCAGAAGAGCGATTCCTCAACTGCTGCAGCAAACTGAGTAAAGTATATATACTTTCAGGAAGTGGATCATGTCTCCAAACTCCACTACTGCTGCTGGTTCTGTGTCAGCTCATGAGACAGTGAGGCGTCCGTTAGTAAAAACGGATCCGTCCTCCGTTTGCGGTGCTCTAGTGAGGAGGACGCTCAGTGTAAACGAAGCAAAAGATATGCGTTTAAAATCTAAAACTCACTAAAGAGGACAGGTATCAAACTTGCTACCTTGCAGTTCCAGGGCAAACACTCTACTGCATGAGCCACAAATATAGATAGATCTGAAGGTCCATATAGTTGTGTTTTTAATTAACCTTAATGTAGCTGACACATGACTATTTTTTGTTTGATAGTTAAACAGGTAAAATAGCAATACTATGTAAAAAAAAAAAAAAAAAGAGTCTTTATTCTTGTTCTATAATTTCATGAATACAACAAACTATAGTTTTTTGTATATATAATATGACTATATATATAAAACTTCAGAAGCTGCGATATCAAATAATTTTCGCGGCTCCAGACAATTTTTTTTGGTGGAACTGGATCATGTAAGTAATGTTGTTTTTTTAAGAAGAAGTCATCAGAATGTACTTTTTTTTTCAGTTTTTTTTTCTTTATCTGAATCCATTTTTCAGGTGCTGAATGAGCTGCAGCGAATCATCCAACCGACGTTGGTCGGTTGGATGATCATCTCTGATATGTACTGGGAGTACATATCAGAGATGCAGAACGGATGGAAAACCTTCTATTCAAAGGTCCAGTTTTATGGAGTGATGAAGGCCATGAAGCCTCCTAGAACTTTGAATGGAGGTGAAGTCACAATACATTGACTTGTTCATTTTATATAATAATGTCTCATAATTATTTGTTATGTTAAGCCCTGCCACTGCTCTTTCCGTCCAGCACTTTGCCACCGAAGAAACTGGGCTCAAGCAGCGAGGCTCTTTTCTAAGGAAGCCCGTTTCCGCCACACAAAAAAAAAAAAAGAGATGAAAAAATAATCTCATAATTATGAGATAATAAAGTCGAAATTATGAGATAAAAAGTCATAATAATGAGATAAAAAGTCATTATTATGAGATAAAAAGTCATAATAATGAGATAAAAAGTCATAATAATGAGATAAAAAGTCATTATTATGAGATAAAAAGTCATAATAATGAGATAAAAAGTCATTATTATGAGATAAAAAGTCATAATAATGAGATAAAAAGTCATAATAATGAGATAAAAAGTCATAATAATGAGATAAAAAGTCATTATTATGAGATAAAAAGTCATAATAATGAGATAAAAAGTCATTATTATGAGATAAAAAGTCATAATAATGAGATAAAAAGTCATTATTATGAGATAAAAACCACAACAGTCAGAAGCAGCTCTTTTGCATAGGTTACCCTCTGTTTGACATAGAAATGGATTGTGAGTACATTGAAGACTACTTTAAATGTGGCTTTACAACAGATGAAATACTTCAAATGCTTGCTAATTCACATGGGATTAAACTAAGCAAACGCACCCTAGAAAGGATTTTAAGAAAGAATAAAACCGATGTGGCTGAGGTGGCCAACTTCATTGAACAGCAACTGGAAACATCTGGTCAGTGTCACGGTTACAGATGGATGCACCAAAAGTGTTGGTTACATGGAATTGTGACAGACAGAGAAACAGTTAGAATATTGCTAAAGCTATTGGATGGTGAAGGTGTTGATCTGAGGTCAAGAAACAGACTGCGAAGACGTGTTTACCACTGCTGTGGTCCAAACTATGTCTGGCACATTGATGGCTACGACAAGCTTAAGCCATTTGGAATTGCAATCAGTGGATGCATTGATGGGTTTTCCAGAAAGATGATATGGCTTGAAGCTTACAAAACAAACAATGATCCAAAGATCATCGCTGGCTACTTCATGGATGCTGTGATCAATGCTGAGGGATGCCCTGCCAGACTCAGACTTGATTTAGGAACAGAAAATGGACATATGGCTGAAATGCAGAGGCTTTTGCATTTGTCAGAGAACCAAGCTGAGACAGACAGTGTAACCTTTGGTCCAAGCACTGGAAACCAGCGGATTGAGCGATGGTGGCTGACCTTGCGAAGTCAGTGTGCCCAGTTTTGGATGGACCTATTTGACAAACTGAGAGAAGATGGCTACTTCTCGGGCAACTTCTTGGACAAGTCCTTGATCCAGTTTTGTTTTCTTCAAACGATACAGGTAATTGACACATACTCTATACATACAGGTGATTGCCTAATACTAATACCACAAATTACCATGTGTAAGAAAGCCATTGCCTATGTTCTGTGCAAATAAATGTGTAATAAGTGGCATTCCATAATGATGGAAAAGACTCCTTTTATTTTTAAGTTCTTTGACTACGTTTTGATAGTTGTGAAATATGATTGCAACATCTGTTGCAATGCAGCAAATTACATTTGGCAGGTATTGTAGGAAAGGGCACACCTATCTCTGTAACTCTTTGTGACTGAATATTATTTCCCTCCTAGGAAGAACTTAATGAGGTTGTTTTGACTTGGAACAACCACAGAATCCGTCAAGTCCACAACTCACGATCACCTCATGGACGCCCCTCCATCCTGCATGCAGTCCCCCAGCTGTACGGAGGCAGAAATTGTTTGCACCCTGTGGACCTGGAGAAGGTTCAAGTCTGCCTTGAAGAGTGTGTGTTCAAGAATTTCCCATGTGATGAAGATGTGTTCCATATCTGTGTGGACCAAATGTCAGAATATAATCTAAAATTAACAAATGATGTGTTTGAAACAGTGAACCTGTATATCGAACTCAGACATCTGATAAACAATGAACTAGATCATTAACTTTTCTGGGCCTGTGTCTCATTTCATATTTCCGAAATTTTCTTTTGTTTTACCGTTTTATTCCAGGAGAGAAATGAAAACTGTCAAAATTACCGTTACAGCTGTGATAGATGCAAATATAATTGTAGCTAATATATTTACACACAAAGTACATTGTTATTGACTATTTTTAAAAACTGAGTAAAATGCAAAGTCCACACATTTATTAACTGAATTATTTATTCAGATATTTAAACAATCACAGTATACACAACTGCATATCTTTTCATTTTAACTGCATTTTGCTTAACTTGCAACAGTAAGAAGACTATAAAGTAACCCATCAATAGGTTTATGGCTGATTGCCAATGACAAGCTATATTTTGGTAAATAATAAAAGCACTTGAATATAAAACAGTGCTTGCAGTGTGCTTGCAATGTCAAATGAAAGGAAAACGAAAATGTACACAAGATTGGACTATGTGACTTGGATTTGTTTTGTTATATGAACAATAAATATTTACATATAAATGAAGGTATTGTAAAACCAAAGTGCTGAAATAACTTCTTCTGAAGTTAGCTTCACTAAGAAAATTACAAAAATATTGCTTAGATGTTTTCAAACTAGTGAAACAGATATAGTGCTTTTGGAGCAACAACAGTTATCTGAACATCAGGTAATGAAATACCAGTTTTTACAAATAAAAACAAATATATATGTAAACAGTCTTAGTATATTTTCCACAGCAAGATGCACTCTCTTTTCTCACATTTTCTTAAACTGAAAACAATGTTTAACAACATAAATTGGGCTAAAAGCAACTGAAAAATGTGGACCGCATGTTAAAGACACTTAATCAGGTAAACAAGATAGTTGTAGTACGTCCATGTCCATAAGGCAAACATCTGGAAACCTACAAAGTTTGAACATTAGTCTCTGATGGCAGTCCAGTTCCTGTTGGCTAAAATCTTTAGCTTAGGCAATGTCCATTACCCACACGTTGCTTTCTAGAACTTTGTTAATTTCATGTCGAAAATCCGGGTAGTTGTCATAACTGACCGGCAACTCCAAGTAACAGCCACACGTGTGAGCAACCGGTCTTCTTTGAAATCCCTGAAGTTGTGTGAAGCTGACAGTGATGTTCTTTCCCGTGAACAAGTCTGATCCAGTGCAAAATCTAAGGAAAAGGGAGAGGTGGTGGTTGTCTGATTCTCTAAGGAATGCACTTACATACTTGACTATTAGTTTGTCCTGGGCATTCTGGGTACTGGGGTAAGTGATCGATCTCATGATCTTTCTTGCTGTTGGTTGTAGCTCTTCGTAGGCTGCTGCAATCCCTTTCAGCTCTGATTTAACAGGTTCAAGCATGTTCCTCCACTGTTCAATAACAAAAGCCGGTTCCTGAATCAGCTTCTGGTGAGCAAGCTCTCTCAAGATTTGCTCAATACTGTCTGCTGTTGGAACCCTACGGCAGCTGTGAGTATCCATTATTTCCAACAATTCTTCAAGGTCAACACTTTCGAAATCAGAACGGCAGGATTCCAAGATCACTCGCTCAGACTCTGATACATACTTGAAAAAGCAGTCCACAAGATCGCTCTCAACAAAGCCCAAAACAGTTTGCTCCAGAAGTACAGGAGCAAGTTTGATAGGAAGGTACTTCTCTTTTTGCCAGCCTAATCTGATTATTCGTCCTATGCTTTCCCATTCTTCCTTCCCAAAATCATGACGTAAGAACGGCACTTTGAAGCCATTCCCCATAGTGCACTGCTCATAAAAGTCTTTCCAGAATTCTGACAGTACATCCCTCAAAACACCACCATCATCCACAGCCTTTTCAAACTTTCCATCAGGAAGAATAATTTGAAAGTAGACATCATCCTCCATGATACATTCCTCTGAAAAAACTTGAATAAGTTCTCTAAGCATCTGTCCACGATGAAGAACAATAATTTTCTTCACTCTTTCTCTCTGATTGGCCTGTTCCTGCAACACATCCATGGAAGGAGGCAAGGCTGATGCAAAAGATGGTTCCTGAGAGAGAGGCAAGGTATCATCGAGACCAGAGTACTCCATCCCAGATATGCTTTCTGTGTGGAAAGTTACAATGCCACTATCCTCTAAAGCATCTACATGATGTAATGTGTCAAGTTCTAGCAAACTATACGCATCCAGTGGGTCGTCTGTGGTGTAAAGATGGGTAACGCGCTCACTGCTTGCATTTGCAAATACTGTGCTACTTCCAACATAAATGATATCTGAAGTATGTATCTCCACAGCATCTGTTGTAGAAGTATCTGGAGAATGGAAAGCAGGTCTGTCATGTGTCTTTTCACCTTCTTGCGCAGTAGCATCCCTATTCTCCTCCTCAAGATGTATGTCACTGACAAGGTCTTTCTTCTTGGTTGTTAAGTAGAAACGTAAAAGAGGTAACTTTGTCTTTTCATACAGTTCGCCGACTGTTATACTACTATCTAATGAATGCTGCTGAAAGTCAGTTACATCAATGTCAAAATCGGTGAGGCTCCCCTCTGCATTTGTTCCACCTGGGAAAAACAACAGGGCAGCCTTTTCAATCAAGTTCTGTTTTATACTGCCCTTCGGCACAGTCTCTTTTCTGGTACCCCCACCCTTTTTGGTGCGTACCTGAACAAATTCCCCTTCTCTAAAATTCATCCATCCAATCTCAATTTTTCTCTGATCCTTCTGAGCATTCTTTGGAGGTGCTTGATACTTTCTCTGAGTCACATGATCGTCTTGGTTTCTTGAGAGCTTTCCTCTAAGTCGCTCAAAGAGCTTTGACTTGCGACAGCTGGGTTCTTTTTCCTTCCGCCTGCAGTATCCAAAAACAGCCAGTCGATCACCGTAGGATGGCAGGTACTCTTTAAGCTGGTCATCTGTCATAAGATGTATGACACTGGAATCTTTCTACAATGAAGGAATACTTTATTATTAGTTTGGCCTATTAGTTTAGGCCAAGTGCATTCAATTATAACAGTGAACAACCTGCATAAGATGCATCAGATATTTACAAAGATCTTCTAAAAGTCTTCCAAAAAGTCAAAATTAAGCATTTCTTATATTAGCTACCTTCTCCTGTTCCATTCGCTGTATGTCTCCCTCAGGCACATGTCGTGACCTTAAGTAGTCACTTAGGTCCTCCATTTTGTGACAGTTCAAAAAAACTCTGCACCTCTGTTGAATACAAGTATAGCTCAAATGTGACCTTAAATCAAACATACATCTATACAGTTTTATAAAATCTTTCTTTGTTTGTAGTTTTGGAATTCAAACTTATTCACAGTCAATTCATGTTTAAATATGACAAAACCCTTTACTGTCTTCTAAATTCCTCAAATTAGGAGAAAAAGAGCATTTTTTTAAATTTAATTTTTATATTTAATACTTTATATTTAGTACTACGACATAACAGGTTAATAATACACAGTCACTGTGGTCCAGCAGTTGAGCTGGAACCTTACATATTGTAGCAAACTGAGTGACGTGTAATGTTAACCTGTTATGTTAAAGTGTTATTGTGTTTACAGGAAGAAGTTCTAGTTCAAATAGGTTGTTGCAATTACTGAGTTCAGGAGGTCAGTGAAGGTCTCATGACCTGTGTAGCTGTAAAAAAACAACTGTCAATCATCCTAGCTACCTATGGGGGTGGGCGGGACATGAGCGTGTCTGCGATTAGCGCTGCGAATGAGGTGAGATGTGTTGCTGTTGAGAGCAGTGTTGCCGACTTTCCAAACCCTCTTGGAGACTTTTTTTTGTGAAAAGCGACTAGCGACAAATCTAGAGACTTTTTTTGTGTGTAATTGGAGACTTCCTGGTGTCTTGGAGACTGACGAGAAAGCGCCGCACGTATCGTTCTGTCCTCAGCGAGCAGCGGGTGCTGCCGTGAGCCCCCTCCGCCGTCCCAAAGCACCCCAAAGCCTCACAGGAGCCGAGCGAGTCGCGCAGCAGTAGCGGCAGAGAGGAGAGACCCACACGTCTCCGCGTACAGACTCAAAATTAATCGCGCAAAGCCGCCGCTGATCCCGCCACGGCTGGATGGAAATGTTTTTTACCGGCGAAGGGATGAAGAGACCTGTGAAGACAGCGACTGAGGCGCATGCGCAATTACTATCTCATTATTTCGACTTTTTATCTCATTATTATAACTTTTTATCTCATAATAATGACTTTTTATCTCATTATTATGACTTTTTATCTCATTATTATGACTTTTTATCTCATAATAATGACTTTTTATCTCATTATTATGACTTTTTATCTCATTATTATGACTTTTTATCTCATAATAATGACTTTTTATCTCATTATTATGACTTTCTATCTCATTATTATGACTTTTTATCTCATAATAATGACTTTTTATCTCATTATTATGACTTTTTATCTCATAATAATGACTTTGTATCTCATTATTATGACTTTGTATCTCATAATAATGACTTTTTATCTCATTATTATGACTTTTTATCTCATAATAATGACTTTTTATCTCATTATTCTGACTTTTTATCTAATAATAATGACTTTTTATCTCATTATTATGACTTTTTATCTCATTATTATGACTTTTTATCTCATAATTTCGACTTTATTATCTCATAATTATGCGATTTATTTATTTATTTATTTTTTTCATCTTTTTTTTTTTTGAACACCAAGCATGCCAGTGCAAGTCAGAAGCCCCTTACATTTTTTAGATCAAAATTGGAAGAGTTACAAAACAGCCTAAAACAATTGCAGTCTCATTCACGTGAGTATCTCAAAGTCTCACTTTCTCCCCCTCCCTCTCTATCTCTCTTGCTGCAGGCTGAGCCACCTGCGCTGCATGTGAAAATCCTCATATGGACTCCTTTTTTATTTATACTCTTTGTACACTCTTTGTTCTTTACGTGGCTTACTGTGTTTAAGTAAATACATGTGAAATGCAATCTGCCTCTGAGCCTGTGCGTGTGTCCTCGCCATCCTTATTGCTCTTTAAAAGTGACGCCTTGTGTAACTGAAATTTATACAGCGGACTAAATCTTGTAAAAAACACCACACCAAAAATGGAAATAGCAGTTGGTTAGCTTAAGCTCTGACACAAACGTAACAATCTAAAACAATATTTTCTCAAAAAATTAACTTGAACAGATACAAACCTTGTGCCCATATCAGCAAGGTGCTAAACTAATACATCCGTAGCCTTTTTTATCACTGTTTGCCGTTATTATGGCAACTCCTTTCTGCCCGTTTCTTACTAACAACTTCCGTTTTTTATACCTTCAAAATAAGAGCGCAACCGGAAATGCACTGACTGCAATAACAAAACGGACTAAAATAAAGGACCAAAAAAAGGAACAAACTATTACAATACTTTAAACTCTCAGAGGTCCGTTACATGGCTATCTACCTCTGGAAATAAACAAAACAAAATGGCTTCTCAAGCTTCTCTAAAAATGATTGACCAAAATAGATACAGAAGGAGCACCGACCAATTACCCGCGGCTCCGGAGCAGCATGCGGCTCTTTAGCTCGTCTGTTGCGGCTCCCTGAGGCTTTGACAAAAACAACAAAGACATTTTTATTTTATTATTTTTTACCTAGTGGGAAATCTTTCAAAGGGAATTCCTCTTATCTTGGAGATTGAGATGATATTGGGTCACTGAAAATAAAATAAATGTTTAAATATTTCTTTAACTAAAATGTGCATCACATCCTGTCGCTGTCAAGCACCTTCCCCTGCAGGTGGTACTGGTGATTCACAGAGCTCCGCCCTAGCTAAACTATCAACGGATAAATACTTTTTTTTTTAAAGTCACGGAGAAAAGTAGTTTAATTCTGCGTGGACGTATTAATTAGCTTTCACTGCCAATGATGTGGGCTGACCTGTATGCTTGATATGTGGCGAGAAGTTAGCAAACAACCAAACATTTAATGTTGAAAGACTCTTCCAGAACAAACACACAGCATCTGCTGAAAAGTATCAAGCTGCAGAAGAGCCATTTCTCGACTGCTGCTGCAAACTGAGCAAAGTAAATCTACTTTCAGGAAGTGGATCACGTCTCCAAACTCCACTACTGCTGCTGTTTCTGTGGCAGCTCGTGAGACACAGAGGCGGTCGCTATTAAAAACGGATCCGTCCTCCGTTTGCAGTGTTCTAAAAGTCCTGTAGTGTGGACGCTCAGTGTAAACGTATGGAAATGGCAAAACTCACGTGGGGGAGGACAGCGATCAAACCTACTACCTCATGGTTACAGGGGGAACCCTTTACCACATGAGCCACATATATAGATAGGACTCAAGGTCTGCATAGTTGTCTTTTTAATGGACCCCCCCCGGCCGGTTAAAAAAAAAAAAGTCTCGTAGCAGAGAAACAAGCTCAGGGCTCCACTAATGCAGCGTCATGGTGAGATGTATCTTTATGCACTTTATAATTGTCTTTATGCCGGTCGTATTACATCATATTTATTACGTCATATTTATTACGTCATATTTTTCGTCTACACCGTGAAGGCAGGTCCGTGAAAATATTGTCTGACACAAAACCGGTCCGTGGCTGAAAAAAGGTTGGGTACCACTGCATTAGAGTACGGCTCCATAGCCCACAGTGGATCCCCCCGCAGCCCCGCAGCCCCCCCCCCCCAAGCAAGCAGCCGCAGGGGGCGCCAACCCGCCAACCCCCCACACAGCGATATGGCAGATATTGGAAAACCGCTTCACGGCCCAGATGATTTTTTAATTTTTTTTTTAAGTGGTCGTTCCGCCATCCACGTGTCATGAAAAAGTGGCGGCTGCCCGGGGCGGCACTATTGAGGTCTCAAAAATATGTAATCGCTCAAACTCAATGTTTGACCGACATGTATGACAACCTGCTTGTTCAGGGCTCTTGTTTTGACCCAAACCCCAATATTTTCCTCTTCCTAACCAAGTACTTTTGTCAGCTAAAACGAAACACTTTAGTAAACCGTATTTTGAAATGTGTCTATAAACACATGAAAGTTTATTTTTGAGAAGACAGCTTGCGTGTAAGAATTGGAAATGGACCAAGGATGTCCAGTGCCCTGACACGCCCAAAACTAGAGGGGTACGTAGAGCGCCACTTACCAAGTATGTGACGACTTGGTCGTGAGAATGTGTAGTGTGTGCATGGGAACACTTACAAGCCTTTTTATCCACATCTACATTACTCTGTGCAGTGTTGACAGCGAAGTTGAAACAGTATGTTGCCGTAGATGAGTGTCTGGATGCTTCTCCGTGCCGTTAACCTCCATCTGCTGCAGCCGGCTTCGGGGCGTCACCCCGTCACAGCCGAGCTGACCGCTGATGGACGGTCCTGCAGCCGAGCAGACGGCGCCCCGCTGCTCTGGCAAGCGACTGCACGTTACTCAGAATGTGTTGTTGAGCGGTGTGTTTGAGTGCACCATGCATTCATGTACTCTCGCCTTAACTTTGGACAGAGAACATTTCATGTTCAGTCTGTAATGTCTTTAAACAAACATGTTAAAGCTGAGGAAGTCTGCATAAATAACACATAAGATAGCTAAAGCATTTGGCCATTCAGGAACTTACAACTAAATATATCTACAACAAATTCTAAATTGTATCCAAATAGTTTTAACTGGAATTTGTACATGGTTATAATGCATTTAAAAAGTGTGGAAAGTCAAATCCTTACTGGGTAGCTTTGCTCTCAATTGCTGACATTCCTAAAAAAATGACCTCTGAAGGGAGCACCACACTCTTATTTGCTGCCGTTCTGAGAGTTAAATAAGGACATTAGTTTCCGGGGCGAGAGACTAAATAGTCTCAACTAATGGTTTAAGCTGTTTCTGAGGTTCTAAGCACATCTCAAGGTTTTCAACGACGAATAAAATAAAGGCTCAGAAACAAGCAATCCAGTTGTCCTTAATCAACTGTGATTGTTTTACACACAAATCCCAAAGTAAAGAAAGAACTTTGATGCCCAAGTTTCAGTATTATCTATTTTGTTTAATGTAGTTAACCGACATAAGTTATTTATCTTATAAAAAAAAGAAAGCCGCCACAATATAAATAAAGTTAAATCAGTGTTTTGAATCGTACAATTTCGAAGCCAAATGATCAAACTAATAAATTGCTTAAGGACCGTTTAATTGCATCAATAAAGTAGGAGTAGAGTAGCAGGAAAAAGACTGGTGTTGTCGAAATTACTCATTTATGTCAACTTGTTTTTGTCTAAGCTGGCAGTAGATTCGTCTCTGTTTTGAGATCAATAATTATAACAGCTTGGTATTATTCCTTTAAGTAAAATACACTTATTTGAGAAAGACGCTATTTGCTTGGCAGCCTAGTTATGTGCATTTCACCATTTGTGGTGCTTTGAGAATTGCAGATTATTTTCGTCTAATTTGTTGTGTTCACAAATACATGGTATCACCTTTCAACGTGCTACTTCTAAATAGCTCTGGATAAAAGGTCTCAGCATGGAGATGTGCAAAAACAACTAAATGAAGCCACACCACCAAAAACATTTGGGTCTTTTTTGTTGCTGAATGTCACGACCTACAGCAAATTAGTCAGCGCACAGCTTATTAGTGACATTGTTAAAACTAATCGCAACAGTGTTTTCTCTTTGGAATAAAAAAAAGGAATCAGAATGCAGCAACATACATTGTGAGAGGATGACAGGAAATTACATTTTTTTCTTCCTTTTGTTGGAATCTCCTCAAGCTTGGCAGATACTAGCTTTCTTGGGACAAGTGTGAGGAACAGGGGGACGCTCATGAATCCTTGTGTCACATCTGCTGAGGAGCTCCCCACATACCGACTATTTACAGGAGACTGATGGAGGGCTGCACTACGCTCGCACATTAATTGTTAACGCCGTCAGATGCCAGTTCTGCCTCTCGGTGTCAGGGACACTATAGATTGCTTGTCTGAAAGAGGAAAATACAGTATTCTCTAACTGACACGGCGCCATCTTCTGACTCTCACACAGCTGTCTCTTCATTTCACTCTATATTACTAACTTCTTCCTCTGGTCCCCTCACCGCCAACCACAACGTTCTTCATACACTGGAAGGGAATCTGTCAATTTTTCCGGTGTCTTTTCTTTATAAGACAAGCAAATGTTTGTTCCATCACTTCTAGTCCACAAGGCTGCCGCCAAATCTCTATTCTAGTTTAATCAAATTAATTTATCTTTAAACCTGCCAGCTAAAGGCACAGCTACATCCCACTGCAACCACACCGCCACCTCTTGCATCAGACAAATTGATTGAGACACATAACTAAATAGTGATAATTAGTGTTTTCTTTAATCATGAATTAGTGCCCTTTCAAATGATGATGTGAAAAGGTAGACGGACTGCTCTGTATTCAGACAGATCGTTAGCCCTCATTATCTCCCACTGAGAGAAAAAAAGGCCAGAGAAGACGACTATACAGGGTGACCAGGCTCTGACTCAACTGTTGGGTCATTTGGAGCGGTCACATCGAGTCTGCCGAGGCTGCAACTGGGAAAGTGTGAAGGGACTTGTTGACTGCTGACTACTTGTTTGCTTTTATTTAATGAAGAACATAAAAAAACATGTGAACAGACACTTTAAACAAACAGGTTTGCAATGTTGATCTTTAAATTGTGACATTTTCAGAAAATCTGATAAATAATACTCCATGGCCATATGTTAAGACATTTTACATTCATAAACACTGAAGTTATTTCACCTCAGAGGGCAAAGTGATCCTGTTCAGCGCTCCACATTACAGTATTAACTTTGATCATCTGAATGAATCTCAGCTCAGCCAACAGTGTGTAATGAAGGACTTGGGATTTATATCATTGGCATAATGCTATACCAGTCTAAGGCAGCCAGCTGTCAATGATGCTGGCGTGCATGTACAAGGAAGCTGGTGCATCACGCACAATTACATCAAACATATGCATCATTACCTATTCTATGTATCAATCACACAGTAACGTATTCAGCAGAGATGAAACCATTCAGTTTCAATATTATATTATTGCTCTAATATGCGTGTGCATGATCTTTTGTAATTTTCTTTTCAAAATAGTTAATGCTGTCTCACAGCAAATTGCATATGCCACAATGTGCATTATGTATTCATACTGATAAACCATGTAAGACATTAATAGTACCTTAAACAAGAACAACAGATGATGGGCAAAGTATGCAACCCTGTCTCCTACAAAATTATGTTCCTAAACTGAACTCAATTAGTTTTCAAGGGAAATGAATTTTCTCCTGGATTGTGGTTGCAGTTTTAAACATGTGATTAACTCTTGGAACACTTAGGTCATTTTCAGTCGATTTTCTGGATTTGACATAATTTCTTAAATTCACCTTTTAAGGCACTTGCATATAAGATACATACCCATGTTCCATCCATCCATCCATTATCAGCCGCTTATCCGGGGTCGGGTCGCGGTGGCAGCAGGTTCAGCAGGCCGACCCAGGCTTCCCTCTCACCCGCAACACTTTCCAGCTCATTCTGGGGGATCCCGAGGCGTTCCAAGGCCAGCCGGGAGATATAATCCCTCCAGCGTGTCCTCGGTCTTCCCCGGGGTCTCCTACCAGTTGGACGTGCCTGGAAAACCTCTAATGGGAGGCGTCCAGGAGGCATCCTGACTAGATGCCCGAACCACCTCAGCTGACTCCTTTCGACACGAAGGAGCAGCGACTCGACTCCAAGCTCCCTCCTGATGTCCGAGCTCCTTACCCTATCTCTAAGGGTGAGCCCGGCCACCCTGCGGAGGAAGCTCATTTCGGCCGCTTGTATTCGCTCCCTCCAGGTGGGGACAAACTGCCTACCCCAAGCGAAGGAGTTCAAGTATCTCGGGGTCTTGTTCACGAGTGAGGGTAAGGTGGAGCGGGAGATCGACAGACGGATCGGTGTGGCTGCAGCAATAAAACAGGCGCTGTACCGGTCCGTCCTGGTGAAGAGGGAGCTGAGCCGGAAGGCGAAGCTCTCCATTTACTGGTCGGTCTATGTTCCAACCCTCACCTATGGTCACGCACTCTGGGTCGTGACCGAAAGAACGAGATCTCGAATACAAGCATACCCATGTTTTACATCATAAATTGCAGAACAATCTCAGCTCTCTATATAATGATGCACCATTGTCATAAGGCAAAAAGTGTAAAGAGGAAATATGACTCTAAAGCTGAAAAATGGAATCTCAATTTTTTGAAATTCTTCATATCGCTTGTGAAAACATAACTTTACTCAGGTGGTATATAGGTTTTGGTGATGGAAATTGGTTTACCAAAGGTTTTAGGTTCACGAAAGCAGTGAAATATATGAATAAAATGGTATACGTGTAAATAAATGTCTAAAACTACATTTTTTGTTATAGTTTTTTTTGTAGAAATATGGTCTTTCACACCTTTCACCAAAATGATAAAAAATGGGACTGAGAAATTACTTCATACTGCAGATAAAGCTTCATGGGATGTGTGCAAATGAAAAATGACCATCACAACAATTATTTTTTTTTAAATAAAAATATGTATTATGAATTAAAAATATATTTACATAATATACATGTTCAGAAATAGAAAACAGACCCGGGCTAGTGGGGAGGCTGTGCTAGAGGGCCTGGTGGTGGTGAATCCTCTCTGTAAAATAAATGACTAGTCAATATTACAGGCATGAAAACGGGTCAGGGGTGAAAAAGGTGAGAAGGATATTACCCCTCTAGGGGGATCCGGGGGCATGCTCCCCCGTAAGAAAAATGTAAATATTTCATATTTTAAAGCATCAATCTGATGCATTTTGAGATGGGGAGAGCTGGAAAGAGCTGGGGAGAGCTGGAAAAACTTAACTTCAGCCATGAGTCAAAAATTATTATGGCCTCCTTACTAAGTATTATGCAAGCCATTTCATGCCAGCCTGTGACTGGGTCTAACATTTACAGTCAGACCTGCAAACTCATGAGGGGTGAAAAAGGTGACACCAACGGGGCGGTGACGGCCGAGTCAGTGCCAAACAACGTCACTCGTCGAGAAGCTGACCAACTATGATCATTATGGGTTTTAATTCTTCTTTTGTCAATACCCAAGTGTACATATATATATATATATATATATATATATATATATATATATATATATATATATATATATATATATATATATATATATATACACACGCACACTACCGTTCAAAAGTTTGGGGTCACCCAGACAAATGTTCAGTTTCTTCGCAATTTCTCGCATGGAATAGTTTTCATTTCTAAGAACAAGAATAGACTGGCGAGTTTCACATGAAAGTTCTCTTTTTCTGGCCATTTTGAGAGTATAATGGACCCCACAAATGTGATGCTATGCATAGGAAAGCCAGTTGTAAAGCTTCTCTCACCAGCATAACTGTTTTAAGTTGTGCTAACATAATTGCACAAGGGTTTTCTAATCATCCATTAGTCTTCTATGCAATGAGCAAACACAATGTACCATTAGAACACTGGAGTGATAGTTGCTGGAAATGGGCCTCTCTGACTCGCCGCTCTCCTGGATGACGTCACATGCTGCCACCGACTCACTCGCTGTATCTCCCAACAACGTTAGCTAATGTGTTAGCAAGCTGACTAGCTTGCCATTAAAAAATTGGTGGGAGGGAAATGAAGCCGCTGTAGACGTCTTAACGCTGATTGGCCAAGACTCGACACGTCAAAGATCTTCTATTGCTAAGATGATCACAACCTCAGTTTTTTTCCGTGTCCCACTCCAATCTCAGAAACGGCAGACAGTTGTCGCCCCCCCTCCCTCTCTCCCAAAAACTAAAATTCTTTGGATCTACACGATTCTCGTAGGTTACCTATTTTGGTTTATAACGGCGAATTTCGCCGAAAGGTGAGGGATTTTCATGTCTGATACTAACTTCACACAGTTTGAACCTGTCAGGGCCCTGTTTCTCGTACCTGGCTCAACAAAGTCAAGCAAATGTCCTATTATCCACCTTAAATTAGCGAGATGATTGACATCAGGCTATTTGGGTTTCTTCACGGCTGATCCGCGCTGAAACGGTTTTGTTAATTCTAGCCAGACGTCAGTCATTTGGATAAATGCGCGTGCCCGCTCCTCTTCAGAAGGGATAATAATCGAGCACTGACACCACGATGTTCTAAGAGTACAATGGCAAATAAACTCAGAGGAACCTCTTTTTATTTCTCTGCTGAGAAGCAGGAGATGAACATGAAGGCATATGAGGAAGTCAATACCGTAGTCATTCACAGCAAACGCATTGCGAATATTCCAACGTTGTTCAGAGCTACCAACTCTCACGGTTTCGCCATGTGACCCACACAACCAATTTCTCACGGCAAAAAAGAAAAAAAAACTTCCCGACTAAGGAGCGCATCTGGACACCTATTTGCTGCATAGACATCCTATTTACCCCAAAGCAGGGGCGGACTGGCCATAGGGGACACCGAGGAAATCCCCGGTAGGCCGACGACGTTGGGCCGGCCCACCTCCGTCATCAAGCCCTGCCTCTGAGATTGCCGGCCACGACTATATTCTATGGCTCAGAGAAAATGTTACACTTACTCAAATACATAATGTTAATGATCACTGACGGACATTTATAGTAGTCCTCGCGTCCCTACTCACACTCATGGTTTCCACACCCAGCAGCAGGCAACACTTCTGATCGCGATCTGTATTCTCATTCATGGTTTGGATGTTGCTTGCAGGTTTTCAGGATATTCTGCCTTTAATTTAATCCAGAACACCGGCACTCCAGCAGAGTTGAAACGTACATTTAAGTTTCATTTTCGGGGTAACGTTATCACGTAGCCTCTTGATATGTGTCAAGACTAAGAGGCTCAGACGCACAGACGGATGTATCCGGTCGTTCTTCAAAATAAAACTTATTTTTCGATTATTATTATTTTTTTCATTCTTTCTGTGCGGCCCGGTACTAAGGGGATCTTGCGTCACTCACTCGCAGACGAGTGTGATTCGACAGCATGGCACCAAAACGTAAACCTTTAAAGGAGTATACTGATATTGTTTTTATTACCATGTGACTGCACCTGGGCCGGCAGAGTTAGTTTAGGTTCTGTTACTTAACTTATTGTTTTGTTATGCACAATCAACATCCCTACCTACACACACACACACAGAGCATGCAACACTACTGATACCACTGATGTTCACACCCCATCATATGTTCTGTTCTACAATACAGTTCATACTAATTCTCTGATTCCAGTTTCTTTATTGTGTGCTCTTTCTCTGCTGACGTTTATTCCTTAAGGCTCTGTAGTTATATATCATCTGATACTAGCCCAGAGTTAAGCATATTCATCTAGTAAACTATACCTACCTTGTGTTACAATAGCCAGTATCATTTTATTTCATCCTCTCTGTAAAATAAATGACTACTGGTCACTACTAAGTTCACTGAAAGAAAGTTACGTTTGTACACCAAAACCTGTAACAGAGATCCAGCAGGGACTATGATCAGGGCCTGAGTTAACTGTGCTAACGGCTAATGTAAACAACCTACGTGCATATCTGCGTTACGCCAGACTCGAGCAGCAAGGGACCAGCTAAATGTGCTCACTCAGCTAGCGTAAATATGCTATTGCAACACAAAGTATAGTAGCTAAATACACATACCCATCTTCAAATGGATCCCTTCTGTCTGCATATTCCTCTTGGTCACAGGAGTGAAAGCCTTCAGGGTCGTCCTCGTGGGCAAGATTGGCGCCACAGCTTCCTCCGTAGTGAAGTGCGTCCTTTGCCATAATCTCTCTCTTCTTTATGAGTGAAAACACCAGCGTGTTTACAAAGCTAAGGGTTGCGGTTGAATAGTCCATTTTGGTTAGGAACCTTCCTAACCGGCCGAAATGACCCGGAAGTACCTAAGTGGCCACCATGACAAGTGCTGGTTGAATTGTCCAAACGCAAAGGAAAGGAGCTTCCCAATTTAGCTCCTTTAGCATAGGAACCTCTGGACCTTCCTTTACCAAAGGAAAGGAGATAATGTCGACCCACAATTCCTTGCGGCGGCAACATTTAAAGTGACGTATCATTCGGCCGTTCACGAGAACAGACCGACAAACGCAGATCATGTAAAATTAACCGTTGCTATAATTTGGGAATACTTTCAATAATCTGTTGAACCGGCTGGCAAACTACAAACATAACTGAAAACTGCTGTAAAGTGATCAAACTGACGTATTTGATATTCTCTCTAGTGTTGAACTGCAGCTTTAGCCCTCACTCTTATTTTATTTGACTACAGTTACAGAAGCTTTAATAAAAGGATTAAACTGGACGAGCTCTTCAGTCTGAGTCATGTTTCTGATTATCATCTTTTTAATCAACTATTTTGTCACATTACAATAAAACATATCAAGTCAACACAAGTTGTGTGGTGTTTCATAAACTGTTGTCTGCATATTTTTATGATCAGTATGTTTTGAAACTGAACAAAGAGACAGTTTAGTAGCTTTGTACACTGTGAAAAATACGTTGGTTTCACTTTCATATTCCTTCGTTCATTTCTAATCCAACCTCGTTAATAAAGTAATACTATGAATCGGGTTGTTTATGTCGTTATGACCCAACACTGTAAGAAGACGGACGAAGTATCTAAGCTGCACATTTTATAGTCCATCTTCAGAACATTGTAGTTTCACCGCCGGCTGCAGACTGACGTCACTAACATGCGCCTGCCGTCGCGTCATAACTACGTCACTTAGAGAAAGTGGAGTCGGATTTGACAAACACCGCGGTTGTCTTTTCCTAACTCCTCATGAATTCTCCTTCCCATCTTTCCTTAACCCTGTGACATTGAAAAGTGCTTAGGGTTAGACGTTAAGAGGACATTTTTTGACTATTCGACCGCAGCCCAGGTGTGTAGTTACATGCTGGTTCTTTGGGAGTTTCTTGAGTGTTCATTGGTTCATTGATTTCACTAAATGTTGACGGACATATGATTCAACAAATCACGGTGAAGGATTTTGTGAGACGAGATTTTCTTGGAACAGCGTCATATGGCACACCGATGCCCCCAACTCTTGCCTGAATGATGGTAAAATGTTGCACGGCGCAGGCAGTGGAAGCAGGAAGTCTCCTCTTTCAGCTAGACGTAAATTATATTTCTGCAATGTATTATCGCGAAGCTATGAATATTTTAGAAACGTAGAGTGTCCAGGGGCGTTTCTAGGATTCAAGGAAAGGGGGGGCTTAGCCCTGAAGGGAAGAATTCTCCTCTCCAGGAAATTCCTCGGGTGTTCAAGAATTGACAGTACAGGTTATATTACAATCAAGGTTATTTATTTAAGCCATTATTACATATACATGGAATGCATACCTACTACAAGGCCTTGGACTCAGCTCCCCTGATGGTCTGCTCTGCACACAGTCTGCACACAGTCAGCACACCCCCAGAACGAGAGTGGGCCCCGTTCTCTAAGAGCAATGGATATTTATTCCATTTCTGTGAGACTTCCTCTTTTCTGACTTCCATAATTGTCACAGTCTAAGTAGCGAAAGGGGAGCGGTCCGTCTGTATCTCAGACATCTAAAGGTCACAAGGGTGAGTAATACTGTCTGCCACTATTCCCGAGAGCATAAAGCGGAACTTCTTACATATGACAGGAACCAGATATATGTCCTTGTGCAAGACCAATAACGACCAAAAGCAAGCTTTATGTGTTAAACCGCGGTAGCATGTGCATATAAAGCCTCAGCGGCCTCTATTTTACCTGTTCAGCCAGGGTCAAGAGGGAGAGTGTCTACGGAACCAAAACTGCAGAGTGGGAACTCAGCTAGTTGCGTTTTCTCAGCTCCGAGACACATTCTTTAGTACAAGCGGGACATGAAACTTTAGTCAAAGTAAGCAGTACAACATATAAATCATGAGATTCTCTTCAGCCCCTAGAGAACTGGCATGTTTTGCGCGCACAATGCGCGGCAATTTTTTTTGGGGCCCATTTGGAGCCCCGGATATCCATTGTTTCAGACAGTTCATAGATTGGTTCAATCAGAAAGAGTGTGATTTTGCTCTGTAGTTTTGCTTGCATTCATTCAGTAAAGGATAATAGAAGAGACAGAATTTCAGGGTCATAGTGAACACAAATATGAACTTTTCTCAAATAACGAGAGAGAAATACTTTTCCTGCTTGTAAAGGAAGACTGATAAACTAGCTTTCATATCCACGTCACTCCCAAATCCAATGGATGGCGAACGGACCTGACAGTGTTAACTTTTGAGTTTACATTTATATCTATTTTGTTGTCTGTGTAGTTTTTACAAACCAGTGATATTTTATGCTAATTTGGACACTAATACTGAGATAAAGATGAACTAGTTCAGTGTCAAATATAGCATTCAATAGTAAAAAAAAAACATGAATAACAAAAATTAAAGTACATCTTAATTATCGAATGATAAATATTGTATGATGATACTCCTTGGTATAGTTTACGTTGAGCTAAACTTCTTGGTATGGTTTAATTGGAGATAAACTCCTTGGTATAGTTTACTTTTAACTAAACTCCTTGGTATAGTTTACTATGAGATAAACTCCTTGGTGTAGTTTAGTGTGAGATAAACTCCTTGGTATAGTTTACTGTGAGATAAACTTTTTGGTATAGTTTACTTTGAGATAAACTCCTTTGTGTAGTTTACTGTGAGATAAACTCCTTGGTGTAGTTTACTTGGAGATAAACTCCTTGGTATAATTCTGCTGTGGTTGATGAGAGACGTTACTTGGCAGAGTGAGAAAGCCAGCGCAGCAGCCTCCCCAAGGTCCTAGTGCCCTAAGGTTAAGTATGATGATAGGCTATTGGATTGTAATTTTAAGAGGAGAAAACATACAAACCAGAACACACGCACATATGTAGCATGTTAGAGTTGTAAATAATTTGTCCATGTGTGAAACAATACTTTAATTTAATTACATCACCAAAATAAAAAAAGGTTAGCAGGTGGTTGGACACAGCAGGTAACAATTAGCAGACAATTACAGGGGCAGGAAGTGCAGGGGAACAGAGGACACAAGAGGCAACTATACATTATTTAACCAACTATACATATATAGACTGTGAATACACAGCTGAAATCACCATCCTGACGGGACCATATTTTTGCAGACTGCCCCAATTTAGTGGTGGGACCGCATTCCTGTTGCATTTGCTAGCTATGTTGATGATATTAGCTGCTAGTCGCCAGCTCAGACATCGCCATGAGTCACGTGCAGGCAGTTGATCCTGGCGGTATGGTAGCTGCTGCAGTTACACTAGGTTGATTTAAGAACTCCTGCGGTGATTGGTTGGCTGTAAGTGAAACCATACAAACTGTAATTATTTTCTAAAGTAGGTTCCTTGCATACCTGCAAACTTGTCACCTTTCGGCGAAATTCACTGTTTTGAAATGAAAATATGTATGAACTCATGTTTGAACGTTAGGCAGACCTTTTTCTGCACCCGCGCAGCTTAGAGGGAACACTGGTCCAGAGGACAACATGCAGCTGCAGCAGCCTCCCTGTCCGTCTGCCTGCCAACACATCACCATAGCAGGCCTCAAAGCCAGCCACAGCTCATCATCCCCACCATATAATAATACATTTGTTTTTTGACATTTATCTACATGTGTCTACCATTTTATTCATATATTCGACTGCTTTTGTGAACCTAAGACCTTTGGTAAACCCATTTCCATCACCAAAACCGATATACCACATGAAATGTTTTCACAACAAATATGAAACATTTCCAAAATCAAGATTACATTTTTCAGCTTTAGTCATATTTTCTCTTTACACTTGTGCCTTAGGACAATTGTGCCTCATTATACAGATAGCTGAGATTCTTCTGTAATTTTTGTATGTATGTATCATATGCCAGTGACTTTAAAAAGGGAAATTTAAAAGTTATGTAAAATCAAGAAAATGACCCTATGAATCAGAAATACTCTATACATTGTTAATGTGGTAAATTACTATTATAGGTGGAAACGTCTGGTTTTTAATGCCCATTTCCAGCAACTATCACTCAATTCAATTCAGTTTATTTTATATAGCCCAACATCACAAATACAAATTTGCCTCGGAGGGCTTTACAATCTGTACACATGACATCCCTGTCCCGGAACCTCACATCGCAGGGCTCTCAAGTTTTTAAGACAGGTAAGAGTGACATACCCTCCTCCTCCTCCCCCCCCCCCCCCCCCCGGCCGCGCCTCCGCCCATGCTGTATGCCCACAGACCAGCCCCCCTCCCCCTCCATATTATTATTAGCTTTATTTTCATTGGTTGCTGGATTACATTTCACCCAGATACAACAGATACGTTTTTCTGATTGGCTATTCGTGTCCATTAAGCAGAAGAAGGTAGAGAGGAGGGGCATCCCAGGGGCAGTGGGAGGAGAAAGCAGGGCCATGGTTGCATCAGCCACGAATCCATGGAAAAAGAAAGTAGAGTTAGTAATATGCATTGAAGAGACAATCATTTATCCAGAAGGAGAGAAAGAAGAGGTGAAGAGGAGAGGGGGAGCGAAAGAGGAAGAGAAGGAGAGGAGGAGCTCAGTGTATCCTAAGATGTTCCCCAGCAGTCTAGGCCTATAGCAGCATATCTAGGGGCTGGACCAGGGCAAACCTGAGCCAGCCCTAACTATAAGCCTGAAACAGCCCAAACTATAAGCGCTATCAAAGAGGAAAGTCTTAAGTCTACTCTTAAATGCCCCCCGGACTGAAAGTGGAAGCTGATTCCACAGAAGAGGAGCCCGATAACCGAAAGCTCTAGCCCCCAACCTACTTTTTAACACTCTGGCAACCACAAGTAACCCTGCATTCAGTGAGCGTAATGCTCTCGTGGGGTAATATGGCACTAAAAGGTCCTTAAGATATGATGGTGCATCACCAGTTAAGGCTTTGTAGGTAAGGAGAAGGATTTTAAATATGATTCTCGATCTTACAGGAAGCCAGTGGAGACCAGCTAGTACAGGAGTAATGTGATCTCTCTTCCGCGTCCTCGTTAGTACACGAGCTGCAGCATTCTGGATCAGTTGGAGAGATCCAAGGGATTTACCGCAGCAGCCTGATAATACGGAGTTACAGTAATCCAGTCTTGACGTAACAAATGCGTGAATCAATGTTTCTGCATCGCGTTGAGACAGGATGTGCCGGATCTTTGAGATGTTCCGTAGCTGAAAAAAGGCGGTCCTTGAGATCTGTTTCACGTGAGAGCCAAAGGACAGGTCCTGGTCAAAACTAACTCCGAGATTCCTTACGGTGGTGGTAGATGCCAGAGCGATGCCATGCAGAGAAACCATATCATCAGATACTTGATTTCTGAGGTGTTCTGGTCCGAGTAAAATAACTTAAGTCTTGTCTGAGTTCAGCAGCAGGAAGTTGCAGGTGATCCAGGTTTTGATGTCTTGAAGACACGCTTGAAGTTTGGCGACCTCGTGGGTTTCATCTGGCTTGATCGACAGATATAGTTGAGTATCATCGGCATAACAGTGAAAGTTTATGGAGTGTTTTCTGATAATGTTGCCTGAAGGAAGCATATATAAGGTGAATAAAATTGGTCAAAGCACAGAACCCTGTGGAACTCCATGGCGAACGGCAGTGGTAACCGAGACCTCATCGTTTACAAATACAAACTGAGATCGATCTGATAAATACGACTTAAACCAGCTTAGTGCTGTACCTTTAATACCAATCAACTGGTCTAGTCTCTGTAATAAGATGTCATGGTCAATGGTGTCAAACGCTGCACTAAGGTCTAACAAGACCAGTACAGAGACAAGTCCCCTATCTAATGCAACTAGAAGATCATTAGTAATTGTCACTAGTGCTGTCTCTGTGCTACGATACTTTCTAAATCCTGACTGAAACTTCTCAAATAAACTATTGTTATGTAAAAAGTCACACAACTGGTTTGCGACTACCTTCTCCAGTATCTTAGAGAAGAAGGGAAGGTTAGAGATAGGTCTGTAGTTAGCCAACACTTCTGGATCCAGAGTGGGCTTCTTAAGAAGAGGTTTAATTACAGCTACTTTAAAAGACTGTGGTACATGACCCATTAGTATAGATAATATCTAGTAGAGAGGCACTAACTAAAGGTAAAACTTTCTTAAAATCCATCCAGGCACACAACAAGGCCCACAGCCTCCTCCATGGCCATCCCACCTGAGGATGGACCGGCAGTAGTCGAGGGCAAGAGATCACTGATCCTGTCTCTAACAGCCAGAATCTTACCATTGAAGAAGTTCATGATGTCATTAGTACTGAGGCCTATAGGAATACACGGATCCACCGAGCTATGACTCTCTGCTAGCCTGGCCACAGTGCTAACAGTGCTAAAGAGAAACCTAGAGTTGGAAGTACAGGCATTTGTCCATGTATTTATTAATGACTTAGTTTTATATCCGTGTACTTTATACTTGTGTAATATGTAAAGCCAGCAGCTCATTGTTGGGTAGAAGACACAAGCACTTTGGCTCGTTTCACCTGGAGCAGGAGAGCTGCTCCGGTGCGAGGAGCAACTCCGGTGCGAGGAGCAACTCCGCTGCTCTTCACAGGAGAGCTGCTGTTGCCATCTTCACCATGGGAGCGTTTAAAACGCAGATATAGCGGTCTGTAAAGAAGATAATTAAACGCCTATTTTGCCGATGAACAGAGAACATGAACATGAACAAAGTCAAGCAAATGTCCTAATCTCCAGCTTAAATTAGCGAGATGATTGACATCAGGCTATCTGGGTTTCTTCACGGCTGATCCGCGCTGAAACGGTCTCGTTAATTCTAGCCAGACGTCAGTCATCTGGATAAATGCGCGCGCCTGCTCCTCTTCAGAAGGGATAATAATGGAGCACTGACACCATGATGTTCTAAGAGTACAGTGGCAAATAAACTCAGAGGAACCTCTTTTTATTTCTCTATTGAGAAGCAGGAGATGATCATCAAGGCATATGAGGAAGTCGTAGTCATTCACAGCAAACGCGTTGCGAACATTCCAACATTTTTGCAACATTGTTGCCGTGAACGCAACTTTGACAGCGCACCGGCTGCGAGACATAAGCGTCGCAAATATATCAGACATGTTAAATGCGTCAGTGTTGAGAAAATGTATCGGCTAATTTGAAGTGCTTCATCACCCAAATCAATCAGATTATATTTACGAATAAATATATACTTATGAGGATATATGTACTGTATGCACGTATGAATCATGTACTATATATGTGTATATGAGTTTGAATATGTGTATGGGCGGATCAGTATGTATGCATTATTCATAATCAGAAATTCAATTAATTGAAGCAGTGGAAATAAATTATGTGTGATTCTCTGTATTCTCATTACGTTCACCTTAATCATGTTCTACAATAATGATATGTATGGTCTACTAATAGCACTGTCATATAATTATGAGTGCTTTCAACACATCCATAAGTTTCTTAAGAGCTAAATAAACTTAAGAACAGCGCGGCATGCAGCGGGTGATAGTCTGTGTCTGAGACCGGCGATCAGCTGCACCTGTGCTGATCAATGTCCGCGGCTCGAGAAGCTCTCGTAAATAAATTATTTCTTGACGGCAAAATCTATAGCACTGCGTACAGGAAGTCATGATAATGTAAAGGATGGATCTTGGCAATCTGAAAGAACTTTCTCCCTATAAAACTAATAAAACTAATATCGCTCCTTCATCAATGAGGAAGGGAGGTGCCTTTTTTGTCCGGTGGGAGTGACCAGCTTATCCAGTGAAGTTCAGTAAGCCTGCCCGGGAGCAGGTTTAAATTTTTGGATGTGTCTATGGTGATTAATCTAAGCTTGCTTCGAGAAACCGAGAACGCCTGACCTACGTCATCTTATTCTGACAATTAGCCCGCTAAGCCAGGTACAAGAAATAGGGCCCTGATCACTTACTATCATTACTAACTAACGTTTTCGGCAACGTGATCTGCGGCTCACCCCACCCCCCCCATCAGTTCTCGGAAACAGTTGTTATTGTGACCCTTTAACCCCTCATGTTATTTAACTATCATGCAACTCTCAGATGCTACTGACGTCATCGGAGGCCTGCATTTCTTCCCTGTTAGGCCCTTGCAAGGAGCTGGAACGTGCCAGGTTAGAGTGACCAGATAGGCTTAACTCCTGCCAAAACTCTTTAAGTAAACAGTCAAACATCATGCTTACGTGAGTGGGCCTAAATTGTTACTCTCCTTCTCTGATATTTAACCCTTCTTCTACACACAAGTAGATATAGCTTGTGGATTAATGGATCTTCCTATAATTACTGTATAGCTCATTGATTACATAAACAATTTCCTCCAACATCTGCTTTTCACACGACATATTTTTCGACGCTCTCTGTCCGCTGGTGTGTGTGCTCAGTGCTCACCTGTGTGTGCGCGCACGTATGTGTGCGCATCGGGGCGGAGATGAAACCAAAATGAAATAGTAACGAGGCTATATTTAAAATGTAGGGAGTAGAAAGTATAGATATTTGCGTGAAAATGCAAGGAGTAGAAGTAAAAAGTCGTCTGAAAAATAAATACCCCAGTAAAGTATAGATACCCAAAATTTCTACTTAAGTAAAGTAACAAAGTATTTGTACTTCGTTACTTGACACCTCTGGTTGTTGAAGAGACAGCGAGTGAGGTTACTGGCAGCAGAGAGTCCGTGGCAGCGTGTGACGTCAGCCTGGAGAGCGGAGAATCAGCGGCGCTGGCAGTTCTACCTACCGACACCTGACTACATATAAGGAGAGGACAATGGAGATTTTATCCAACTTTTATTTTAATGATAAAAACAAAATGAGTTTCTTCCGTAGGGTGGCCGGCTATATTTACGGGTTTAAGATCTACATGTAGAAAAAAAGTGTATCCTCCAGTTAATTATAATCAATATAGTTATGCGGTTATAATCACTGTCACACTGGAGAGAGGTATGCATGTTCAGGTTTACCTGGTGGAAACATTATTCAGTGTTCTAGACTAACAGTGACGTCTCCTCAAAGTAAAGTGGTATAACAGTATGACATAATATGGTCAAATAAAATAAAAAGGCTGGGTTAGGGTTAGGGATTATACATATTATGGCATATAAGTGTAATATTATGAAGTAAAATGTAGTAGTAGCAAAACACTATTCAGTATAGTACAGCAGTATTGTATATTGTAAGTATTAAGTCTACAAAATATACATGAGATATATATAGATAGAGAGAGATATAGATATATACATACACACACAACCGCTCAAAAGTTTGGGGTCACTTAGAAATGTCCTTATTTTTCAAAGAAAAGCACTGTTTTTTCAATGAAGATAACATTAAATTAATCAGTAATACACTCTACATTGTTAATGTGGTAAATGACTATTCTAGGTGGAAACGTCTGGCTTTTAATGAAATCTCTACATAGGTGTTTAGAGGCCCATTTCCAGCAACTATCACTCCAGTGTTCTAATGGTACATTGTGTTTGCTCATCGCATAGAAGCCTAATGGATGATTAGAAAACCCTTGTGCAATTATGTTAGCACAACTTAAAACAGTTATACTGGTGAGAGAAGCTTTACAACTGGCCTTTCTATGCATAGCATAACATTTGTGGGTTCCATTATATTCTCAAAATGGCCAGAAAAAGAGAACTTTCATGTGAAACTCGCCAGTCTGTTCTTAGAAATGAAGGCTATTCCATGCGAGAAATTGCGAAGAAACGGAACATTTATCTGGTTGACCCCAAACTTTTGAATGGTAGTTATATAAATATATATATATATATATATATATATATATATATATATATATATATATATATATATATATATATATATATACATATATATACATATATATATATATATATATATATATATATATATATATATATATATATACACATGGTAGTTATATAAATATATATATATATATATATATATATACATATATATATACATATATATATATACATATATATATATATACACACATGGTAGTTATATATATATATATATATATATATATATATATATATATATGTGTGTGTGTGTGTACACTTGGGTATTGTCAAAAGAAGAAATAAAACCCATAATTGTCATAGTTTGTCAGCTTCTCGACGACTGACGCTGTTCGTCACTGACTCCCCCGTCACTGCCCCCGCGCTGGTGTCACCTTTTTCACCCCTCATGAGTTTACCGGTCTGAGTAGTAGTAATAGTCCAAATATTAGCAGTAGTAGTCAAAGTATTAGTAAGTGCATTAAGTATCTAATACAAAAATCCTCATTTGAGCTTTATGTTAAGATACAGTTAATTCATGGGGCTTTTATTTTGAAAGGGAAGACAGAAAGACAGACAGGTAGATGGACAGGAGGCTTTACAATGCCTTTGACTGAATATCTCCATGAATATCTCTAAGTCACACACTCCAATGTGTGTGCAGATTGTTTACAAAACCATCTGTTAAACCCCATATTTCGAGGCAAAAACATGCTCAAATCACCATTATAGTGCATTCAACAGAGAGGAGAGAAGCAGCCGATCGGACTGACATCTTTGATATTTTTCTGGAGTTCAAAATGTGCAAAAACATTTTAAAAGTTTAAATGGTGTCTTTAGCTGAACGTATGCAGAACCTGTAAGCTTTGAAAGTTGAAGAGGATTTGAAGATTTTCCCCATTCAAAAAATATGAAAAGATATAGCGCGTGTCCTTAAGTAGCTGAATATTTTAATAGTTGAACGGTTTCTGTAGCTGAATATATGAAGAAGTTTTAGAGGTCCAAAATACGATATGCTGAAGCATTCCAACTAATTACAACCTCCTCAAGGTCCTAGTGCCCAGGTTTTATATCGTTAAGTATTGTAACGTCCGCAGGAACGACTTGCAGACGTTGGTTGCGTTAACTTGCAGGTTTATTGTACGAGTGTACACAGGATTGGCAACAGGCTCTTCGCTAACAGTAGCTCACACGGAACAGCTAACAAGCTCACTTAGCATCCCCCACACTAGCATAACTCCAACAACACACAATGTCACTTCCTCCTTAACCACCCGTCTACCCCCCTACTCCACCAATCACAGGCCGCAACCCTACCAAGAAGCAAGCTGCTTACCTGTGATTGGCCGGAGAGAGTGAGAGACCCCTGACCGACCCCTTCCCACCAACAGACGCCTGTACAGGGTCGCTAGCCTATGATGATAGGCTATTGGATTGTAATTTGAAGGGGGAGAAAACCTACAATCCAGAACGCATGCACATATGTAGCATGTTAGAGTTATATATTACTTGTCCATGTGAGAAACAATAGTTTAATTGAATGATATCAATAAATTCAAAGGTGTTCCTCAGTTGTTGTGGGTACTCCAATTTCAGGGCATAAATAAGTCAGAAGAGTAGGTACATGGCATGTGGAAGATTGTCAAGGTCAGCCATCACTACTGTTCCTTCCAAAACGATTGCAGTAGCGGTAGACTTAGTGGCGGCTGGCCAATAGAAGGCCATGGGGCCTGGCCCCCCTCTATGAAGAATGCTGGCCAGCTTTCAACTGTGTCTTTCACTGGAGGCTCCGAGTTCACCAACTCCTTTCTTCTCAAGGCAAACGTTGAGTTCATATTCTTGGATATCAGCTCAGTGCGGCATGGGTGTTTTTGAATCAGTACCATCATTTAATTCTTTATCTCTGGGATATATGCCTTGAAGCTGTAAATTGTTTCGGAAATCTTTTCAAGAATCTCGTGCTTCATGTCCCTGGGCACTTGTAGATGTGTCTGATCTCTCATATAGTGAATATTTCCCTGGCGTAATCTATACTCTATGTCAACAGGAAAATAAGGAATCTCAAAACTGTCTGGCCATGGAGACCGAGTAAGAGATGACCGACTATCAGGGGACGATAAAGAGATGATCTGTGTCAGCTGTGCTTGATGTAGGTGTTGGAAAATGGGTGATAATCTTTAGGGTGGGTTTATCAGGCATGTCAGCAATGTCAGTGAGGTTGACAAGGGCATTGTTCAAATCAGGATTCTCATACTGAAGAGAGAACTCATACTGAAGACCTAGCTTCTCATCAAGCTGTTCAACAAGTGAGTCAAGTATCTGTGGTTTCCCATGGAGAGTAATTGTTCTTATTGTCCTCTACAATTATCCTCACTGTGGTCTTTATCCCCAGTCTGTGTTGTCACCCTACAAAAGATCCCCCAAAAAATGCAATTTAGATAGTTATTGAAACTTGACACAAAATATAATGTCTAATGCTTGCGTTCACACCAACTTGATAACTTGTATCGACCATGGAATAAATAACCACTAGTTCTGCTTTATACTTGTTGTGGAAGTCCCAAAAGCGTCGGAACATCAAACGCCCTCGCGTTTGGGTTCACAACACCATCCGTAGGCGCACACAGCTAGGTGAATTTCACCGACTCCTCCAGGAACTGCGTCTGGCTTATCTCCGTAAAAGCAGTTACCGTTCCCGCCATCCACCATGGAAATAAGCACTAGTTCTGCTTTATACTTGTTGTGTAAATTCCACATACATCGGAACATCAAACTCCATCGTGTCTGGGTTCATAATATTATTCGTAGTCCCACAACAGCGTCTGAATGACGGCCGCTACCATGGCTACTTCAGCAGCAGACCAGCAGCAATTTGATTCAGCAACAGCAAGATGACGGTGATGACGGGCGGAGATTCCCAACGCTGATTGGCTGACGCAACTGGTTTAAGGTCATTTCATGATATACGTACTACCTATGACATACCTGGCTCATCTTTTTTTCTTTATCTACAACTAAGATCTTCACTTAAAGCATGCGGGGTACCATGGAATGACCCTTTGGGATCACGTCGCCTGCATTCTATTTTGAATACGTAAGGCCAAACCAAGGGTTTAGTATCCAAACTGTACTCATTATTCTCTGTATCTTCTTACAAAACCTTACATATTGAACAGGTCTGGGCCAAAGACCTCGAACACATGACGGAGAACGTGCAGTTGGACTGGGATTATATTTGGAAAGGTATAACTGGAACCCCGAAAAACCCCAACCATCAGCAGATTCACCTACATTTTTTACACCGAACCTATTACACACCGAGGAAAAGTTTTTTAATGAAAATAATCACATCATCAATATGTACCCTTTGTACAGGAGGACTTGTGGGCTCTTTCTTGCACATGTTTTGGTTTTGTAAAGATGTAAAAAAAATTTGGAAAATGGTTTGTTCCTTTTTGACAATGATCCTAAACTATGTAGTTCCATGCACTCCTGCCGTGTTGCTTCTCAATGACTTTTCCGCACTGGAATTATCACGGCATCAAAAACGCATCTTACTAACTGGCCTGACAGCCGGAAAAAAAAAAAATGCTAGCAATGCGTTGGAGTCCACCTCATACCCTAACGAAACTCCAGTGGCTAGCTAGCTATCTTGACGTGGTGAACATGGGTCTCTCAATAGCTAGAATACACAGTGCTAAAGAAAACACTTTTATCCTGGTGTACGGCTTTAAGCAAAATTCAACAATGTATGTAAATATATATATATATATATATATATATATATATATATATATATATATATATATATATATGGGCTGGGCAAAATTGAAAAACATTAACTGATTAATCACATGATTCTTCTGCGATTAATTGCATTATGCGCCAAATTCAATAATGAAGTAAAAAAAAAAAAAAAGTAATGTTATCAGAACAATATAGCAGTCACTCTGGAACAACAGGAAGTTAACAACAGTATATAAATCAAAAATATATGCTAGGGAAGAAAAACATTTCTTTGATTTTTTAATGCTTCTATATGACTGGTCATTCAATTAAATATTGTATTTATTTTCAGATGTTATAGACTTTTTTATTCTAATGTAAAACAGCTTAATATCATGCTGAAGAAGAAACATTTGTCTTTTATCAGTGAACAACATAAACAAGTCTGTTCAGTAGTAAGGGTCCCTGAGGGAGACAAGCCACTCCTTCTTTTCTCCATGTTCTGTTTGTTGCTTACCTTTAAAGACCAGCAATTGATGAACTTCATACAGAAGCAATCAGTGCTTTTGATGTTGTTCAGTTCAGTTTTTCTTACTCAGTGAGAAAAGTCCAGTCTGTGTTGGCTTGAACAAGTGCATGAAGTCTGGTTGAATGAGGTGGAGATGTGAAGGACAGTTAACAGGCGGCTTTGCGCATGCGCGATTAATGTTCACTCTGGAGCGCTCTGTGAGGCGGAGCGGCTCGCGGCAGCACCCGCTGCTCGCTGAGGACAGAAACTACAGAACAAGACGTGTTTCAGACTGTTCAGTCTGTTGGCAACAAGCTGGTCTGTGAGGCTGCGGATGGTGTAGTGGTCTGTTCCTTGTTCGAGTCCTATTCTGTGCCACGTTACGGGACTCAGTTTCTTGACTCGCACGTTAAAAGGTTAAAAATAATAACTCTGATTCCTCTTGATTCCATTTCTTTATCGATTTATTTTCTCACTTTCTAACTTCAGATCCATCTTAAATTAAGGTGAGTTCTAATGTGAGGTCAAAGACTGTGCCGATGTCCCAGATAAGAAAATAAAACCTGATATTCGGTCCCGCCCCTTCCTCTTATACCGGCTGATCCTCATCAGATTAGTATAAACAATTCACAGAAAAAAAGCATTATTTCGAATGAGAATATAAGATCCATTCATATGGCAAAGGAACGTCTTTAAATCATACAAATTAACTAGAAAATTTCACAAGAAATTTTGAAAGTGTGGCTACTACTGCCGTAAGACGTCGCACTATATATACACATTACCGGTAGTGAGATGTGTTATTGAGGTAACACATCTCTCAATAACACAATAACCTCTGCCACCTTCAGAATTATCAGATCAAATGACTTTCTTTGAGAGGGTGAAAAACATAGTTTTTTACACAATGAAAAAAAAAAATCCTTAACCGAAAGCCAAATAAAAAAAATAAAAAAATAAAAAATATATATATATATATATATATATATATATATATATATATATATATATATATGCCAACAATAGCTATGAGGGCTTGATGGTGTAAATATGAATAGGACAGCACTTTGCTGCAACATATCACGTGATTACATATGAATACCAGCCCCTATTGTCTTTGATCTCTAAAGAATCAATAACTCCTTGACTTAAAAAAAAAAAAAATTAATTTTTTGCATAAATATGATCAAAAGTCAAGAGTCTGAGTGCACGCAACAGTATTACCACATGCACGTATGTGTGGATTGGATATAATCCATATAATATAATTTAATTGGACTTAAAAAATAAATAAATATATATTATTCATTTTTTGCATGAATATGTTCAAGAGTCTGAGTGCACGCGCGTGCACGTATGTGTGGATTGGATATATATAGATATATATATATATATGCCAACATTAGCTGTGAGGGCTTGATGGTGTAAATATGAATGGGACAGCACTTTGCTGCAACATATCACGTGATTACACGTGTTCCTCCTGCGTGTGTGTGTGTGTGTGTGTGTGCCCGCGTGTCACTGGTTGCCATGGTGACTGCCTTGATTGGCTAACTTAAAGCAGGTGTGACACTGTCACAGAGCGGGAGACTGGACTGTGGATTTAATGAGAAAACAACCTTTCAAACTATTGTATTTGACAGACAACCGTGAATCCCATCACGAAAATAACGAAATCATGAAAAGCACAAGACTTCTGAGAACGTTTCCATCTCCTTAAATATTTGTAAGGATTTATAATGAGAGAGTAAATTCAGTTTGTAAAGTGCTCACGTTTCCGTCATGAGAGAAAATTGTGGTCCGATTTAACATGGAGGTTGATGGAGCAGTTGGCCGGTCTTCATGTCGCTTTCAGGCTTGCTGACAAAACAGTATAAATTTGTTGGATTCCACGACGCATGTGTACCACCGGCACAATATTTCTAACATTTTCATATATAAATTATGCCTCAAAAGTCAATATTGTGGAGTGAATGGCAAAATACAAATACAAAAAGGTTGTTTAGAACACAGCTCCTCGTGCTCTAGCGATGACATCACAGCTCTAACCTGCCCTATACACACCCATTGTAAACTCTGAAATGGTTCCCACATTTTCCTAAACTTGAACAATAATTACATGAAAACTGTGCTAGCTATCAAAAAATGACCAATTGGGCAAATAAACTCCAGACTTTTGTCAACGTTTTAAACTTTAAATCATTTCTCTACGATACATTATGGCGAGTCACTGTGGGCACAAAGATGTATGTTTTTTTGCTCTCTTCAGTCCGAAACCCCAGTCAAGTGAATGGGACAATTTCTCGCCGTTTTTCGCATTTTTCGGGAAAACGGCCAGTCGAATCTCTTTAAAAAGTCATTCTAGGCGATTCCCGATCGGGCCGCACATTTTGATGTATTTTTTATGCATGTGCGGGCAACGCTGCAGGAGGAGATACGGTCCAAAGTTTGGCGGAATAAGAAGAATAACTAGAAAATTTCACAAGAAATTTTGAAAGTGTGGCTACTACTGCTGTACGACGTCGCAATATGTATACATTACCGGTAGTGAGATGTGTTATTGAGGTAACACATCTCTCAATAACACAATAACCTCAATAACCTCTGCCACCTTCAGAATTATCAGATCAAATGACTTTCTTTGAGAGGGTGAAAAACGTAGTTTTTTACACAATGAAAAAAAAAAATCCTTAACCGAAAGCCAAATAAAAAAGAGCCAATCAGACTTCTTCTATGGGAGGAGCCTAATCGGATTCGTTGTGTCTTCCATTTTTCCCCAGCAACAACAGACTCATTGGGTGAAAGGTCGATCCAAGTTGTATCTCCTCACTCACCAGCTTTCTGGGGTCAAAAAACATGCGCGCACACACACACTGGCGCACATAGACACACACAGTCAATCGTTTTGTGATCATTCTGTGTGTGTGTGTGTGTGTGTGTCTAAGTCTAATGTATGATATATAAGAATGTGTGTGAAACGTTTTTTGTAGAGTTTAAAATAGAGTGTCTTGGATGTCAGCTGACCAACGTCAGTTGGCTCCTCCTGCGTTTGTATCACCGGTTGTCGTGGTGACAGCCCTGATTGGCTAACTTAAAGCAGCTATGTGACACTGTCACAGAGCGGGAGACTGGACTGTGGATTTAATGAGAAAACAACCTTTCAAACTATTGTATTTGACAGACAACCATGAATCCCATCCCATCACGAAATTAATGAAATCATGAGAAGCACAAACAGTCAGGATGTCAGCTGACCAACTGACAGTTCCTCCTGCATGTGCGTGTGTGTCACCGTTGCCATGGTGTTCACTGAGAGGGAGACTGGATAATTGATTTAATGAAAAAACTAACTTTCAAACTAGTGTATTTGACAGACAACCATGGATTCCATCACGAAAATAATGACATCATGAGAAGCACAAGACTTCTGAGAACGTTTCCATGTACTTAAATATTTGTAAGGATTTATAAATGAGAGCGTAAATTCAGTTTGTAAAGTGCTCACGTTTCTGTCATGAGAGAAAATTGCAGTCCGATTTAACATGGAGGTTGATGGAGCAGTTGTCCGGTCTTCATGTCGCTTTCAGGCTTGCTGACAAAACAGTATGTTTGTTGGATTCCACGACGCATGTGTACCACCGGCACAATATTTCCAACGTTTTCATATATAAATTATGCCTCAAAAGTCAATATTGTGGAGTGAATGGCAAAATACAAATACAAAAAGGTTGTTTAGGACACAGCTCCTCGTGCTCTAGCGATGACATCACAGCTCTAACCTGTCCCATACACACCCATTGTAAACTCTGAAATGGTTCCCACATTTTCCTAAACCTGAACAATAATTACATGAAAACTGTGCTAGCTATCAAAAAATGCCCAATAGGGCAAATAAACTCCAGACTTTTGTCAACGTTTTAATCTTCAAATCATTTCTCTACGATACATTATGGCGAGTCACTGTGGGCAGAAAGATTAATGTTTTTTTGCTCTCTTCAGTCCGAAACCCCAGTCAAGTGAATGGGACAATTTCTCGCCGTTTTTCGCCTTTTTCGGGAAAACGGCCGGTCGAATCTCTTAAAAAAGTCATTCCAGGCGATTCCCGATCGGGCCGCACGTTTTGATGTATTTTTTACGCATGTGCGGGCAACGCTGTGGGAGGAGATACGGTCCAAAATTTGGCGGAATAAGAAGAATAATAATAAGCCCGAGCAATAATATGAAGTGCGCTTTGCTATAGGGGTCTATGACCCATGTAGCTGAAGCCACACTTAACTAGAAATTGCATTTCCTGCTGAAAATGCGTTGGAATGCAAAAAGCTGAAGCTTAAAGCTTAAATATTTGAAAATATAGCTGAATATAGCTGAAAATAGCTGAAAATAGCTAAATATAGCTGAACATAGCTGAATACAACTGAATTTAGCTGAAAATAGCTGAATATAGCTGAATACAGCTGAATTTAGCTGAATACAGCTGAATTTAGCTGAAAATAGCTGAAAATAGCTGAATATAGCTCAAAATAGCTGAAAAGATAAACTACCTGCTGAAAAGTGTTGAAGCCCAAAAGCGTTGAACTGAACTGCTGAACATCCTTAATGTGTAAATGGAACAGTTGGAAGCAAAACTGCAACATCTAAATAATCCAAGAGATAAATTAAAAGTAGTAGTTGTAGTAGTAGAAATAACAGTAGCATGAGTGAAAGCAGTAGTTGTAGTCGCAGAAGTAGTAGTTATAGTAGTAGTAGTAGAAATAACAGTAGTATGAGTAGAAGTAGTAGTAGTATTTGAAATTACAGTAGTAGTTGAAATAACGGTAGTATGAGTAGTAGTAGTTTAAGTAACAGTCGTAGTAGTATAAGTAGTAGTTGAAATAACAGTAGTATGAGTAGAAGTAGTAGTAGTTGAAGTAACAGTAGTAGTAGTAGTTGAAGTAACAGTAGAAGTAGTAGTTGAAATAACGGTAGTATGAGTAGAAGTAGTAGTAGTTGAAGTAACAGTAGTAGTAGTAGTAGTAGAAGTAGTAGTTGAAATAACAGTAGTAGAAATAGTTGTTGAAATAACAGTAGTATGAGTAGAAGTAGTAGTAGTATTCATAGTAATAGCAGTAGTAGTAGTAGTCATATTAATAGCTGTAGTAGTAATTAGTAATAGTTATAGCAGTATTAGTAGCAGGAGTAGCAGTAGTAGTAATAGTCCAAACATTAGCAGCAGTAGTCAAAGTATTAGTCTGCGCATTAAGTATTTAATACAAAAATCCTCATTTGAGCTGTATGTTATGATACAGTTAATTCATGGGGCTTTTATTTTGAAAGGGAAGACAGACAGACAGACAGACAGGAGGCTTTACAATGCCTTTGACTGAATATCTGCATGAATATCTCCAAGTCACACACTCCAATGTGTGTGCAGATTGTGTACAAAACCATCTGTTAAACCCCATATTTCGAGGCAAAAACATGCTCAAATCACCATTATAGTACATTCAACAGAGAGGAGAGGAGGAGACGATCGCACTGATATCCTTGATATTTTTCTGGAGTTTAAATAGACGTGGGAGCAACAGCTTCACTGAGGCTCACGACCTTTATTACCACGTGCACGTGCGCACGTACACACGCGGACATGGACACACAGTCAGTGAGCATAGCAAACTTCATGCTAGTGATCAAATTCCATTCCTCTCCACCAACAGCACCTGTTTTCTGTGTGTGTGTGTGTGTCCCCACAATGACGTTAAAACAATGAGTGTGAAGCAGTGATTAGTTCAAACTGAAAACACCTGTGACATGAGGGAGAGACTGAGTTTTATGATCCCCATCGGCTTCAGTGCATTATTTGTTTCCATAAAAAGCTTCATATCTCAACAACTTCAAAGGCAAGACACCAAAATAATAATATTTTCTGAGAGATAAGACTCTTGCGAACGCGTCGATGTTGTTTGTGGGTCTCTAGGCTACACGATGTGTATGTAGTCGCAATTTCTAAATCAGGTACGGTCGTGGGAGACAGACATTTTTGAGCGAGATTTAACATGGGAGCGAATGGAAGAAGAAGGAGACCACCTCTCACATATCGTCTGATTTCAACATGTCTGAATCTGTTGGATTCAAATCGACCCAAGTTTACAAAGTAAGACAAGATTTCCTACGTTTTGATGTATAAATTATGCTCAAAGACTTAGTATTGTGGAGGAGATGGCAAAAAGCAAAATAAAAATCTAACTAATCCTCCAGGCGAACTACACTCAAGCTGTGACATCACGCACTCTAAGCGGCGCAATACACACCCATGTTAAAGGCAGAAATGGTTGGAAAAAAGCATGAAATGAAAACACTGACAGTTAAAAAATTATAGAATATATAAAAATTCTGAAATTATAGAATAATAGCTGAAGGTTTTGTCAATATTTTAAAAGTTTATATTTCAAGTCAGAAATATGAAAAGGTCATTGCCATCGTGTCCTTAAGGAGCTGAACATTTTAATAGCTGCGCAGTTTCTGTAGCTGAATATATGAAGGAGAAGAGATTCAAAATGTGTACGGAAGAAATAGAAGATATAAAAGTTGAACGAGAGCGGTATAGAAAGAGAGCGGGAGAGTGAAACAGAAGAGAGAGAAAGAAAGACAAAAGAGGGAGAGAGGGGTATAGAACGAGAGAGGTATAAAAAGAGAGGGAGGGAAAGAGAGACAGACAGACAGAGAGGGACAGCACAGAGAGAGAGAGGGGGGGGGGAAGAAAGAGAGAGAGGGGGAGAGACAGAGCAGAAGAGAGAAAGAAAGACAGACAGAGAAGAAGAGAGAGAGAGGGGGGAGAGACAGAGCAGGAGAGAAAAAAGAGAGAGGGAGGGGTGGGGAGAGACATGGGGTGACAGACAAAGCAGGAGAGGGTAAGAAAAAAAGAGAGGGAGGATGGAGAGACAGAGAGAGAATAAGTGAGTTGTTATAGGGAGGAACTACAGAGAGAGGGTTTGGAAACATGTTAAGAAGCTAACATGGAGGGACTTAGGGGAATGTAGATATGAATATACCATACACTCAACACTCATAGTGCATTGCACTCTTGGAAGAGAGAATCATTTAATTTTCACAGAATACAACTGAGAGCGCAGGGGGCGCTACTTAGCTGACAGGGTACAAATGTTCAGTCACGGTTTCACATTTATAAAATTACACCAGCAAACTGAATGCTGGGTAAACTCCGCCCACTTATCACGCACGTGGCCGTTCGCCTGTTTCTCCACCAACAGCTGCAGTGTGCGGTGATTAGTTCAAACTGAAAACACCTGTGACATGACTGAGAGACTGAGTTGTTTGATCTCCATAGACTCCAGTGCGTTTTCTTTTTTTTTTAAAAGCTTCGTATCTCAAGAAGTTCAAAGGCAAGACACCAAAATAATAATATTTTCTGAAAGATAAGACTCTTGCGAACGCGTCGATGTTGTTTGTGGGTCTTTAGGCTACACGATGTGTCTGTAGTTGCAATTTCTAAATCAGGTACGGTTGTGGGAGAGAGCCATTTTTGGAGGAAGATTTAACATGGGAGCGAATGGAAGAAGAAGGAGGCCACCTCTCACATATCGTCTGATTTAAACACGTCTGAATCTGTTGGATTCAAATCGATCCAAGTTTACGAAGTGAGACAAGATTTCCTACGTTTTGATGTATAAATTAAGCCCAAAGACTTAGTATTGTGGAGGAGATGGCAAAAAGCAAAAAGAAAATCTAACTAATCCTCCAGGGGAACTACACTCAAACTGTGACATCACGCACTCTAAGCGGCGCAATTCACACCCATGTTAAAGGCAGAAAAGGTCGGAAAAAAGCATGAAATGAAAACGCTGACAGTTAAAAAATTATAGAAGATGTCAAAATTCTGAAATTATATAATAATAGCTGAAGGTTTTGTCAACATTTTAAAAGATTAAATGGTGTCTTTAGCTGAACGTATGCAGAACCTGTCAGCGTTTGAAGTTGAAGAGGATTTGAAGATTTTCCCCATCCGCTCCCATTCATTTTAATTTTCATAAAAAGCTTAATTCAAAGATTTGAAAAGTCAGAAATATGAAAAGTCATAGCCGTCGTCTCCTTAAGTAGCTGAATATTTTAATATTTGAACGGTTTCTGTAGCTGTATATATGAAGGAGGAGATGAGGTGCAAACTACGTACGGAAGAAATAGTAGAATAATAAAGAAGTTGAATAAAGAAGAGGATAACAATAGTTGGACTGCTGAAGCATTCCAACTAATAAAGAAGAGGATAACAATAGTTGGACTGCTGAAGCATTCCAACTAATAAAAAAAAAAATAAGTTGAATAAAGAAGACAACAACAATAGTTGGACTGCTGAAGCATTCCAACTAACTAGAAATTGCATTTCCTGCTGAAAATGCGTTGGAATGCAAAAAGCTGACTCTTAAAGCTTAAATATTTGAAAATATAGCTGAATATAGCTGAATATAGCTGAATTTATCTGAATATAGCTGAATATAGCTGAATATAAGAAATATGAAATTATAGAATAATAGCTGAAGGTTTTGTCAACATTTGAACATTTAAAATGTGTCTGTAGCTGACGGTATGCAGATCCTTTACGCTTTTGAAGTTGAAGAGGATTTGAAGATTTCCTCCATCTGATCACATTTATTTTAATTTTCAAGAAAAGCTTTATATTTCAAGTCAGAAATATGAAAAGGTCATTGCCATCGTGTCCTTAAGGAGCTGAACATTTTAATAGCTGCGCAGTTTCTGTAGCTGAATATATGAAGGAGAAGAGATTCAAAATGTGTACGGAAGAAATAGAAGATATAAAAGTTGAACGAGAGCGGTATAGAAAGAGAGCGGGAGAGAGTGAAACAGAAGAGAGAGAAAAAAAGACAAAAGAGGGAGAGAGGGGTATAGAACGAGAGAGGTATAAAAAGAGAGGGAGGGAAAGAGAGACAGACAGACAGAGAGGGACAGCACAGAGAGAGAGAGGGGGGGGGGAAGAAAGAGAGAGAGGGGGAGAGACAGAGCAGAAGAGAGAAAGAAAGACAGACAGAGAAGAAGAGAGAGAGAGGGGGGAGAGACAGAGCAGGAGAGAAAAAAGAGAGAGGGAGGGGTGGGGAGAGACATGGGGTGACAGACAAAGCAGGAGAGGGTAAGAAAAAAAGAGAGGGAGGATGGAGAGACAGAGAGAGAATAAGTGAGTTGTTATAGGGAGGAACTACAGAGAGAGGGTTTGGAAACATGTTAAGAAGCTAACATGGAGGGACTTAGGGGAATGTAGATATGAATATACCATACACTCAACACTCATAGTGCATTGCACTCTTGGAAGAGAGAATCATTTAATTTTCACAGAATACAACTGAGAGCGCAGGGGGCGCTACTTAGCTGACAGGGTACAAATGTTCAGTCACGGTTTCACATTTATAAAATTACACCAGCAAACTGAATGCTGGGTAAACTCCGCCCACTTATCACGCACGTGGCCGTTCGCCTGTTTCTCCACCAACAGCTGCAGTGTGCGGTGATTAGTTCAAACTGAAAACACCTGTGACATGACTGAGAGACTGAGTTGTTTGATCTCCATAGACTCCAGTGCGTTTTCTTTTTTTTTTAAAAGCTTCGTATCTCAAGAAGTTCAAAGGCAAGACACCAAAATAATAATATTTTCTGAAAGATAAGACTCTTGCGAACGCGTCGATGTTGTTTGTGGGTCTTTAGGCTACACGATGTGTCTGTAGTTGCAATTTCTAAATCAGGTACGGTTGTGGGAGAGAGCCATTTTTGGAGGAAGATTTAACATGGGAGCGAATGGAAGAAGAAGGAGGCCACCTCTCACATATCGTCTGATTTAAACACGTCTGAATCTGTTGGATTCAAATCGATCCAAGTTTACGAAGTGAGACAAGATTTCCTACGTTTTGATGTATAAATTAAGCCCAAAGACTTAGTATTGTGGAGGAGATGGCAAAAAGCAAAAAGAAAATCTAACTAATCCTCCAGGGGAACTACACTCAAACTGTGACATCACGCACTCTAAGCGGCGCAATTCACACCCATGTTAAAGGCAGAAAAGGTCGGAAAAAAGCATGAAATGAAAACGCTGACAGTTAAAAAATTATAGAAGATGTCAAAATTCTGAAATTATATAATAATAGCTGAAGGTTTTGTCAACATTTTAAAAGTTTAAATGGTGTCTTTAGCTGAACGTATGCAGAACCTGTCAGCGTTTGAAGTTGAAGAGGATTTGAAGATTTTCCCCATCCGCTCCCATTCATTTTAATTTTCATAAAAAGCTTAATTCAAAGATTTGAAAAGTCAGAAATATGAAAAGTCATAGCCGTCGTCTCCTTAAGTAGCTGAATATTTTAATATTTGAACGGTTTCTGTAGCTGTATATATGAAGGAGGAGATGAGGTGCAAAATACGTACGGAAGAAATAGTAGAATAATAAAGAAGTTGAATAAAGAAGAGGATAACAATAGTTGGACTGCTGAAGCATTCCAACTAATAAAGAAGAGGATAACAATAGTTGGACTGCTGAAGCATTCCAACTAATAAAAAAAAAAATAAGTTGAATAAAGAAGACAACAACAATAGTTGGACTGCTGAAGCATTCCAACTAACTAGAAATTGCATTTCCTGCTGAAAATGCGTTGGAATGCAAAAAGCTGACTCTTAAAGCTTAAATATTTGAAAATATAGCTGAATATAGCTGAAAATAGCGGAATATAGCTGAATTTATCTGAATATAGCTGAATATAGCTGAATATAAGAAATATGAAATTATAGAATAATAGCTGAAGGTTTTGTCAACATTTGAACATTTAAAATGTGTCTGTAGCTGACGGTATGCAGATCCTTTACGCTTTTGAAGTTGAAGAGGATTTGAAGATTTCCTCCATCTGATCACATTTATTTTAATTTTCAAGAAAAGCTTTATATTTCAAGTCAGAAATATGAAAAGGTCATTGCCATCGTGTCCTTAAGGAGCTGAACATTTTAATAGCTGCGCAGTTTCTGTAGCTGAATATATGAAGGAGAAGAGATTCAAAATGTGTACGGAAGAAATAGAAGATATAAAAGTTGAACGAGAGCGGTATAGAAAGAGAGCGGGAGAGAGTGAAACAGAAGAGAGAGAAAAAAAGACAAGAGGGAGAGAGGGGTATAGAACGAGAGAGGTATAAAAAGAGAGGGAGGGAAAGAGAGACAGACAGACAGAGAGGGACAGCACAGAGAGAGAGAGGGGGGGGGAAGAAAGAGAGAGAGGGGGAGAGACAGAGCAGAAGAGAGAAAGAAAGACAGACAGAGAAGAAGAGAGAGAGAGGGGGGAGAGACAGAGCAGGAGAGAAAAAAGAGAGAGGGAGGGGTGGGGAGAGACATGGGGTGACAGACAAAGCAGGAGAGGGTAAGAAAGAAAGAGAGGGAGGATGGAGAGACAGAGAGAGAATAAGTGAGTTGTTATAGGGAGGAACTACAGAGAGAGAGAGAGGGTTTGGAAACATGTTAAGAAGCTAACATGGAGGGACTTAGGGGAATGTAGATATGTAGATATGAATGTACCATACACTCTTGGAAGAGAGAATCATTTAATTTTCACAGAATGCAACTGAGAGCGCAGGGGGCGCTACTTAGCTGACAGGGTACAAATGTTCAGTCACGGTTTCACATTTATAAAATTACACCAGCAAACTGAATGCTGGGTAAACTCCGCCCACTTATCACGCACGTGGCCGTTCGCCTGTTTCTCCACCAACAGCTGCAGTGTGCGGGGATTAGTTCAAACTGAAAACACCTGTGACATGACTGAGAGACTGAGTTGTTTGATCTCCATAGACTCCAGTGCGTTTTCTTTTTTTTTTAAAAGCTTCGTATCTCAAGAAGTTCAAAGGCAAGACACCAAAATAATAATATTTTCTGAAAGATAAGACTCTTGCGAACGCGTCGATGTTGTTTGTGGGTCTTTAGGCTACACGATGTGTCTGTAGTTGCAATTTCTAAATCAGGTACGGTTGTGGGAGAGAGCCATTTTTGGAGGAAGATTTAACATGGGAGCGAATGGAAGAAGAAGGAGGCCACCTCTCACATATCGTCTGATTTAAACACGTCTGAATCTGTTGGATTCAAATCGATCCAAGTTTACGAAGTGAGACAAGATTTCCTACGTTTTGATGTATAAATTAAGCCCAAAGACTTAGTATTGTGGAGGAGATGGCAAAAAGCAAAAAGAAAATCTAACTAATCCTCCAGGGGAACTACACTCAAACTGTGACATCACGCACTCTAAGCGGCGCAATTCACACCCATGTTAAAGGCAGAAAAGGTCGGAAAAAAGCATGAAATGAAAACGCTGACAGTTAAAAAATTATAGAAGATGTCAAAATTCTGAAATTATATAATAATAGCTGAAGGTTTTGTCAACATTTTAAAAGTTTAAATGGTGTCTTTAGCTGAACGTATGCAGAACCTGTCAGCGTTTGAAGTTGAAGAGGATTTGAAGATTTCCCCATCCGCTCCCATTCATTTTAATTTTCATAAAAAGCTTAATAATTCAAAGATTTGAAAAGTCAGAAATATAAAAAATAGAAAATAGTAGAATAATAAGTTGATTAAAGAAGACGATAACAATAGTTGGACTGCTGAAGCATTCCAACTAATAAAGAAGTTGAATAAAGAAGACGATAACAATAGTTGGACTGCCGAAGCATTCCAACTAATAAAGAAGTTGAATAAAGAAGACGATAACAATAGTTGGACTGCTGAAGCATTCCAACTAATAAAGAAGAGGATAACAATAGTTGGACTGCTGAAGCATTCCAACTAATAAAGAAGACAATAACAATAGTTGGACTGCTGAAGCATTCCAACTAATAATCCCGAGCAATACTATGAAGGTCTATGACCCCTGTAGCTGAAGCCACACTTAATTATATAACATGATTTATAATCAAACAAAATATATAGCTCCAACACATAGCGTGCATCTTATTTATTTATTTTTTGATTGACCTCACGTGGGCCGGACTGGGAGAGCCGTAAGATGCCATGGACGTGGGGAAGAAGGGGTACGGCTCACCAGTAATCCTCCCTCTTCTAGCGAGCCCGGTCTTTTGCTGGGCACCTAGCCAGGAAGTGTCCCAACTTCCCGCAGACGAAGCACCTCCCCTCCACTACTAGGCGCTGGCGCTCCTCTGGAGAGGCGAGTACGGCCCAACTGCATGGGTTCCACCCCTCCACTAGTGGGTGCTGATGAGCTGGCGTGGCGGTTCCAACCAGAACTAGGGTGTAGGTCTGGCTGACGTGGTGGATAAGGCTGTCTTCAGGAACTGGGAGGTCCCCTCTCGGCCTGGCATCTCTTTCTCCTTCTCTCGTGCAGCCGGTTATCAATCTTGGTAGCCAAAGCAACCAAGGCCTCGAGGTCTGTGGGTAGGTCGAGAGGTGCAACTTGGTCCTTAATCTCCTCAGAGAGTCCACCCAAAAAGGTGTCTGAGAGGGAGGGGTCTTTCCACTGACCGCTGCTAGGGTGCGGAAGCGGATTGGATAATCAGGCGCCCGTGATACACACATACGAGATTACAAACACAATCTGGCAGGGGGCAAGGGAAAGCGGGTGTCCTGGCTATATTGCATTATGTTTTCAGTTAAAAAGTCATATACAATCAATGACAGTGTTTGTAGTTTATTAAATTTCAAGAAAACAGTAAAGAAAAGTATGTCACCACACCAAGACAATTGCTAGATTAAGAACTATCTAGATATGAAGTCTCCTTTTTACAGTAGTGCCCAGAGGGCCTCCTTGTCTCCACTGTCATGGTTTTGTTCTCTCAGCAGCATCCTCACTCTTTCTCCTCTCTCTATTCGACCTCCTGGTGTTAGGGTCTGCATCATTGACTGACAAAATATGTTGAATTTAAGAGTTGTGGGGCTGAGAACACCAGTTAAGCAGCCTGTCAATTACACTGACAACATAAGTTAAAGGAACACTTATGTACTACCTATGTCAGCATAAATAGCCTATACAGCATGTTTTGTTCACATTGAGAACTGACTTGTTTTCCAATAATCTATGTTTTCAGTGTATTTTGCTGACACTTATATTTGACCTTCACCGCGAAAATGGAAGATTCTATAGCTAAGCTAAAACATTTCACTTAGCATTTCTCTTAGCTATGTCTAACTGGCTTGCAAATTAGGCTGCGGGGGGATGGGGTTAAGGCGATGTTGTGCAAACCAAAACAACGTTTAAAAACGTGAATTGATCTTCTTCAGTCTTACTTTGTACTTGAGGCCTTTTTGACTCATGATAGGAATACAGAGAATCACACACAATTGACTTCCTCATATGCCTTCATGATCATCTCCTGTTTCTCAGCAGAGAAATAAAAAGAGGTTCCTCTGAGTTTAATTGCCATTGTACTGTTAGAACATTGTGGTGTCAGTGCTCAATTATTATCCCTTCTGAAGAGGAGCAGGCGCGCGCATTTATCCAGATGTCTGACGTCTGGCTAGAATTAACGAGACCGTTTCAGCACGGATCAGCCGTGAAGAAACCCAGATAGCCTGATGTCAATCATCTCGCTAATTTAAACTGGAGATTAGGACATTTGCTTGACTTTGTTTAGCCATGTACGAGAAACAGGGCCCAGGTAGGCAGGCAGGCTAATCCACAACATGTATGTGTTTACATACTTCCTGGATCCTGATTGGTGTCACCACCGCAACGCACTGAATGGAGGGTCACAGACCATAATACAGCGCAGATGAAAATGATTCAGACTACAGTGTTTATATGTTCAACAATATGAAATGTAGTCTTAGGTGTTTTAAAATGACACCAAATTTATTTTGGATTATTCCAACGGAAGAATACAAGGCGCAAGGAACTTTGAGGTGCGTAAACGCCACTTAGAGGTGGGTAAACGCTATTTAGAGGTGCGTAAACGCTATTTCCAAAATTCCAGAGGTGCGTAAACGGCGTTTACGTGCGTTTACCCTCCACTACAGCCCTGGGCGTGGCTGAGGGCAGGTGAAGAGAATGAAACAATCAGGACATACACAATTAATAGGGTGTTACAATTAGTGGTTGTAGAAGCCATGGACACGAACAATAAAAAAAAGACATGCTTATCGAATTCAAGAGTGGCCCTGGAAGATTTACATAATTATCATTGCACCCGTTAACAAGCACGCTGCGGTTGTTGAGACGCAAGTTGCCATTTTATTTACATTTAAGCTATTCTAGAGGGATTTCATTTCACACAGTGTACTTGACGGTCAAGCTAGCTTAAACGTTAGCTAACGTTAGCTTTCAAAATCGAAGACATAAAGCTAAAAAAGTTAAGGTCTAATGTTTTTATTGGCCGGATTTGAAGTCTCTCACTTGAACAAAATTCAATATAGTTAACATTCATAGAGCCATTTAAATATCGTATTTAATTAAATTTTTATGAAACTAGGTTAGAGGGAGAGATAGAGAGAGAGAGGTAATTATTACTTACTCTTTCAGTGATCAGGTGAGAAAGGTGGTTTAAGTGCAGTTTACTCTATGTTTCCCTGCCAAGTCAGACCTCCTGGCAAACAATGTTAAGGCTGGCTTTCAATCTTATCACCAGTAATCTTAACAGTTAGTGGTAATTGGACAATGTGACAACACTGATACAGTAATGGCTTATTGATTTTAACAACATTAACATTACACAGTACGGGTGTGCTCAGTGAATCATACTGCAGTCTGCCAATAAGGTTCTGAAATATCTGATGAGCAAGGTTGATATTCTTGATTGAAAGTGGTGCTGGAGGAAAGTCTATTGAATGTCCAAAATGGAGAGATTGGATTTGTATTCTCTGGCAAACATATAAATGTACATGGCAATCTGACTATTTGATTTAGAACAAAAGAACAAAAAACATTTGCAGAGTTTTAAGCAGCGATTAGCCGGTTGGTTATGTCACACAAACCAACCACTCAGGCCAACAGCTTTGTCACCAGGCCAAGCTGCTCAACGGCCAGCGAGCTATTTGACAAAGGGCTTTTTTGTTTCCACACCATAATAATAAGTGCTGCAGTAACTCATCATTAGTCAATTTACAATAACATACAAATGTTAAAGATATGAGCTCCATGCAGTGGTGGAAGATGGACATGCTGCATATATATATATATATATATATATATATATATATATATATAGTGGTGGGCCGTCAGGGGCCTTCTAAGCCTTCTCTGGTGGTCTAAACATAATCAAAGTTATAGCTATTTTATAATTGTATTTGTTTTTCACAAATACACGACATGTTTTATAATTATGTTTCTCTATTAGCTTATTTTCTCATTGCACACTTCCTGTGTTCCTCTGTTACCTTGAGCTTGAGCCTCCTGCATGGCGCTGTAAGGCTGCTGGTTAACAGCGCTCATCCAATCACATTTCACTTCTGTTTCTCTATGGACTCGAGAGCTTATTAAACTATATGAGAAGGCCTGCTAGCATCTGTTTTGCCACACGGCCCACGTGACCATTAACGTGCACTGTGATTGGTCAGTGTGTCAGCACGCACTCAGGAACTGAAGCGCACTGATAAACTGTACAACCACGTCGCTGAACATTTTTTTAAGGCGAGCGGATGGACTTTGTCTTTAATGAACAGCATCTGGTAAGTTTCCTGCTTTTTGTGTGTTTACATCTGCGGTGGCGTTGTGTTGATGTGTCTATGGTGCGGTTTTAAGGGGTTGGGCTGGTCAGGTGTGTCAGTCATCAGACTCATAACAAGCGCCGACATATATATATATATATATATATATATATATATATATATATATATATATATATATATATATATATATATATATATATATATATATATTCTCACCAGAGTATTTTGGATCAAACCCTGGGCCACTTAAATAAAACCACCCTAAGAAGGAAGCTTATTTTAGCCGCTTGTAAACATAATCTCATTCATTTGATCATTACTCAAAGCTCATGACCATAGGTGAGTGTCTGAATGTAGATGGACAAGTACATCAAGAGCTTTGCTTTCCAAGTCAGCTCCCTCTTCAATACCAGCGGTTTGATAAACTGTACAACCACGCCTTCATAACTGCTGACGCAAAACCTAACCATCTTCCAATCTCCCGCTTCATTTTACCCTCATTCACAATTAAGACCCGAGCCTGAGAAAGTGCCTCGCTAAAGACAGTGACTCATCCCAACCGAAGAGAGTAATCGTACATTTTCCGGCAGAGAACCACTTGGAGTGAAACAGACTCTCATTATCTGCTCCACGCTTAGCTTCAAACTGCCACAATGCGTGATGAAGGTCATACAGAAACCAACAGCTGATGAAAGTATCCTCATCTGTAAGAATACGTCAAACATCCATAAAGAACTACAGAATAGAGCGTCATCAGTTTTCAATAATCATCTATTACTGTGCAGATATCACCAAGTACGATATGAGTAAAATCGCTGCAGTGAACATGACTCGATTGATTAATTCATGGTTTATTCCATAGCCACAGACACAGCACACAGGCAAACTGAAAACAGCTACCTGATGTGAGAGGAGTCACCACGGTGATGTCACACCTTCTCCAGTCACCTCCCATTCATCTTCATCACCTGCACATTAGGATTGTGGAAATTAACAAAGTGTGGAAATAAAGCCAGTGGGAGCTCTCTTACGATCACCCCATATCGTCTTTATTATTGAGGTTTTAAGGTATGAACATCAGAACTATAATAATTGCCCCATGTTTTAGTCATGTGACTAAAAGCCTGTTCTGCTTGTTTGGGCGATTTGAAGCGAACAAGAATGCAATTATGTGTGGTTCAGGATAAACGGAACCAACTGTAGGTGCGATTGCACACTAAGATGCTCAGCTGTGTGTGTGTGTGTGTGTGTGTGTGTGTGTGTGTGTGTGTGTGTGTGTGTGTGTGTGTGTGTTGCTCTCAGCCACAGAATGGAACTGCAGGACTGTGTCTGAAGCTTTATTGAGGCAAGCTAATCCATGAGCTGGAAGCCTCAGCTGCCATCGCCAGTCCGCCAGGCTGAAAATAATTACATTTGAAATGGCTGTGCAAACAACAGCCACCACATTAATGTGTTAATTCAAGCCAATCACTTCCACTAAAGAAATGAGAAAAAGAGAATTGAAATAACTGGAGTAAACGCCGCCTTCATTCTGTCCCCCACAGACTGATAAATGCACAGTAGTCTCCCAAGCCCCGGAGGACCATTCATAACCAGTGGCGGTGCGTCAATAGAGGGCGCTAAGGCGCCGCCCCTCTTAAAATGTTGCGATGAAAAAAGAAAAAAGAAATATATATATATACTGTCAAAAAACATTATATACCAAATTATTCAAATAAGAAATATACCGTGTTGACGCGCTAAATGTGTGTGGGAGACCGTAAGCCCCTGTCAACAACCACTTAAGTTAAATGTGACCAAATATAGTATACCGCCGTTCATCATCACTGAGAAAAGCCCCTCCCCCTTGTCGGGGCGCCGGCCAAATGTGAGTCTATGGCAGCGAGCAAACATTTCATCTTCTGTAGTATGAAGCCTGTTTGTAGTAGATATTTCCCCACAACTTATCTGTCTGTCTCTATATCTGTCTCTGTCTCTATACATATATATATATTTTTTTATCTGTAGGTTTGTGACACCATACGTGGACACACCAGGGAACGCTTTGCCTTCAAAGACCACCTCACCAGTGCCACCTTACAATGTGATGTCTCTTTTTCTGAATCTATTTTGCTCTGAGCCTCTTTCATGTGAGGGTGTGGGCACCTCTTTTATTCTGTAAACCTCTGAAACCCAACCCAATGTTTCTTAAACCATTCTGCTCTGAACCTCTCATGCCCAAAGATTTTTTTTTTTTTGATGTTTTTTAGAATATTCTACTCAAAACCTCGTTTCTTCTCATTGTGGAGTGCTATTTAAACCGCGCCGCCCAACTGCGCCCCCCCCCCCCTCAAAAAAAAAAAAAATCACCAGCCACCAGCCAGTTCATAACATTTGATTATTTATTTATTTCCCCAAATCTGCATAATCATTTTGGCTATAGGTCATATGCGAACAAGATGGGGAGCTCAGAATAGCATGCATTATTCATGATTTGCAGGATACAGTGGGTGCCAGAGATATTTGAGTGAGATCTTCCAAATTCATACGTTATCGCACAAAAGCTCCTCAGACTGGGAGTACCTGGAGCCCCGGATAGAGCACAAAGTGTGTAATGAAGAAAATGGTAAAAAGTAGATGAGGTAACCTCGATAGATCAATGGCTGTGCCCACGGTTAGCCCTGTTCAAACAAGAACGTTTGACTTTGTGGAGAAATCTCCCTTTGTGTGAGGTGGATTTATTGCCTGTAGTCGCAGATGATAATAGATACCTTCTGTAATAATAAATCTGTGCTATCGACTGCAATCTATTAGAAAGTTAAAAATATATCCTATCTGTGAGTCTTCATTTTTGGAGCTTAGTCTGCTGAGACTAAATGCAAGAGCAACTGAGCTTCATCATATCACAAATATAAAATGACGTAGATGAGGTCAACTTTAATGGCAGGTATCAAAAAGCGTGGGTCATCTTTCCTCCTAATATTGCGGTTGTTCTGACTCATCATGTTATGTACTCAAGAGGGTGCTGCTCAAGAGGGTGCTGCTCATGTGTTTGTGTGTGAGTGTGTGTGAATGGATGGATGGCCCGATAGCCTCAGATCAGAGATAAATGACTTCATTAAAGTGTAAGTCTCAGAAAGCTGGAATGAGCCACGTCTCCCCCCTCTGTGTCACTGCAGATTATGAACTCTATAAATCAATACATTCCTGCAAAAGGATAATGTTCCCCTGCCTGCGACATCCAACCTCCCAACAGTGGGTCTGACACAGCGAAGGACGTTCACATTCTGCAGTGGTTTGGGGTTTGAGTGGATGTGGGAACACGTGTAGTATTGTGTTGGCGGTGAACATCTGCTGGGCAATGTGGTGGCTGTTCAAGTCTGGTAACCTCGCGAAAGTGGTTTCAATTGCGAGATTTATCTTGTATTTCAGATGGTACTGATCCGAAATAACAGAGGGTTTCCTACGGAGACAGGAAACCTGATATCAACAATATATAAATTTTTCCCTGAACATGCCTGTCAGCGATCGTTGAGTGGTGAATGAGCGCCGCTCACAGGGAGGCAGCATGGAAGTTGACTGATGATGAACTGTCGAGTGAGCACCCATCGAACTGTAGTTCCTTCTGCTGGCAGATGCCAGAATGTGCATGCCACCAATTTAACTAGCTGTACATCCCAATTCCTATACTACCATACTAATTAGTATGCCAGAAACACATTTAGTATAAATAGTATGTCTAAACATTCTAGGATGTCCTAATGTATCCAGTCTTATTTTGCAGTATGCAAGCCAGCATGCCTTTCTGGCTATTCTGACCCACAATCCTTTGCCCAGCAGATATATAAGCCAACGGGTCATGGTTTAAGGTGCCATGTAGTTATATCTCTAATTTGAATGTATAGTGCATGCTACAGTATGTACTTTGTAGGGACAGCTGCAGTGTGTACTAAAAGGAAAAATAAGTAATTTGGACTGCAGCAATAGTTTAAAGAATGTAAGCATACAATATATGTTTGTTAAAGAGTCACATTCTACAATTAGAAGTTCAGGATTCCACTTATTCTGTCTAGCAAGGGTGTAATGTCTATTGGGGATGGGGAGGACATGATGTCCCCCACACTTTAATTGAATTAGGTTGATGTTCTTACTGCAGAGGCTGTGAACACTGTCCTCTGGCTGTCGAGCTGCCTTCGTCCAGATCTGAGCTTATGAAAATCTGAGTCTCTCTCAGTTATTATGTGTTCTTTAAGCAATAAGCGTAATGAGCAGCAACTAGTGGCATGATACGTTTTTGGGGACTTTTTGTATCTTCTGATTTCAGGTCTCAGGCTGATTATAGACTGCATTGGTGGAGGTGGTTGAAGTGAATGAAACGAAAAAGAATACCGTAAAACAATCAAATACAGAGTCGCTTTCACTTGCCGATTGTGGCTACACGATTTGACAAATAAAACACAGGTCTAAATTATACATGGGTCTGGTTGCCATTGACGCTGCGACGCAGACCATTTTTACAGAAGTTTCTTGAATGTATAAAACCTTGTGAAGCTCAAGCGGGTCACTGGCGTTACCAGTACTCTAAAGTAAGTCAATGTGAGTCACATATGAGGATAGAATATGGATATGATAGGTCTGGACCCTGAGTCTGAAATAACGTTTGATTGATAGTTTATCCAAATACAAATTTGTATTGCTTTTATTACAAAGTAAAATATGCGAGCCCATGTATGTGGAATGTGTGCTGTAGACAAATGACTGTCAAGTACCTGTTAGTCAGATGGAGACTCTTCAGGTCAGGTCCAATCGAATTATCTCTCAGTTGGAATGCGCATGCAAGGGATACAAACTGCAAAAGCTGAGAGCATGCAACTTTAAGAGACTGAAAGAAAAATGAACCCCACCACTCATGTCATTGTCATGAAATGTGTCTAACGAGCCCACATGTGCCTCTTAACACTCTGGGGTCATTTTCTCGATTTTACATAATTTTTAAAGTCACTTGCATATGATACATACATGTGTATTATATCAACAACAGAACAATCAGAACAATCTTAGCTATCTATATAATGAGGCACCATTGTCCCAAGGCACAAGTGTAAAGAGAAAATATGACTAAAGCTGAAAAATTTAATTTGTTGTGAAAACATAACTTTACTCATGTGGTATATCAGTTTTTGGTGATGGAAATTGGTTCACCAAAGGACTTAGGTTCACAAAAGCAGTGGAATATATGAATAAAAGGGTAGATACATGTAAATAAATGTCAAAAACCAAATGTATTATTATATGGTGGGGGTGATGAGCTGTGACTGGCTTTGAGGCCTGCTATGGTGATGTGTTGGCAGGCAGACGGACTGGGAGACTGCTGCAGCGATGCTGCATGTTGTCCTCTGGACCCTCACAGCTCTGAATCCACTCTGTAAAATACATTAATACAAGTCAGTATGAGTTCACTGAAATAAAGTTTACGGTGATAGAGACAACAGTTGATTACCCACCGTTCAAAGCTGTAGTCAGCTATCTTCATTAGCTCTCGTTAGCTCGCGCCGTGTTAGCAACACCTAACGTGACATAAACACTACTGTAGGGAGGGAGGAGGAGGAGGACATGTCACTCTCACCTGTCTTAAAAACTTGAGAGCCCTGCAAACACATAATGGAGGTCCAACACTACTGGTCGTACTAAGTTCACTGTAAGAAAGTTAACGGTGATAGGGACAACAGTTGATTATGCACCGTTCAGTCGTAGACACAGAAGGAAACATCCAACACGGCACTATGTAGTGACGTGCTAACACTACGAAGCTATCGTCAACAAACACACGTTAGTTACGGTCTTACAAACACATAATGGAGGTCCAACACGACTAGTCGTAAACTAGTTCACTGTAAGAAAGTTAACGGTGATAGGTGACAACAATTGATTACTCACCGTTCAGTCTCACAGAAACGCTGTAGCCAGCTATCTGGCCCGTTAGCTCTGGCTAGCTCCTTGTTAGCGAATCCTTCAGGCACTGAAGCTGCGCTGTCTGTCCACCCTCTCCAATATAGCTTTGCTCAGGACTCTTTGCTTGGCATCTTCTGACTCACACTGAAGCTTTGCACGCGTAGTAAGATACGTCCATGTTTAGACGCGAAAGTGGAAACCATATCCGCCAGATTTGAAACCATATCTCTGTGACGTATTATTGCTAAGATATAATTTTATTAAAAACGTAAACGTCTGCCGCCGCTTCGAAGCGGGCCCCGCCCCCAAAGGGTTAACAGACCGGTAAACTGATTATGAAGTGCTTTCTCAAATTTTGACATTAATGAACTCCCGTTGAAGAAGCAAGCCATTGTCCAGTCTACTGGCAATGTGAAGAGGTAAGGGTGTGGTTGGGAGGCATCAATGCCAGAGAGACGGAGTAAGGAACTCCAGCTTTAAAGCTAAGGAGCAGCTCAACAACCTGAAGGACTTAATTTCTGCCACAGACATGGTGTCACTGCTGGACAAACATTTTAAATCGACCAGCGCTTTTTATAGTCTGCCATGTACGTCCCATGACACAAGGCCAGGTGTCTTGTAGAAATTTAAAGACAACCACAAAGTTTTAGTGACACATGGCTCCCACAAAATGCTTGACTGCTTTTTCCCATCACCACCTTTCTTGGGCCAACAAAGTTGGCCTTTAATGGGCAGGGGGAGAATAAAACTGCAGGGCTGTGTGCTTTGAAGCACAGCTGATTTGGTCCATTTCAATTTTCGAGACCTTCAACGGAATACAGAGCAAGTAAGTTAATATTCGTGAAGATATTCACGTGAATGTAAAAACAATGAATTTTTCAACAATACTTTTTGATTGTATGTATTTTTTGATTGCCAGTGGTCAGCCACAGAATTTTACAGTGATTGCAACAAATCAACTCAGGTATATATGAATCAAATGCACGGTCTGGTTCATCCTCATAAGGAATGTATGGTCAGTGATGGAAGAAGGCATCTGATGAGTGGCTGCACTGAACACATTGTTCAGGTGAAGTTGACAATTAAGCATCTTTCCTCTAATTAGACATGATATATTTTTGGGGGATGATCTCACATTTGGTTCTAACTTCCGTATGTATGAAATCCAGTGGAATTGGAGCCATTTGCAGAGAGGACTGACATCAGGTATAAACAGGGTTGAATGTCATAATCAGTACTGGAAATCCAGCACAACAAAACTGTTTGGAACATAAATTCTAGTTCAACTAGAAGTTCAAGGTGAAACTAGAGGTTTCAACTGGATATTCATTACCACAAAATTCACCTTCGACTGGATGGATTGTCACAAAATTCCAGATTCCCAGAAAATTTATCCAACTGACTTGTGTGATCTCTTGACCTTTCCTCTCTTGCCACCATGGGGTTGGCATGCATTTCTGGTGGACAGATTGCTGTGACATGTATGCATTACATGGGAATGTGAGAGGGGAACATTCATGCTTCAGGATTAATTGTAATGACTTTCATCCTATAAACTTTTGATATGACGCCAGCTGGGGAGATTTTTGGTATTGGATCAGATGAAGATGAAATGAATCAATCTGGCCGCAAGTCAAACTTTTATTTTCAATGCATTGTGTCAGACAGACAGAAAAACAGACCCTCGCCTTATATGTTTTATATATATATTTCAAACTGTGATACATATCTGTGATACATATCTTCTGATGATAAACAAGTTAAAGTGATGACACACATGTTCACCTCTGTGTGTTGAACATGTTTCTTAGTTGGATTGTGTTTTAATTTGCTGTGTGTTTGTGTCCCTGTCCAAAGGACTGAAGCACAAAGGAGATTGATGGACAGAGAGGCGGTTTCAGCCCGTTTGCTTTTTGTTGGCCTGTGACTGTGAGATCAGCAGTGCAAGTAAAAGCAGACTCCTCACAATAGTCAACTCCCCCATAGTTTCACCTGCTCCTTCAAAGCTGAAGAGGTGTGACAGTGTTTCACAAGTGCAAAATCAAATGAATAGTCGGATTACTATTAACTTCATAGAAACAAACAGTTTTTTATCTTTCTGTTTTTAGATATGGTCAGAAAAGAACATCCATCATACCAAAAGTGGATGAACCTCACTGGATATTATCTGATATTTAATAACACACAGTTATTGTCCATTGTATGAGTAATCCAGCACATGGATCTGATCTAAATGGTTGGTGCATGACTGTGTGTCGACTTTGTACTCTGTGAGGATGAAGAGCAAGAAAAAGGCCAGAACAAAAAAGAAAATACTGTAGATCACGAGTTTTACATCAATTTGCTTAGCTGGCTTGTCGTTTGCTGAATCTGAAGCTGAAGCAAGAAAAATCAATGGTAAAAAAAAAATAGCACACATCCCCCGAGATCTAAGGTCAGAATATAATTTGGCAAAGGCAAATTCATTTAGTAACGCTGCACTTCATACCCGAAGTCCCTCCGAGAGAGTCAAACTCCGAGCCCTCCTTTCCTAAACTCCCCTCTTTCAGGTCTCCCTTCTGTCGCGAGCGCTTCACCCGTAGCTCTCCGCTGATGGAACACAAGCTTGTGCGTAATTGTATAGAGCTCCTCTCTCGACCTTCTCTGTCAGGAGAGAAATGGGGGCCATCATTCATCCTTGCCATTACCAGCCTGCCTGCCGTGAATAATGCAATTTGTATCCTCTATGGAGTGCATCCAGAACAACAGGCACTCCAATAAACAAACAGCAGATCGCAGTAGAAATCCACTTACAGGGGCAGCCTGGCAAACGCCGCGGCCATTAGAAGCCCACTCAGGTCCCATCATTTCAGTCCGATAGATCTCTACCTTATCTGTTTTAGAGTGGGCCTATGATAATGAGCCTGCCAGCTTCGCTCTGCTGAAGTGCTGGACACACAGAAACTTGGGAGCACAGACTGACACGCACTGACACGCACACACACACACACACACACACACACACACACGCGCAGCAAGTTGTTCAGTGGAGATTTGTGTGACCTGAAAGTAGAGGTAAAGGTCAGTCTTTGACCTTTTGTGGGCACTAACAGCAATCAGGACTGAAATGGATCAGTCAGGCAGGGGATGAAGTGTGTGTGTGTGTGTGTGTGTGTGTGTGTGTGTGTGTGTGTGTGTGTGTGTGTGTGTGTGTGTGTGTGTGTGTGTGTGTGTGTGTGTGTGTGTGTGGGGATGAGAACTGATGGATGGGAGCATGGGGTATATTAGAGGAACATGGCTCATAATGGGAGCTGATGAAGTCAAGTTGCAGAGTGATGTCACACTCTGGCTCTTTATTAATATTCCCTCTTTGAACCTGTGCTCTTTATTTTGAAGCCATTTCTCTTATTTATACACTATACGTATACTACTTTTACGTATACTACTATTTATTAAGAAAACAGTTTTAAGACAAAATAAATAAAAATCTGATCTAAATAAAGCAGACAGCAAATTAAATACCGTAATTTCCGGCATATAAACCGCTACTTTTTTTCACAGGCTTTGAGACTGCGGCTTTTACAACGATGCAGCTAATTGATGGATTTTCATAGGCTAACTACCATAGTGCAGTGTTTTAGGTTTTAGAACAAGGCCTTCAATGACGTGTGTCCACATCAGATGCAGACTGGGGAAGAAAAAAAAAAGTGTCCCGGGAGTTCCTGTCTGACCTGTGCATGTATTGAACACGGCGCTGTCCACGGCGCATTCATACAGACTGTCATGTGTGGACAGCAGATGCTCACTCTGCTATACGGCGGATTTCTTTGCACTATTACAGGCATGGAGGTCACACGCTGTGGACCGACCTGCGGAGCTGTTTTAACCTTATAAGCACCAAGTCACATATGGTTTACCATGTTGTATTTCCCCATATTAGCAACTGTCACAAAAAAGTAAAAAGTAGCAAAAGTTACAAAACGCGCCACCCCGTGAACAGCGCACCCTCCGCCTCTCCAGTGCCATCTGCCTTCTCAGATGCAGCACCCCCATCTGCATCTCCAGCAGAACCTCCAACAGAACCTCCAGCCAGCACCACCCATGGCTGGAATCATCGGGCTATGTTAATAAGAAGAAAAGGCGCGGCCACTGTTCCATGACGCAGCGCTCGCCTCGCGATGTTGTGCACCAATGTTGTCCAAATAACCACCAGTCACATTTAGTAATAACGAAACAAGCCAATAACATTAAAACACTGCAGTGCTGCGCGCGCACACACACACACACACACACACACACACACACACACACACACACACACACACACACACCTCCAGCTGTTTGACCAGCAGCAACAAAAGCACTGTGTATGATTAAATACGACTGCAGATTATTTATTTTTTAAGTAACACAGCAAGCATTTAACTCACCACATGCCCGTAATCCTCTGTGCAAAAGGCGTCATCAGTAAAATCCACCAGCAAGGTAGCTTCTAGGTTCTAGGTAGCAGCTAGAAGTCTCTAGTAGCTTTGTGCCCCTTTGACTAATCACAGCGCATGTTAATGGTCACGCTGGCCTGCTGACCAATCATACATCTGCGCCACCTCGCAGGCCCTGCACGTCAAAGAATCCGCCCAGTTTGTCAAACTAAAGATCTGATTGGTTGAAGACTACGGCGTAGTGCAACGTCCGCAGGAACGACTCGCGTTGGTTGCGTTAACTTGCAGGTTTATTGCACGAGTGTTCACAGAGTTGGCAACAGGCTCTTCGCTAACAGTAGCTCCGGCGTAACAGCTAACAAGCTCAACTAGCAGCCCCACTCTAGCATAACATCAACAACACAACGTCACTTCCTCCGACGAGAAGTCCTTTACAAAAACTGGCCGCATGCGAAGAGCAACTTTTTCTCAAGTCTGCCAGTGGATCCTAACAGCGTGGAGCAGTGTCAAAGAATCCACCATCACCAACGGGTTCCGAAAGGCTGGACTGCTGCGTGATGAGGAGGACAGCGCGAGCGGATTTGCCTCGGGAGGAAAGTGACATTGAGAGCGCAAACGAAAGAGAGACTGAGTGCAACGAAGCAATCCATCCTCCATAACCTCAATGATTAGACCATAATGGACCCAATGTAATTGACACAGTGTAAACAGACAACAGGTATCCTGCACTCCTAATATTCCTGTGGAGACCCGCATGATGTTTTTCCGCTCCATGTCCGACTTACAAGCTCCTCCTCTTTTGGTTTGTGTCTGACAAGTTTTCCCATGTTGCCCTCAACACATTAGCAAAACAGCTGACTGCTCCAGCTTTGCTCCCACAAGTCTGGATCAGAACCTAAGTTGTTCCACTAAGTTGTGTTTAGTTTTCTTCTATTGACAATGCGAAATAGAAATGATGCTAAATCAATAAAGTACTCTTCAATGATTCTGTAGGGGTCCTGTATTGTGGGTGTTAATCCGCTTTGTGTCCTCACCCTTTTACCCCACTTTCTTGGCAATGAAACCAGAAACGAGCCAGAATATTTGCTGCAACTATTAGTTCCAGCGGTTTCCGTCTGGCCCCAGAGTATGTGTACTTTAATTTGGTCGTGCTAAATGACATCAGCGTCATGACTAAACATGCCATTCCTCAAACCTGTCAGCGACCCACCTGTGACAGATCTGTTGGAGTCTTTTTTGAGTCGTGCCGATAAAACTCCCCGAGATGATGAATGGGAGTTTATATTCTCAGTGTCAAATAATTATTTGTCCCAGCGGCTTAGATCCACTAATGACCACTTGAGGTTCTATTTATCGTTCTGGCGTTTAAATCAGTGGCTTTTATTGCTTTGTTGTGGTTAGGGAGAGCTTTAACACCATTCTGTGTGTGTATTTGTCCAGAATATATATATATGCCTGCATGATTGCTGGCGCAGGACTATTTTTTAAATTAATTTTATCTTGGGTCTGCTCAGTTTCAAACCCTTTTTCCGACAGCCTCTTCATGCTCCGCCTGCCACAACAAGATAATCCTGGCGATTCCCATAAAAATGGCGTCATCTGTCATAATCTGGTTGAGGAGCAGTCAACAGGAGGGAGCGGCGATAGCCAATTAAAGGGGGCATTATCTTTTCATGTGAAGAGGCTTTTAGCCCCCTGACCGCCCTTCGGCAGGGGACAGCGAGGGCCTGCGGGATGGGAAGCAGAGACGGACAGCGCTGCGTGACACTGGCAGGACAGGAAGTGGAAGTAAAGGCATTATTTCTCCTCCATCGGGCACAGCATGATAGCTCTTGAAGCGACCCAAAGCTTCACCCTAGAGGACAGAGATCCTCGGCATGGCCTCATTGCTTCAGGGTTTTAAACTCACATCAACACCACATATCTTACAACGCAGTGGACTTTCTTCACCCTTTATCAGATTGATTTTGCACATAATGGACTCATATAAATCACTGTGCTGTGTGTGTGTGTGTGTGTGTGTGTGTGTGTGTGTGTGTGTGTGTGTGTGTGTGTGTGTGTGTGTGTGTGTGTCTGTGGGGGGCTAAATATATGTTAGCATATTTGCCTGAAGTTTTTGTTGGCTGTTGTATTTCTCTATGTGATGAGGACAACTGTGGACTGTCGAGTTTGCAGAGAAAAAAATTGTGTGTCAGCGATCAAAACATTAGCAGCTGCTTAATTTGAGGTTTTTGCAACAGTCAGTCACAACAAAAAAGCAAAAAGGCCCCGAGGACCTATTTCCTTCATTAGCTTTGTATTTGATGGCAGAGCTCAATATGAACAAATGCGCTTTTCTTGCTTAATCAAGTTCTACTGGCCATGTAAAAAAAACATTGCTGATATGACTAACTATCCATGCCATGAAACACATTACATTCCTGCCTCTAGCAGCAAAAACACAATTTAAGTAAAGTAAATGTGTACCGACAGCTGAATGTGTTTCTCTTCAGATGACATAAAATTACAAAAATTGTCAGGCCTGACAACTTTTGTTAGAAGAATACAGTATCAATTTTCAATTAAATATACAAATGGAATAAGAGTATATAAAAGTACTTAAACATAGTTATATTGCACCAGGTGAGTACAATTAAAGTGTCCACAGTGAATAAAGTGACCAAGTGTCCAAAAGTGATGAAGAGTTACTGGTTTACTGAGAGCTCAGTGTGTTGTGCAGCCTGACAGCAGGGAGAAGAAAGGACTTGCGGTACCTCTCTCTCAGACACCGGGGGTGAATCAGCCGGTGACTAAAGGAGCTGTGCAGTGCTGCCAGAGTGTCCTGCATGGGGTGGGAGGCGTGGTTCATCATGGACAAGATCTTAGTCATCATCCTCCTGTCCCCCACCACCTCCACGGTATCCAGAGGACGCCCCAAGCACGCTGCTGGCCTTCCTCACCAGCTTGTCCAGTCTCCTCCTGTCAGCTGCAGTGATGCTGCTGCACCAGAAGACCACTCCATAAAAGATGGCTGATGCCACCACAGAGTCAAAGAAGGTCTTCAGGAGTGCTCCCTGCACCCCGAAAGATCTCAGTCTCCTCAGCAGAAAGAGTCTGCTCTGTCCCTTTTTATAAAGTGTGTGTACGTGGTCAGACCAGTCCAGTTTGTTGTTCAAGTGAACACCCAGGTACTTATAAGATTTAACGATCTCAATGTCCAGTCCCTGTCTGCTCACCGGCAGAGAGTGTTTACTCCGGCGGAAGTCCACCACTAGTTCCTTGGTTTATCTGGAGGCGGTTCTGCTGGCAACATCCTAAAAAGTCCCTGTCATCATCGGCGGAAATGAGGCCGACAATTGCATTGAATTGAGTCGTCAGAGAATTTTTGCAAGTGGCAGTTAGCAGAGTTGTGGTTGAAGTCCGAGGTGTATATGGAGAAGAGAAATGGAGCCAGAACGGTTCCTTGTGGGGCCCCTGTGCTGCAGGACACCCGATCTGACTCGCACTCCCATATCCGCACATACTGAGGACGGTTGGTGAGGTAGTCCAGGATCCATGCAGTGAGGTGGTGGTCCACTCCGGTCTGCTCCAGCTTGTCCCTCATTAGCAAAGGCTGGATGGTGTTGAAGGCGCTGCAGAAGTCATAAAACATGACTCTCACAGTGCTTCCAGCCTTCTCCAGGTGAGTGAGGCATCTCTGCAGCAGGAAGATGATGGCATCATCCACCCCGATGCCAGACGTAGGCAAACTGAAGTGGGTCCAGGGATGAGCTCACCAGGGGGCAGAGATGGGCAAGAACCAGCCTCTCCAGGGTCTTCATCAGGTGGGATGTTAACGCCACTAGCTGGTAGCTGTTGAGGTCCTTGGGCTACGGGGTCTTTGGTACCGGTACCACGCAGGACGTCTTCCATAGCTCTGGTACTTTCCCCAGCCTCAAGCTCAAGCTAAAGATGTGCTCCGCTATCCCACACAGCTGGTCAGCGCAGGATTTGAAGAGCTTTGAGCTGATGCCGTCTGGACCCGTGGCCTTCCTCACCTTGATCCTCCTCAGTTCTTTCCTCACCTGGTTGAGGGACACGCTGGGGGGTGTGGTGCTATGAGGTGTTGGAGTGGGGGTGGGTTGCTGGTTGTAGAGTGCTGAGTATGAGCGGTGTAAAGGGGAGCTGAGTGCTGTGAAAGGGGGGGAGGTGGAAGGGTTGCAATAATCCACAGGGGGTGCAGATGATGGGAGTTGCAGCAGCTGGGTAGGGGGGAGGGGTGGATGGCTGATCAAATCTGTTAAACAAATTCAGAGCATTCACCCACTTTTGGTCCCCCTCAGACTGTTGGTTGGGCCCCTTGAACCCAGAAATGGCCTTGAGGCCCTTCCAGACCCCGACTTCGTTCTTCTGTTGCAGCTGGTCCTCCATCCTTGTCCTGTAGACATCTTTCCCCTCCCTGATCTTCATCCTCTGCGCCTCCTTGTTGCCAGATCTAAAACCCCTCTTTTTCTCCTTAAGGAGGGCCTTTAGATCTGGAGAGATCCAGGGTTTGCTGTTTGAGAAGCACCGTACAGTCCTGGTGGGTACGGTGTTCTCCACACAGAAGTTGATGTAGTCCGTGATGCAGTCAGTGAGACCATCAATGTGTTCCCCATGTGCATCACTGAATACTTCCCACACAGTTGTCTCGAAACAGTCCTTCAAAGCCTCCTCGGCTCCATCAGTCCATCTTCTAACTGTGCGGGTCACAGCTGGCTGCTTCTGTGCAAGAGTGGTGTACACAGGCAGGAGGTGCACCAGGTTGTGGTCAGATCAGCCCGGAGGGAGTGGTGTTGATGAATATGCCTCCTTGGTGTTGGCATAGAGAAGATCCAGTGTTTTATTGTCTCTGGTGTGGCATTTGACAAACTGGATGAATGTGGGCAGAGTGGACGGAGGGGCATGATTAAAGTCCCCAGAGAGAAGGAGAGCATTGGGGTGTTGTGTCAGCAGCCTGCTTGTCGCTGAGTGGATGACGTCACAGGCCGCTTCAGCGTCAGCAGAGGGGGGATATACGCAGCCACCACAATAACGTGCGAAAATTCCCTTGATAGATAGTGTGGCCTCATGCTAACAGCTCAATGTCTGTTGTGCAGGTCTGCTCCTTAACAGTGACGTGCCCAGAGTTACACCATCTATCATTCACAAACACTGACAGTCCTTCTCCCTTCCTCTTACCGCTCTCCGTTGTCCTGTACGCCCGAATGATGCGGAAACCGTCCAGCGCAGCGTGCATGCCCGGAGTTAGCTCGGTTAGCCAAGTCTCTGTGAACACCATGAGGCTACACTCCCTGTATTCCCTCTGATGGTGAGTCAGCGCCGCTAGCTCGTCCATCTTGTTAGGGAGAAACCTCACGTTTCCCATGATGATGGAGGGAAGGACTAGTTTGTAGCATCTTTTCCAGGTGTGACATTCCACCCCAGCACGGCTTCCCTGTTTCTTCCTCCTCAGCTCGCGGGGAACATCGGGTCTCTCCTCGGGTAGCAGCACCGCTGGGTGTGCGAGCCATATTTCTTAGAGTTTGGAAAACTTCTATTCGATGCACAGCTTCTCTGATATTCTTTAAACACCAATTAATTTGTTTGAAAAAATTGGGTGCTTTCATAGCGCCTTCAGTTACCCCGGATGGCTCATTTAATGACTCTTTCCAGCACACACACACACACACACACACACACACACACACACACACACACACACACACACACACACACAGATGCATCCTAATCCTTTGCCGTTTGGTTTTTCTTGACATCACTCCTCCCCCTCCAACATATTGTACTTCCCCCACTCCGTGCTTCCTATTTGTGAGGCCACTGCTCAGCCTCAGTGCCTTTGGCTTCCTCCTTCTGGGACCCTCCAGAGCGTCCTCTGCCCTCACACAGGTCAAGTCTTTACAGCACGGCTCCTCTCAACAAATGCCCCATGAACATCGCTCCGCTGTCCTGCATTTCTTTCTCAGTTTTCAATTTCCCTTTGCCCTCGCTGGGTTTTATTCTGTTTGTCTACATGTATGTCTTGCTCCCGAATTGTGATGGCATTTAAAACACTGGATTAACCCTAGAACACTAACGTTACAAATAGTAACACCATCACTAATGTCGGGTATATTTTACCCGATATAATAACCTGATCTAATATATTAAATTACAACAATAAAAGGCAAGGTAAAGTACTCTTCTTTAATTTTATCCTATAGAACTTCTCATAAAACGATAAACAGGTATCATGGGCGGACCCTAAAAAAAGGCTCAAAATCGGGTGAAACATGATTAAAAATATAAATAATAGAGCTATAAACTTGTTCTTTAGTCCACATGTTCCTCGGACATGTGAGTATTGTCCTGTGAAGGAAAAGTCTCCCTGCAGTGGTAATATCCACACACTTTTTTTCCCCCCTCTATCACTAACGTTGGGTGAAAATCACCCGAACACGTGCCTGTTGAAAAAACAGAGATTGCCCACCATCAAAAAGACACGCCCACCTTAAATAACGTCAGTGAGCAGCTTGAAGCTACACAAGGGCCCAATCTCAATCTCAACCCTCAAGGACTCACAGACTTTGAGGCTCCTGCTACTCCATGAGGGTTTGGTTCTGTCCCACTTTCACATCGTGGAGTGCTTGAGTCTCTGGCAGACATGTTGAGCCCTTTATGAACCCTTTCCCTAAGCTGACTTTGCTGAAGGGAATTACACACAGTTCATAGCAATGTGACGTTAAACATGCAGTTCCCAATGGAAGACACGTGGGCGTTCAGCCCGATAAAATACACTTACAACAACATTACGGATTAAAGATGGAACATAAAAACACATGAAATCAGAGGAATGCAAGCAGAAATTATATTTCTAATACTTATTTACATTCAAACATTTCATTTTGACAAAAACAAGTAAATAGATCATTTAAAATGGCTTCTCATCTCGTGAGGAAGACGTTCTAATCAGTGAATAAAATAAATACACAATTGTACACAATATGTTTACATAGTCACGTGATATGTTGCAGCAAAGTGCTGTCCCATTCATATTTGCACCATAGAGCCCTAAAGCCTCACACAACTCAGACAAAAGCAACACAATGAAAATAACGTAACCACAATCGCTCGGGTGAAAATCACCCGACATTACTGTTCTAGGGTTAAAGACATTAGTGTTTTAGAGTTAAAGACGTTAATGTTCTAGGGTTAAAGACGTTAATGTTCTAGGGTTAAGAAAGGCAGCACTCAGAGGCGCGGTAGCTAACTTTTGTGATTAATTAATGATATTTCATGCCTCAGAATATATATTTATTGAGTGTTTTTGAGAGGCAAAGTGCACATGAAAATTCACAGAACAAACAAAACACACGAAAAAAACTGTCCTCACAAACAAACCATTACGTTTTTACATTTATTCATCAGAGTTTATATCTGTCAAAAACAGCGAGGGGCGGTGCATAGAAATAGCTGTTTACAGTGGTCTGCATCTCTCGTGTGTGTGTGTGTGTGTGTGTGTGTGTGTGTGTGTGTGTGTGTGTGTGTGTGTGTGTGTGTGTGTGTGTGTGTGCGTGCTAAATGTTAGGGCACCCTGCTTGAAAAGCCTTTTTTTCTCTTTTTAAGAGAAGGGGCTGTAACCGGCACAGTCAGAGCTTTGAGTTCTGTAAATCCATCACCTTGTTCTTGTTAATGAGCGAAAAGGAAAAGCACACACACAGCCCTCCTTGGATGCTTGTCAGTTATTTTTAATTAAAACTCCGTCCGTAGTCAAAGCAGGCTGAAAGTCTGATGAACGTGAGGCATTAGTGTCGTTGTGACTGATTCCACAGGAGGACTAATTGTGCCGGCGCTCTACTCTGCCGATATGTTATGCAACTGCATTCTCAAAATGAGAAAAGACTGTTCCTTCTGAAGAAATGTCACAGCTTCAACAGGAAGAAGCTTTGGTCTCTGTTCATCTCCTCGACTGGCATCACAGCTCCCTTTGCCTGAAAGATTTCAAATCAGTCTAAGTGCAGGTTTCAGTTTTAAGGTGTTTTTCACATCTTCTCTTCCCTCGGGACTCAAACACTGATGTCAGTGCAACCATCATGTTGTTCCAACACTAGGATGAGCGCAGCTGTTTGGAGAACTCCTTTTGTGAAGCTTTGTCTGAGGAATGTCTGAGGAGTAGCTTATGAGAGTGTGAGTAACCCTGCTTGCATACCAATCACTTCAGTGCATCACAGAGCAACGCCATCATTGTTTCCTGATCAGCAGGCCGAGACGTAGCGGATTTCAGGTTTTAACGTCTGGTTCAGTTTGTCAGTCAGCTGACATATATGGCACGTTTTAATAAACTTTTAATAAACATCTTTTGTTGTAATAAGAGGCCAAAAGAAGTGCCTTAGTCATATGTTTTCCTCACACTCATGATGAACAAAAAGGGCTTCTCACCCCTCAATACCCCCACCACCCAGAGATCCCTGACATGCAGCATGGCCGGTTGGAAGCTGGAGACAGGAGAGAGACAGCCGGCCTCCACAGGTTCCCTCTTAAATATCTCCGTCCAATCACCTGCAGCGGAAAAAAGAGCAAAGCATGGAAAACAATATAACAGCACCCCCCCTCAGACAGAGAGGTGAACAACATTAATGTTCATCGTCTTCTTATGACGCTCATCATCATAACAGTGGCAATACACCCCAAAACAATCGGGAACGGTTACAGGTGACAAGAGGCCGCTGCCTGGCCGGCCACAAACGAATAATACCCAGCGGCAGAGAGAGAGGGATGGCCGTCTCAAAGGCGGCGCTTTTATCCCTGGAGAGCACCGGGCCCAGGTGCTTCCCAGGAGGGCGTCCCCACCTCCTGTTACCTGTTGGGTGCAGGAGACAGACAGACCAGTGAACAGGCTCGGGAGCTGTCACACCCTTATTTTGTTACTTTGTTTAGAGAATACCTTCCTTTTGCCTCACCCAGACTCCTGTCCATTCCTCTGCACCTGAGTATTATCCTTACCTCCCAGAGTCCCTAGAAAATAGGTTTTGAGATACGTCAGTCCACAATCACGTGACCAATGTGCCTTCCATAGCTAGCATCGCTAAAATTCTCAAGTATGGTAGAAAATGTCTGAGACAATGGAGACACCAAATTAGAAAATGCAGTTCTTTATTTAGCTGCGCTAAATACATTCGGACCTTTGCACAACATGCCTCATCTTGTATGGTCTACACAGAAGATGCACAATTCATGTGACACAATATGCAAAAGACCTCTTGCCTAATGAATGCATTTCCCTGACAGTAAATGCTAGTGTGCTGTAATTAGCTTCATGCTGGATTGTGGGTTTTCTTTGTTGCAGTGCTGGGATCGAAGCTGGAGCAGCTGGCTTTGTTTCTCTCCATCTCTTCCACTACGTTGCAAGTTACTGCTGCGTTCAGCAGACCTTTCTTCTCCAAATATGCAGCGATTTTACAGAGAAAGCCTTGTCAGATTTCATCAGGGATTCACACTTATCTGAATTTAGAATTCTATCACAACAATCACCTGTAATCTGACCCTGCTTCTGGGCAGCTGGCCCCACAGAAGAGAGAACCTGCTCTATCTTTACACTAATACATTTCTACCAAAGAGATTTGAGGTGAAAATGGTTTGATTCTGCATCTCTTTGTTTATCCTTACTGAGCATCGTCCCGTGGGCCTTTGGAGCGTCATGATGCTTATGAGGAAGATGAGCTCAGTGATGAAATGCTAAATGAGAAGGAGATAAACTATAATATCCAATGTTGATCTGAATAATTTAAAATAAAAAGCAGCAAGACTGAATAAACATCACAGAGGTATTTCACAATGAAAGATTTGGCTGGGGATGTATTTTGGTAACTTGGTCCCATTGAAACAAGATTGAATGGATGCCAGTGACAGAACTTTATGGAGAATTTGTTCTTAATATATTACTACAGAGTCAAAATGAATCCCCAGGAAACGGGAAAGCATTGTACTCCTTGAATACATGGAAACTAGATTTGTGTATTGTTCTGTTTTCTATACATGAGTGATGTCATTTGAGAGTCAGGTAAACACTTTTTTTTTACACTAAGACTCCATAGACAGTGTTTCAGGGGCAACGAGTAAATACCGGGAAGAATGTAATTTCTAAGTGCTAAAAGACCAAAGAAAAGAGGGTCTAAACGGGTCTTTCACCAATGTGTTTGTGTGTGTGTGTATATATATATACATAAATATATATATATATATACATACATACATACATACATACATACATACATACATAAGGCCATTCTTCTTCTGCTCCCATAGCGTCCTCATCACACAGGAACGTGCAGGATTATCTTGCAGAAAGACTTGAAACGTGATGAATGGTTTTATTTTGTTAAATGTGTTTAAATCCATTAGGGGCAGAACATTTAAGATGTTAAAATTGGTCTTTTGAAACGTTTCCTATCCTTGATTTTTTTTTCAAGGATCCTTTCCATTTTGCCTCCTTTTGTGTTTTCTGGCTAATCATTGATGTCTGTGCTGCTGCCGGTCTGGACCAGGTTGTCCTGGGAAAAGAGATTCTTAATCTCGATGGGTTACTCTAAACCAGGGGTCAGCAACCTTTCCAATCCAAAGAGCCATTTTGGCCTTTTTTCCACCCAAAACAATTTGTCTGGAGCCGCAAAAGCTATTAGATATCACAGCTTATAAAGTTCATATATAGTCATATTATATACAAAAACTATTGTGTTTTGTATTTATGGAATTATAGAACAAGAATAAAGACAACTAGAAAATTTCACAAGAAATTTTGAAAGTGTGGCTACTACTGCCGTAAGACGTCGCAATATGTATACATTACCGGTAGTGAGATGTGTTATTGAGGTAACACATCTCTCAATAACACAATAACCTCAATAACCTCTGCCACCTTCAGAATTATCAGATCAAATGACTTTCTTTGAGAGGGTGAAAAACGTAGTTTTTTACACAATGAAAAAAAAAATCCTTAACCGAAAGCCAAATAAAAAAGAGCCAATCAGACTTCTTCTATGGGAGGAGCCTAATCGGATTCGTTGTGTTGTCCATTTTTCCCCAGCAACAACAGACTCATTGGGTGAAAGGTCGATCCAAGTTGTATCTCCTCACTCACCAACTTTCTGGGGTCAAAAAACGTGCGCGCACACACACGCGGGCGCACATAGACACACACAGTCAATCGTTTTGTGATAATTCTGTGTGTGTGTGTGTGTCTAAGTCTAATGTATGATATATAAGAATGTGTGTGAAACGTTTTTTGTAGAGTTTAAAATAGAGTGTCTTGGATGTCAGCTGACCAACGTCAGTTGGCTCCTCCTGCGTTTGTATCACCGGTTGTCGTGGTGACAGCCCTGATTGGCTAACTTAAAACAGGTGTGACACTGTCACAGAGCGGGATACTGGACTGTAGATTTAATGAGAAAACAACCTTTTAAACTATTGTATTTGACAGACAACCGTGAATCCCATCACGAAAATAATGACATCATGAGAAGCACAAGACTTCTGAGAACGTTTCCGTCTACTTAAATATTTGTAAGGATTTATAAATGAGAGCGTAAATTCAGTTTGTAAAGTGCTCACGTTTCCGTCATGAGAGAAAATTGTGGTCCGATTTAACATGGAGGTTGATGGAGCAGTTGGCCGGTCTTCATGTCGCTTTCAGGCTTGCTGACAAAACAGTATACATTTGTTGGATTCCACGACGCATGTGTACCACCGGCACAATATTTCCAACGTTTTCATATATAAATTATGCCTCAAAAGTCAATATTGTGGAGTGAATGGCAAAATACAAATACAAAAAGGTTGTTTAGGACACAGCTCCTCGTGCTCTAGCGATGACATCACAGCTCTAACCTTCCCCACACACACCCATTGTAAACTCTGAAATGGTTCCCACATTTTCCTAAACTTGAACAATAATTACATGAAAACTGTGCTAGCTATCAGAGAGAGAGAGAGAGAGAGAGAGAGAGAGAGAGAGAGAGAGAGAGAGAGAGAGAGAGAGAGAGAGAGAGAGAGAGAGAGAGAGAGAGAAATCAGATTAACTAATATCATGTCAGCCACGGAAAGGGGGGGGCCAGACAGAGTTAGACAGACAGGGGGCGGTATATAGATCGAATGGCGGGAAAAAAATAGCACTCAAACACTCATGCGAAAAGCCCATTGGGAGGGGCAGAAGAGGGAGAAGACCTTGAAACAATCATGTCAGCCATCAATTAACCAGAGCTGCTCAATGTAAAAAAGTACAACTTTGCCTCTCTCCTACCCAAGACTTCAGTTGGTTTGTTTAAATGAAATGAAATGAATAACCATGTTTGAATCCATGAGTCAGTCACAACAGATATGAATAAAAGCAGCAAGCAGAACATCAACCCACAGTGCATAAAACATTTACATCCAAGTAAAATCATACAAAAACTTACAAAATCATACAAAAACCTTATATTTTAAGCCATTTTGTCCTGTCTAACAAAAAGCTAGCCAAATGCGATAATCAAAAGCATTACTCTGCATTACTGCAGTTGGTTTATTTTAATTAAATAAAACGAATGTCCATGTTTAAATCGTGTGTGTGTGTGTGTATCAGTCACAATCAGTCTCAAGGATTAAAATCCAATGAAACACTCTTATATCTCAGCCTAGTACAACCTAAAAATGCTGAGACTAAACAGTTCAGTTAGCTAGCTAGCTAAATATGTAGCTAGTTCATGAGTAAACAGCCACTCACCTTAGACAGGAGTCAAAGATGCTGGAAGGTGATGCTGTAATGCACTTAACCGAAAGCCAAATAAAAAAGAGCCAATCACACTTCTTCTATGGGAGGAGCCTAATCGGATTCGTTGTGTTGTCCATTTTTCCCCAGCAACAACAGACTCATTGGGTGAAAGGTCGATCCAAGTTGTATCTCCTCACTACCAACTTTCTGGGGTCAAAAAACGTGCGCGCACACACACGCGGGCGCACATAGACACACACAGTCAATCGTTTTGTGATAATTCTGTGTGTGTCTAAGTCTAATGTATGATATATAAGAATGTGTGTGAAACGTTTTTTGTAGAGTTTAAAATAGATTTCAGAAATTTCTAAATTTCGGTTAGGGTGTTGTCTGAGATGTGTGTGTTTGTGTGTTAATGGGAGGTTATTAAGGGGTTAAACCCGTATATTCAGGCTTAACGAGAATTATACCGAAGAAAGATAAGGGGTAAAGTACCTGTAGTGGATTTCTATGTTCCTGAACTTGAATAAAAGCCAAGGGGATTGAATAAGTTCAAGGATTTAGAGATTAGTTTATATTTAACATTAATTAGAATAGGAGGAGGGGAGAGGAGCTCTTTGCAGGGGTCTGGGTGAAAGTCTCTGTGGGTGCAGCTCATTTGCATAAGGCGGGAAAACCGTGGGTGTGGCTCATGAGCGTCTGACAGAGGACGTTATTAATGGTCTAAAATGTCTATTTGTGTGCCTTATTGGTAATATTAGGATGTTTAAACCGTGTCTATGAGTCTTAAGCTTGTTTAAGTGTTTAATAAGAGGAAGCATATGGAAGAAAAGAAGTTAAGAGGCGTTTATTTGTGTCTTGAGACCGGTGTAAGTGTAGGTAATGAAGATGGGCCATAATTCGAGGTAGGGCGCAGAATTGAGTAGGGAGGTGTGGTTACACCAAGAAATAATACTATTGTATTTGACAGACAACCATGAATCCCATCCCATCACGAAAATAATGAAATCATGAGAAGCACAAACAGTCAGGATGTCAGCTGACCAGCTGACAGTTCCTCCTGCGCGTGTGTGTGTGCGTGTGTGTCACCGTTGCCATGGTGTTCACTGAGAGAGAGACAGGAGAGTTGATTTAATGAAAAAACTAACTTTCAAACTAGTGTATTTGACAGACAACCATGGATCCCATCACGAAAATAATGACATCATGAGAAGCACAAGACTTCTGCGAACGTTTCCGTCTACTTAAATATTTGTAAGGATTTAGAAATGAGAGCGTAAATTCAGTTTGAAAAGTGCTCACGTTTCCGTCATGAGAGAAAATTGTGGTCCGATTTAACATGGAGGTTAATGGAGCAGTTGGCCGGTCTTCATGTCGCTTTCAGGCTTGCTGACAAAACAGTATACATTTGTTGGATTCCACGACGCATGTGTACCACCGGCACAATATTTCCAACGTTTTCATATATAAATTATGCCTCAAAAGTCAATATTGTGGAGTGAATGGCAAAATACAAATACAAAAAGGTTGTTTAGGACACAGCTCCTCGTGCTCTAGCGATGACATCACAGCTCTAACCTTCCCCACACACACCCATTGTAAACTCTGAAATGGTTCCCACATTTTCCTAAACTTGAACAATAATTACATGAAAACTGTGCTAGCTATCAAAAAATGCCCAATTGGGCAAATAAACTCCAGACTTTTGTCAACGTTTTAAACTTTAAATCATTTCTCTACGATACTTTATGGCGATTCACTGTGGGCACAAAGATGTATGTTTTTTTGCTCTCTTCAGTCCGAAACCCCAGTCAAGTCAATGGGACAATTTCTCGCCGTTTTTCGCACTTTTCGGGAAAATGGCTGGTCGAATCTCTTAGAAAAGTCATAGCTCACGATTCCCGATCGGGCCGCACGTTTTGATGTATTTTTTACGCATGTGCGGGCAACGCTGTGGGAGAAGATACGGTCCAAAGTTTGGCGGAATAAGAAGAATAACTAGAAAATTTCACAAGAAATTTTGAAAGTGTGGCTACTACTGCCGTAAGACGTCGCAATATGTATACATTACCGGTAGTGAGATGTGTTATTGAGGTAACACATCTCTCAATAACACAATAACCTCAATAACCTCTGCCACCTTCAGAATTATCAGATCAAATGACTTTCTTTGAGAGGGTGAAAAACGTAGTTTTTTACACAATGAAAAAAAAAATCCTTAACCGAAAGCCAAATAAAAAAGAGCCAATCAGACTTCTTCTATGGGAGGAGCCTAATCGGATTCGTTGTGTTGTCCATTTTTCCCCAGCAACAACAGACTCATTGGGTGAAAGGTCGATCCAAGTTGTATCTCCTCACTCACCAACTTTCTGGGGTCAAAAAACGTGCGCGCACACACACGCGGGCGCACATAGACACACACAGTCAATCGTTTTGTGATAATTCTGTGTGTGTGTGTGTGTCTAAGTCTAATGTATGATATATAAGAATGTGTGTGAAACGTTTTTTGTAGAGTTTAAAATAGAGTGTCTTGGATGTCAGCTGACCAACGTCAGTTGGCTCCTCCTGCGTTTGTATCACCGGTTGTCGTGGTGACAGCCCTGATTGGCTAACTTAAAACAGGTGTGACACTGTCACAGAGCAGGAGACTGAACTGTGGATTTAATGAGAAAACAACCTTTTGAACTATTGTATTTGACAGACAACCATGAATCCCATTACGAAAATAATGACATCATGAGAAGCACAAGACTTCTGAGAACGTTTCCGTCTACTTAAATATTTGCAAGGATTTATAAATGAGAGCGTAAATTCAGTTTGTAAAGTGCTCACGTTTCCGTCATGAGAGAAAATTGTGGTCCGATTTAACATGGAGGTTAATGGAGCAGTTGGCCGGACTTCATGTCGCTTTCAGGCTTGCTGACAAAACAGTATACATTTGTTGGATTCCACGACGCATGTGTACCACCGGCACAATATTTCCAACGTTTTCATATATAAATTATGCCTCAAAAGTCAATATTGTGGAGTGAATGGCAAAATACAAATACAAAAAGGTTGTTTAGGACACAGCTCTGTAGTGGATTTCTATGTTCCTGAACTTGAATAAAAGCCAAGGGGATTGAATAAGTTCAAGGATTTAGAGATTAGTTTATATTTAACATTAATTAGAATAGGAGGAGGGGAGAGGAGCTCTTTGCAGGGGTCTGGGTGAAAGTCTCTGTGGGTGCAGCTCATTTGCATAAGGCGGGAAAACTGTGGGTGTGGCTCATGAGCGTCTGACAGAGGACGTTATTAATGGTCTAAAATGTCTATTTGTGTGCCTTATTGGTAATATTAGGATGTTTAAACCGTGTCTATGAGTCTTAAGCTTGTTTAAGTGTTTAATAAGAGGAAGCATATGGAAGAAAAGAAGTTAAGAGGCGTTTATTTGTGTCTTGAGACCGGTGTAAGTGTAGGTAATGAAGATGGGCCATTATTCGAGGTAGGGCGCAGAATTGAGTAGGGAGGTGTGGTTACACCAAGATATAATACTATTGTATTTGACAGACAACCATGAATCCCATCCCATCACGAAAATAATGAAATCATGAGCAGCACAAACAGTCAAGTGTCAGCTGACCAGCTGACAGTTCCTCCTGCACGTGTGTGCGTGTGTGTCACCGTTGCCATGGTGTTCACTGAGAGAGAGACAGGAGAGTTGATTTAATGAAAAAACTAGCTTTCAAACTAGTGTATTTGACAGACAACCATGGATCCCATCACGAAAATAATGACATCATGAGAAGCACAAGACTTCTGCGAACGTTTCCGTCTACTTAAATATTTGTAAGGATTTAGAAATGAGAGCGTAAATTCAGTTTGAAAAGTGCTCACGTTTCCGTCATGAGAGAAAATTGTGGTCCGATTTAACATGGAGGTTAATGGAGCAGTTGGCCGGTCTTCATGTCGCTTTCAGGCTTGCTGACAAAACAGTATACATTTGTTGGATTCCACGACTCATGTGTACCACCGGCACAATATTTCCAACGTTTTCATATATAAATTATGCCTCAAAAGTCAATATTGTGGAGTGAATGGCAAAATACAAATACAAAAAGGTTGTTTAGGACACAGCTCCTCGTGCTCTAGCGATGACATCACAGCTCTAACCTTCCCCACACACACCCATTGTAAACTCTGAAATGGTTCCCACATTTTCCTAAACTTGAACAATAATTACATGAAAACTGTGCTAGCTATCAAAAAATGCCCAATTGGGCAAATAAACTCCAGACTTTTGTCAACGTTTTAAACTTTAAATCATTTCTCTACGATACATTATGGCGAGTCACTGTGGGCACAAAGATGTATGTTTTTTTGCTCTCTTCAGTCCGAAACCCCAGTCAAGTGAATGGGACAATTTCTCGCCGTTTTTCGCACTTTTCGGGAAAATGGCTGGTCGAATCTCTTAGAAAAGTCATAGCTCACGATTCCCGATCGGGCCGCACGTTTTGATGTATTTTTTACGCATGTGCGGGCAACGCTGTGGGAGAAGATACGGTCCAAAGTTTGGCGGAATAAGAAGAATAATAATAAGTAATAATAATAATAATAACTAGAAAATTTCACAAGAAATTTTGAAAGTGTGGCTACTACTGCCGTAAGACGTCGCAATATGTATACATTACCGGTAGTGAGATGTGTTATTGAGGTAACACATCTCTCAATAACACAATAACCTCAATAACCTCAGCCACCTTCAGAATTATCAGATCAAATGACTTTCTTTGAGAGGGTGAAAAACGTAGTTTTTTACACAATGAAAAAAAAAATCCTTAACCGAAAGCCAAATAAAAAAGAGCCAATCAGACTTCTTCTATGGGAGGAGCCTAATCGGATTCGTTGTGTTGTCCATTTTTCCCCAGCAACAACAGACTCATTGGGTGAAAGGTCGATCCAAGTTGTATCTCCTCACTCACCAACTTTCTGGGGTCAAAAAACGTGCGCGCACACACACGCGGGCGCACATAGACACACACAGTCAATCGTTTTGTGATAATTCTGTGTGTGTCTAAGTCTAATGTATGATATATAAGAATGTGTGTGAAACGTTTTTTGTGGAGTTTAAAATAGATTTCAGAAATTTCTAAATTTCGGTTAGGGTGTTGTCTGAGATGTGTGTGTTTGTGTGTTAATGGGAGGTTATTAAGGGGTTAAACCCGTATTCTCAGGCTTAACGAGAATTATACCGAAGAAAGATAAGGGGTAAAGTACCTGTAGTGGATTTCTATGTTCCTGAACTTGAATAAAAGCCAAGGGGATTGAATAAGTTCAAGGATCTAGAGATTAGTTTATATTTAACATTAATTAGAATAGGAGGAGGGGAGAGGAGCTCTTTGCAGGGGTCTGGGTGAAAGTCTCTGTGGGTGCAGCTCATTTGCATAAGGCGGGAAAACCGTGGGTGTGGCTCATGAGCGTCTGACAGAGGACGTTATTAATGGTCTAAAATGTCTATTTGTGTGCCTTATTGGTAATATTAGGATGTTTAAACCGTGTCTATGAGTCTTAAGCTTGTTTAAGTGTTTAATAAGAGGAAGCATATGGAAGAAAAGAAGTTAAGAGGCGTTTATTTGTGTCTTGAGACCGGTGTAAGTGTAGGTAATGAAGATGGGCCATTATTCGAGGTAGAGCGCAGAATTGAGTAGGGAGGTGTGGTTACACCAAGAAATAATACTATTGTATTTGACAGACAACCATGAATCCCATCCCATCACGAAAATAATGAAATCATGAGAAGCACAAACAGTCAAGTGTCAGCTGACCAACTGACAGTTCCTCCTGCGCGTGTGTGTCACCGTTGCCATGGTGTTCACTGAGAGAGAGACAGGAGAGTTGATTTAATGAAAAAACTAACTTTCAAACTACTGTATTTGACAGACAACCATGGATCCCGTCACGAAAATATAGACATCATGAGAAGCACAAGACTTCTGAGAACGTTTCCGTCTACTTAAATATTTGTAAGGATTTATAAATGAGAGCGTAAATTCAGTTTGTAAAGTGCTCACGTTTCCATCATGAGAGAAAATTGTGGTCCGATTTAACATGGAGGTTAATGGAGCAGTTGGCCGGTCTTCATGTCGCTTTCAGGCTTGCTGACAAAACAGTATACATTTGTTGGATTCCACGACGCATGTGTACCACCGGCACAATGTTTCCAACGTTTTCATATATAAATTATGCCTCAAAAGTCAATACTGTGGAGTGAATGGCAAAATACAAATACAAAAAGGTTGTTTAGGACACAGCTCCTCGTGCTCTAGAGATGACATCACAGCTCTAACCTTCCCCACACACACCCATTGTAAACTCTGAAATGGTTCCCACATTTTCCTAAACTTGAACAATAATTACATGAAAACTGTGCTAGCTATCAGAGAGAGAGAGAGAGAGAGAGAGAGAGAGAGAGAGAGGCAGGAGGAGAGAGAGAGACAGAGAGAGAGAGAGAGAGAGAGAGAGAAATCAGATTAACTAATATCATGTCAGCCACGGAAAGGGGGGGGCCAGACAGAGTTAGACAGACAGGGGGCGGTATATAGATCGAATGGCGGGAAAAAAATAGCACTCAAACACTCATGCGAAAAGCCCATTGGGAGGGGCAGAAGAGGGAGAAGACCTTGAAACAATCATGTCAGCCATCAATTAACCAGAGCTGCTCAATGTAAAAAAGTACAACTTTGCCTCTCTCCTACCCAAGACTTCAGTTGGTTTGTTTAAATAAAATGAAATGAATAACCATGTTTAAATCCATGAGTCAGTCACAACAGATATGAATAAAAGCAATGAAATCATGAGAAGCACAAACAGTCAGGATGCCTGCGCGCGCGTGTGTGCGTGTGTGTCACCGTTGCCATGGTGTTCACTGAGAGAGAGAGACAGGATAGTTGATTTAATGAAAAAACTAACTTTCAAACTACTGTATTTGACAGACAACCATGGATCCCATCACGAAAATAATGACATCATGAGAAGCACAAGACTTCTGAGAACGTTTCCGTCTACTTAAATATTTGTAAGGATTTATAAATGAGGGCGTAAATTCAGTTTGTAAAGTGCTCACGTTTCCGTCATGAGAGAAAATTGTGGTCCGATTTAACATGGAGGTTAATGGAGCAGTTGCCCGGACTTCATGTCGCTTTCAGGCTTGCTGACAAAACAGTATACATTTGTTGGATTCCACGACGCATGTGTACCACCGGCACAATATTTCCAACGTTTTCATATATAAATTATGCCTCAAAAGTCAATATTGTGGAGTGAATGGCAAAATACAAATACAAAAAGGTTGTTTAGGACACAGCTCCTCGTGCTCTAGCGATGACATCACAGCTCTAACCTTCCCCACACACACCCATTGTAAACTCTGAAATGGTTCCCACATTTTCCTAAACTTGAACAATAATTACATGAAAACTGTGCTAGCTATCAAAAAATGCCCAATTGGGCAAATAAACTCCAGACTTTTGTCAACGTTTTAAACTTTAAATCATTTCTCTACGATACTTTATGGCGAGTCACTGTGGGCACAAAGATGTATGTTTTTTTGCTCTCTTCAGTCCGAAACCCCAGTCAAGTCAATGGGACAATTTCTCGCCGTTTTTCGCACTTTTCGGGAAAATGGCTGGTCGAATCTCTTAGAAAAGTCATAGCTCACGATTCCCGATCGGGCCGCACGTTTTGATGTATTTTTTACGCATGTGCGGGCAACGCTGTGGGAGAAGATACGGTCCAAAGTTTGGCGGAATAAGAAGAATAATAATAAGTAATAATAATAATAATAAGCCCGAGCAATAATATGAAGTGCGCTTTGCTATAGGGGTCTATGACCCCTCTAGCTGAAGCCACACTTAATAAGCCCGAGCAATAATATGAAGTGCGCTTTGCTATAGGGGTCTATGACCCCTCTAGCTGAAGCCACACTTAACTAGAAAATTTCACAAGAAATTTTGAAAGTGTGGCTACTACTGCCGTAAGACGTCGCAATATGTATACATTACCGGTAGTGAGATGTGTTATTGAGGTAACACATCTCTCAATAACACAATAACCTCAATAACCTCTGCCACCTTCAGAATTATCAGATCAAATGACTTTCTTTGAGAGGGTGAAAAACGTAGTTTTTTACACAATGAAAAAAAAAATCCTAAACCGAAAGCCAAATAAAAAAGAGCCAATCAGACTTCTTCTATGGGAGGAGCCTAATCGGATTCGTTGTGTTGTCCATTTTTCCCCAGCAACAACAGACTCATTGGGTGAAAGGTCGATCCAAGTTGTATCTCCTCACTCACCAACTTTCTGGGGTCAAAAAACGTGCGCGCACACACACGCGGGCGCACATAGACACACACAGTCAATCGTTTTGTGATAATTCTGTGTGTGTGTGTGTGTCTAAGTCTAATGTATGATATATAAGAATGTGTGTGAAACGTTTTTTGTAGAGTTTAAAATAGATTTCAGAAATTTCTAAATTTCGGTTAGGGTGTTGTCTGAGATGTGTGTGTTTGTGTGTTAATGGGAGGTTATTAAGGGGTTAAACCCGTATATTCAGGCTTAACGAGAATTATACCGAAGAAAGATAAGGGGTAAAGTACCTGTAGTGGATTTCTATGTTCCTGAACTTGAATAAAAGCCAAGGGGATTGAATAAGTTCAAGGATTTAGAGATTAGTTTATATTTAACATTAATTAGAATAGGAGGAGGGGAGAGGAGCTCTTTGCAGGGGTCTGGGTGAAAGTCTCTGTGGGTGCAGCTCATTTGCATAAGGCGGGAAAACCGTGGGTGTGGCTCATGAGCGTCTGACAGAGGACGTTATTAATGGTCTAAAATGTCTATTTGTGTGCCTTATTGGTAATATTAGGATGTTTAAACCGTGTCTATGAGTCTTAAGCTTGTTTAAGTGTTTAATAAGAGGAAGCATATGGAAGAAAAGAAGTTAAGAGGCGTTTATTTGTGTCTTGAGACCGGTGTAAGTGTAGGTAATGAAGATGGGCCATTATTCGAGGTAGGGCGCAGAATTGAGTAGGGAGGTGTGGTTACACCAAGAAACAATACTATTGTATTTGACAGACAACCATGAATCCCATCCCATCACGAAAATAATGAAATCATGAGAAGCACAAACAGTCAGGATGTCAGCTGACCAACTGACAGTTCCTCCTGCACGTGTGTGCGTGTGTGTCACCGTTGCTATGGTGTTCACTGAGAGAGAGACAGGATAGTTGATTTAATGAAAAAACTAACTTTCAAACTACTGTATTTGACAGACAACCATGGATCCCATCACGAAAATAATGACATCATGAGAAGCACAAGACTTCTGAGAACGTTTCCGTCTACTTAAATATTTGTAAGGATTTATAAATGAGGGCGTAAATTCAGTTTGTAAAGTGCTCACGTTTCCGTCATGAGAGAAAATTGTGGTCCGATTTAACATGGAGGTTAATGGAGCAGTTGGCCGGTCTTCATGTCGCTTTCAGGCTTGCTGACAAAACAGTATACATTTGTTGGATTCCACGACGCATGTGTACCACCGGCACAATATTTCCAACGTTTTCATATATAAATTATGCCTCAAAAGTCAATATTGTGGAGTGAATGGCAAAATACAAATACAAAAAGGTTGTTTAGGACACAGCTCCTCGTGCTCTAGCGATGACATCACAGCTCTAACCTTCCCCACACACACCCATTGTAAACTCTGAAATGGTTCCCACATTTTCCTAAACTTGAACAATAATTACATGAAAACTGTGCTAGCTATCAAAAAATGCCCAATTGGGCAAATAAACTCCAGACTTTTGTCAACGTTTTAAACTTTAAATCATTTCTCTACGATACTTTATGGCGATTCACTGTGGGCACAAAGATGTATGTTTTTTTGCTCTCTTCAGTCCGAAACCCCAGTCAAGTCAATGGGACAATTTCTCGCCGTTTTTCGCACTTTTCGGGAAAATGGCTGGTCGAATCTCTTAGAAAAGTCATAGCTCACGATTCCCGATCGGGCCGCACGTTTTGATGTATTTTTTACGCATGTGCGGGCAACGCTGTGGGAGAAGATACGGTCCAAAGTTTGGCGGAATAAGAAGAATAACTAGAAAATTTCACAAGAAATTTTGAAAGTGTGGCTACTACTGCCGTAAGACGTCGCAATATGTATACATTACCGGTAGTGAGATGTGTTATTGAGGTAACACATCTCTCAATAACACAATAACCTCAATAACCTCTGCCACCTTCAGAATTATCAGATCAAATGACTTTCTTTGAGAGGGTGAAAAACGTAGTTTTTTACACAATGAAAAAAAAAATCCTAAACCGAAAGCCAAATAAAAAAGAGCCAATCAGACTTCTTCTATGGGAGGAGCCTAATCGGATTCGTTGTGTTGTCCATTTTTCCCCAGCAACAACAGACTCATTGGGTGAAAGGTCGATCCAAGTTGTATCTCCTCACTCACCAACTTTCTGGGGTCAAAAAACGTGCGCGCACACACACGCGGGCGCACATAGACACACACAGTCAATCGTTTTGTGATAATTCTGTGTGTGTGTGTGTGTCTAAGTCTAATGTATGATATATAAGAATGTGTGTGAAACGTTTTTTGTAGAGTTTAAAATAGATTTCAGAAATTTCTAAATTTCGGTTAGGGTGTTGTCTGAGATGTGTGTGTTTGTGTGTTAATGGGAGGTTATTAAGGGGTTAAACCCGTATATTCAGGCTTAACGAGAATTATACCGAAGAAAGATAAGGGGTAAAGTACCTGTAGTGGATTTCTATGTTCCTGAACTTGAATAAAAGCCAAGGGGATTGAATAAGTTCAAGGATTTAGAGATTAGTTTATATTTAACATTAATTAGAATAGGAGGAGGGGAGAGGAGCTCTTTGCAGGGGTCTGGGTGAAAGTCTCTGTGGGTGCAGCTCATTTGCATAAGGCGGGAAAACCGTGGGTGTGGCTCATGAGCGTCTGACAGAGGACGTTATTAATGGTCTAAAATGTCTATTTGTGTGCCTTATTGGTAATATTAGGATGTTTAAACCGTGTCTATGAGTCTTAAGCTTGTTTAAGTGTTTAATAAGAGGAAGCATATGGAAGAAAAGAAGTTAAGAGGCGTTTATTTGTGTCTTGAGACCGGTGTAAGTGTAGGTAATGAAGATGGGCCATTATTCGAGGTAGGGCGCAGAATTGAGTAGGGAGGTGTGGTTACACCAAGAAACAATACTATTGTATTTGACAGACAACCATGAATCCCATCCCATCACGAAAATAATGAAATCATGAGAAGCACAAACAGTCAGGATGTCAGCTGACCAACTGACAGTTCCTCCTGCACGTGTGTGCGTGTGTGTCACCGTTGCTATGGTGTTCACTGAGAGAGAGACAGGATAGTTGATTTAATGAAAAAACTAACTTTCAAACTACTGTATTTGACAGACAACCATGGATCCCATCACGAAAATAATGACATCATGAGAAGCACAAGACTTCTGAGAACGTTTCCGTCTACTTAAATATTTGTAAGGATTTATAAATGAGGGCGTAAATTCAGTTTGTAAAGTGCTCACGTTTCCGTCATGAGAGAAAATTGTGGTCCGATTTAACATGGAGGTTAATGGAGCAGTTGGCCGGTCTTCATGTCGCTTTCAGGCTTGCTGACAAAACAGTATACATTTGTTGGATTCCACGACGCATGTGTACCACCGGCACAATATTTCCAACGTTTTCATATATAAATTATGCCTCAAAAGTCAATATTGTGGAGTGAATGGCAAAATACAAATACAAAAAGGTTGTTTAGGACACAGCTCCTCGTGCTCTAGCGATGACATCACAGCTCTAACCTTCCCCACACACACCCATTGTAAACTCTGAAATGGTTCCCACATTTTCCTAAACTTGAACAATAATTACATGAAAACTGTGCTAGCTATCAAAAAATGCCCAATTGGGCAAATAAACTCCAGACTTTTGTCAACGTTTTAAACTTTAAATCATTTCTCTACGATACATTATGGCGAGTCACTGTGGGCACAAAGATGTATGTTTTTTTGCTCTCTTCAGTCCGAAACCCCAGTCAAGTGAATGGGACAATTTCTCGCCGTTTTTCACACTTTTCGGGAAAATGGCTGGTCGAATCTCTTAGAAAAGTCATAGCTCACGATTCCCGATCGGGCCGCACGTTTTGATGTATTTTTTATGCATGTGCGGGCAACGCTGTGGGAGAAGATACGGTCCAAAGTTTGGCGGAATAAGAAGAATAATAATAAGTAACTAGAAAATTTCACAAGAAATTTTGAAAGTGTGGCTACTACTGCCGTAAGACGTCGCAATATGTATACATTACCGGTAGTGAGATGTGTTATTGAGGTAACACATCTCTCAATAACACAATAACCTCAATAACCTCTGCCACCTTCAGAATTATCAGATCAAATGACTTTCTTTGAGAGGGTGAAAAACGTAGTTTTTTACACAATGAAAAAAAAAATCCTTAACCGAAAGCCAAATAAAAAAGAGCCAATCAGACTTCTTCTATGGGAGGAGCCTAATCGGATTCGTTGTGTTGTCCATTTTTCCCCAGCAACAACAGACTCATTGGGTGAAAGGTCGATCCAAGTTGTATCTCCTCACTCACCAACTTTCTGGGGTCAAAAAACGTGCGCGCACACACACGCGGGCGCACATAGACACACACAGTCAATCGTTTTGTGATAATTCTGTGTGTGTGTGTGTGTCTAAGTCTAATGTATGATATATAAGAATGTGTGTGAAACGTTTTTTGTAGAGTTTAAAATAGAGTGTCTTGGATGTCAGCTGACCAACGTCAGTTGGCTCCTCCTGCGTTTGTATCACCGGTTGTCGTGGTGACAGCCCTGATTGGCTAACTTAAAACAGGTGTGACACTGTCACAGAGCGGGAGACTGAACTGTGGATTTAATGAGAAAACAACCTTTCAAACTATTGTATTTGACAGACAACCGTGAATCCCATTACGAAAATAATGACATCATGAGAAGCACAAGACTTCTGAGAACGTTTCTGTCTACTTCAATATTTGTAAGGATTTATAAATGAGGGCGTAAATTCAGTTTGTAAAGTGCTCACGTTTCCGTCATGAGAGAAAATTGTGGTCCGATTTAACATGGAGGTTAATGGAGCAGTTGGCCGGTCTTCATGTCGCTTTCAGGCTTGCTGACAAAACAGTATACATTTGTTGGATTCCACGACGCATGTGTACCACCGGCACAATATTTCCAACGTTTTCATATATAAATTATGCCTCAAAAGTCAATATTGTGGAGTGAATGGCAAAATACAAATACAAAAAGGTTGTTTAGGACACAGCTCTGTAGTGGATTTCTATGTTCCTGAACTTGAATAAAAGCCAAGGGGATTGAATAAGTTCAAGGATTTAGAGATTAGTTTATATTTAACATTAATTAGAATAGGAGGAGGGGAGAGGAGCTCTTTGCAGGGGTCTGGGTGAAAGTCTCTGTGGGTGCAGCTCATTTGCATAAGGCGGGAAAACGTGGGTGTGGCTCATGAGCGTCTGACAGAGGACGTTATTAATGGTCTAAAATGTCTATTTGTGTGCCTTATTGGTAATATTAGGATGTTTAAACCGTGTCTATGAGTCTTAAGCTTGTTTAAGTGTTTAATAAGAGGAAGCATATGGAAGAAAAGAAGTTAAGAGGCGTTTATTTGTGTCTTGAGACCGGTGTAAGTGTAGGTAATGAAGATGGGCCATTATTCGAGGTAGGGCGCAGAATTGAGTAGGGAGGTGTGGTTACACCAAGAAATAATACTATTGTATTTGACAGACAACCATGAATCCCATCCCATCACGAAAATAATGAAATCATGAGAAGCACAAACAGTCAGGATGTCAGCTGACCAACTGACAGTTCCTCCTGCGCGTGTGCGTGTGTGTCACCGTTGCCATGGTGTTCACTGAGAGAGAGAGACAGGAGAGTTGATTTAATGAAAAAACTAACTTTCAAACTACTGTATTTGACAGACAACCATGGATCCCATCACGAAAATAATGACATCATGAGAAGCACAAGACTTCTGAGAACGTTTCCGTCTACTTAAATATTTGTAAGGATTTATAAATGAGGGTGTAAATTCAGTTTGTAAAGTGCTCACGTTTCCGTCATGAGAGAAAATTGTGGTCCGATTTAACATGGAGGTTAATGGAGCAGTTGGCCGGTCTTCATGTCGCTTTCAGGCTTGCTGACAAAACAGTATACATTTGTTGGATTCCACGACGCATGTGTACCACCGGCACAATATTTCCAACGTTTTCATATATAAATTATGCCTCAAAAGTCAATATTGTGGAGTGAATGGCAAAATACAAATACAAAAAGGTTGTTTAGGACACAGCTCCTCGTGCTCTAGCGATGACATCACAGCTCTAACCTTCCCCACACACACCCATTGTAAACTCTGAAATGGTTCCCACATTTTCCTAAACTTGAACAATAATTACATGAAAACTGTGCTAGCTATCAGAGAGAGAGGGGGATGCGAGAGAGAGAGAGAGAGAGAGAGAGAGAGAGAGAGAGAGAGAGAGAGAGAGAGATCAGATTAACTAATATCATGTCAGCCACGGAAAGGGGGGGCCAGACAGAGTTAGACAGACAGGGGGCGGTATATAGATCGAATGGCGGGAAAAAAATAGCACTCAAACACTCATGCGAAAAGCCCATTGGGAGGGGCAGAAGAGGGAGAAGACCTTGAAACAATCATGTCAGCCATCAATTAACCAGAGCTGCTCAATGTAAAAAAGTACAACTTTGCCTCTCTCCTACCCAAGACTTCAGTTGGTTTGTTTAAATAAAATGAAATGAATAACCATGTTTAAATCCATGAGTCAGTCACAACAGATATGAATAAAAGCAATGAAATCATGAGAAGCACAAACAGTCAGGATGTCAGCTGACCAACTGACAGTTCCTCCTGCGCGTGTGTGCGTGTGTGTCACCGTTGCCATGGTGTTCACTGAGAGAGAGAGACAGGATAGTTGATTTAATGAAAAAACTAACTTTCAAACTATTGTATTTGACAGACAACCATGGATCCCATCACGAAAATAATGACATCATGAGAAGCACAAGACTTCTGAGAACGTTTCCGTCTACTTAAATATTTGTAAGGATTTATAAATGAGGGCGTAAATTCAGTTTGTAAAGTGCTCACGTTTCCGTCATGAGAGAAAATTGTGGTCCGATTTAACATGGAGGTTAATGGAGCAGTTGGCCGGACTTCATGTCGCTTTCAGGCTTGCTGACAAAACAGTATACATTTGTTGGATTCCACGACGCATGTGTAGCACCGGCACAATATTTCCAACGTTTTCATATATAAATTATGCCTCAAAAGTCAATATTGTGGAGTGAATGGCAAAATACAAATACAAAAAGGTTGTTTAGGACACAGCTCCTCGTGCTCTAGCGATGACATCACAGCTCTAACCTTCCCCACACACACCCATTGTAAACTCTGAAATGGTTCCCACATTTTCCTAAACTTAAACAATAATTACATGAAAACTGTGCTAGCTATCAAAAAATGCCCAATTGGGCAAATAAACTCCAGACTTTTGTCAACGTTTTAAACTTTAAATCATTTCTCTACGATACATTATGGCGAGTCACTGTGGGCACAAAGATGTATGTTTTTTTGCTCTCTTCAGTCCGAAACCCCAGTCAAGTGAATGGGACAATTTCTCGCCGTTTTTCGCACTTTTCGGGAAAATGGCTGGTCGAATCTCTTAGAAAAGTCATAGCTCACGATTCCCGATCGGGCCGCACGTTTTGATGTATTTTTTACGCATGTGCGGGCAACGCTGTGGGAGAAGATACGGTCCAAAGTTTGGCGGAATAAGAAGAATAATAATAAGTAATAATAATAATAAGCCCGAGCAATAATATAAAGTGCGCTTTGCTATAGGGGTCTATGACCCCTCTAGCTGAAGCCACACTTAATAACTAGAAAATTTCACAAGAAATTTTGAAAGTGTGGCTACTACTGCCGTAAGACGTCGCAATATGTATACATTACCGGTAGTGAGATGTGTTATTGAGGTAGCACATCTCTCAAAAACACAATAACCTCAATAACCTCTGCCACCTTCAGAATTATCAGATCAAATGACTTTCTTTGAGAGGGTGAAAAACGTAGTTTTTTACACAATGAAAAAAAAAATCCTTAACCGAAAGCCAAATAAAAAAGAGCCAATCAGACTTCTTTTATGGGAGGAGCCTAATTGGATTCGTTGTGCTGTCCATTTTTCCCCAGCAACAACAGACTCATTGGGTGAAAGGTCGATCCAAGTTGTATCTCCTCACTCACCAAATTTCTGGGGTCAAAAAACGTGCGCGCACACACACGCGGGCGCACATAGACACACACAGTCAATCGTTTTGTGATAATTCTGTGTGTGTGTGTGTGTCTAAGTCTAATGTATGATATACAAGAATGTGTGTGAAACGTTTTTTGTAGAGTTTAAAATAGAGTGTCTTGGATGTCAGCTGACCAACGTCAGTTGGCTCCTCCTGCGTTTGTATCACCGGTTGTCGTGGTGACAGCCCTGATTGGCTAACTTAAAACAGGTGTGACACTGTCACAGAGCAGGAGACTGAACTGTGGATTTAATGAGAAAACAACCTTTCAAACTATTGTATTTGACAGACAACCGTGAATCCCATTACGAAAATAATGACATCATGAGAAGCACAAGACTTCTGAGAACGTTTCCGTCTACTTAAATATTTGTAAGGATTTATAAATGAGAGCGTAAATTCAGTTTGTAAAGTGCTCACGTTTCCGTCATGAGAGAAAATTGTGGTCCGATTTAACATGGAGGTTAATGGAGCAGTTGGCCGGTCTTCATGTCGCTTTCAGGCTTGCTGACAAAACAGTATACATTTGTTGGATTCCACGACGCATGTGTACCACCGGCACAATATTTCCAACGTTTTCATATATAAATTATGCCTCAAAAGTCAATATTGTGGAGTGAATGGCAAAATACAAATACAAAAAGGTTGTTTAGGACACAGCTCTGTAGTGGATTTCTATGTTCCTGAACTTGAATAAAAGCCAAGGGGATTGAATAAGTTCAAGGATTTAGAGATTAGTTTATATTTAACATTAATTAGAATAGGAGGAGGGGAGAGGAGCTCTTTGCAGGGGTCTGGGTGAAAGTCTCTGTGGGTGCAGCTCATTTGCATAAGGCGGGAAAACCGTGGGTGTGGCTCATGAGCGTCTGACAGAGGACGTTATTAATGGTCTAAAATGTCTATTTGTGTGCCTTATTGGTAATATTAGGATGTTTAAACCGTGTCTATGAGTCTTAAGCTTGTTTAAGTGTTTAATAAGAGGAAGCATATGGAAGAAAAAAAGTTAAGAGGCGTTTATTTGTGTCTTGAGACCGGTGTAAGTGTAGGTAATGAAGATGGGCCATAATCCGAGGTAGGGCGCAGAATTGAGTAGGGAGGTGTGGTTACACCAAGAAATAATACTATTGTATTTGACAGACAACCATGAATCCCATCCCATCACGAAAATAATGAAATCATGGGAAGCACAAACAGTCAAGTATCAGCTGACCAACTGAAAGTTCCTCCTGCACGTGTGTGCGTGTGTGTCACCGTTGCCATGGTGTTCACTGAGAGAGAGACAGGAGAGTTGATTTAATGAAAAAACTACCTTTCAAACTACTGTATTTGACAGACAAACATGGATCCCATCACGAAAATAATGACATCATGAGAAGCACAAGACTTCTGAGAACGTTTCCGTCTACTTAAATATTTGTAAGGATTTATAAATGAGGGCGTAAATTCAGTTTGTAAAGTGCTCACGTTTCCGTCATGAGAGAAAATTGTGGTCCGATTTAACATGGAGGTTAATGGAGCACTTGGCCGGTCTTCATGTCGCTTTCAGGCTTGCTGACAAAACAGTATACATTTGTTGGATTCCACGACGCATGTGTACCACCGGCACAATATTTCCAACGTTTTCATATATAAATTATGCCTCAAAAGTCAATATTGTGGAGTGAATGGCAAAATACAAATACAAAAAGGTTGTTTAGGACACAGCTCCTCGTGCTCTAGCGATGACATCACAGCTCTAACCTTCCCCACACACACCCATTGTAAACTCTGAAATGGTTCCCACATTTTCCTAAACTTGAACAATAATTACATGAAAACTGTGCTAGCTATCAAAAAATGCCCAATTGGGCAAATAAACTCCAGACTTTTGTCAACGTTTTAAACTTTAAATCATTTCTCTACGATACTTTATGGCGAGTCACTGTGGGCACAAAGATGTATGTTTTTTTGCTCTCTTCAGTCCGAAACCCCAGTCAAGTCAATGGGACAATTTCTCGCCGTTTTTCGCACTTTTCGGGAAAATGGCTGGTCGAATCTCTTAGAAAAGTCATAGCTCACGATTCCCGATCGGGCCGCACGTTTTGATGTATTTTTTATGCATGTGCGGGCAACGCTGTGGGAGAAGATACGGTCCAAAGTTTGGCGGAATAAGAAGAATAATAATAAGTAATAATAATAAGCCCGAGCAATAATATGAAGTGCGCTTTGCTATAGGGGTCTATGACCCCTCTAGCTGAAGCCACACTTAATAATAAGCCCGAGCAATAATATGAAGTGCGCTTTGCTATAGGGGTCTATGACCCCTCTAGCTGAAGCCACACTTAATAATAAGTAATAATAACTAGAAAATTTCACAAGAAATTTTGAAAGTGTGGCTACTACTGCCGTAAGACGTCGCAATATGTATACATTACCGGTAGTGAGATGTGTTATTGAGGTAACACATCTCTCAATAACACAATAACCTCAATAACCTCTGCCACCTTCAGAATTATCAGATCAAATGACTTTCTTTGAGAGGGTGAAAAACGTAGTTTTTTACACAATGAAAAAAAAAATCCTAAACCGAAAGCCAAATAAAAAAGAGCCAATCAGACTTCTTCTATGGGAGGAGCCTAATCGGATTCGTTGTGTTGTCCATTTTTCCCCAGCAACAACAGACTCATTGGGTGAAAGGTCGATCCAAGTTGTATCTCCTCACTCACCAACTTTCTGGGGTCAAAAAACGTGCGCGCACACACACGCGGGCGCACATAGACACACACACAGTCAATCGTTTTGTGATAATTCTGTGTGTGTGTGTGTGTCTAAGTCTAATGTATGATATATAAGAATGTGTGTGAAACGTTTTTTGTAGAGTTTAAAATAGAGTGTCTTGGATGTCAGCTGACCAACGTCAGTTGGCTCCTCCTGCGTTTGTATCACCGGTTGTCATGGTGACAGCCCTGATTGGCTAACTTAAAACAGGTGTGACACTGTCACAGAGCAGGAGACTGAACTGTGGATTTAATGAGAAAACAACCTTTCAAACTATTGTATTTGACAGACAACCGTGAATCCCATTACGAAAATAATGACATCATGAGAAGCACAAGACTTCTGAGAACGTTTCCGTCTACTTAAATATTTGTAAGGATTTATAAATGAGGGCGTAAATTCAGTTTGTAAAGTGCTCACGTTTCCGTCATGAGAGAAAATTGTGGTCCGATTTAACATGGAGGTTAATGGAGCAGTTGGCCGGTCTTCATGTCGCTTTCAGGCTTGCTGACAAAACAGTATACATTTGTTGGATTCCACGACGCACGTGTACCACCGGCACAATATTTCCAACGTTTTCATATATAAATTATGCCTCAAAAGTCAATATTGTGGAGTGAATGGCAAAATACAAATACAAAAAGGTTGTTTAGGACACAGCTCTGTAGTGGATTTCTATGTTCCTGAACTTGAATAAAAGCCAAGGGGATTGAATAAGTTCAAGGATTTAGAGATTAGTTTATATTTAACATTAATTAGAATAGGAGGAGGGGAGAGGAGCTCTTTGCAGGGGTCTGGGTGAAAGTCTCTGTGGGTGCAGCTCATTTGCATAAGGCGGGAAAACCGTGGGTGTGGCTCATGAGCGTCTGACAGAGGACGTTATTAATGGTCTAAACTGTCTATTTGTGTGCCTTATTGGTAATATTGGGATGTTTAAACCGTGTCTATGAGTCTTAAGCTTGTTTAAGTGTTTAATAAGAGGAAGCATATGGAAGAAAAGAAGTTAAGAGGCGTTTATTTGTGTCTTGAGACCGGTGTAAGTGTAGGTAATGAAGATGGGCCATTATTCGAGGTAGGGCGCAGAATTGAGTAGGGAGGTGTGGTTACACCAAGAAATAATACTATTGTATTTGACAGACAACCATGAATCCCATCCCATCACGAAAATAATGAAATCATGAGAAGCACAAACAGTCAGGATGTCAGCTGACCAACTGACAGTTCCTCCTGCGCGTGTGTGCGTGTGTGTCACCGTTGCCATGGTGTTCACTGAGAGAGAGACAGGAGAGTTGATTTAATGAAAAAACTAACTTTCAAACTAGTGTATTTGACAGACAACCATGGATCCCATCACGAAAATAATGACATCATGAGAAGCACAAGACTTCTGCGAACGTTTCCGTCTACTTAAATATTTGTAAGGATTTAGAAATGAGAGCGTAAATTCAGTTTGAAAAGTGCTCACGTTTCCGTCATGAGAGAAAATTGTGGTCCGATTTAACATGGAGGTTAATGGAGCAGTTGGCCGGTCTTCATGTCGCTTTCAGGCTTGCTGACAAAACAGTATACATTTGTTGGATTCCACGACGCATGTGTACCACCGGCACAATATTTCCAACGTTTTCATATATAAATTATGCCTCAAAAGTCAATATTGTGGAGTGAATGGCAAAATACAAATACAAAAAGGTTGTTTAGGACACAGCTCCTCGTGCTCTAGCGATGACATCACAGCTCTAACCTTCCCCACACACACCCATTGTAAACTCTGAAATGGTTCCCACATTTTCCTAAACTTGAACAATAATTACATGAAAACTGTGCTAGCTATCAAAAAATGCCCAATTGGGCAAATAAACTCCAGACTTTTGTCAACGTTTTAAACTTTAAATCATTTCTCTACGATACATTATGGCGAGTCACTGTGGGCACAAAGATGTATGTTTTTTTGCTCTCTTCAGTCCGAAACCCCAGTCAAGTGAATGGGACAATTTCTCGCCGTTTTTCGCACTTTTCGGGAAAATGGCTGGTCGAATCTCTTAGAAAAGTCATAGCTCACGATTCCCGATCGGGCCGCACGTTTTGATGTATTTTTTACGCATGTGCGGGCAACGCTGTGGGAGAAGATACGGTCCAAAGTTTGGCGGAATAAGAAGAATAACTAGAAAATTTCACAAGAAATTTTGAAAGTGTGGCTACTACTGCCGTAAGACGTCGCAATATGTATACATTACCGGTAGTGAGATGTGTTATTGAGGTAACACATCTCTCAATAACACAACAACCTCAATAACCTCTGCCACCTTCAGAATTATCAGATCAAATGACTTTCTTTGAGAGGGTGAAAAACGTAGTTTTTTACACAATGAAAAAAAAAATCCTTAACCGAAAGCCAAATAAAAAAGAGCCAATCAGACTTCTTCTATGGGAGGAGCCTAATCGGATTCGTTGTGTTGTCCATTTTTCCCCAGCAACAACAGACTCATTGGGTGAAAGGTCGATCCAAGTTGTATCTCCTCACTCACCAACTTTCTGGGGTCAAAAAACGTGCGCGCACACACACGCGGGCGCACATAGACACACACAGTCAATCGTTTTGTGATAATTCTGTGTGTGTGTGTGTGTCTAAGTCTAATGTATGATATATAAGAATGTGTGTGAAACGTTTTTTGTAGAGTTTAAAATAGAGTGTCTTGGATGTCAGCTGACCAACGTCAGTTGGCTCCTCCTGCGTTTGTATCACCGGTTGTCGTGGTGACAGCCCTGATTGGCTAACTAAAAACAGGTGTGACACTGTCACAGAGCAGGAGACTGAACTGTGGATTTAATGAGAAAACAACCTTTCAAACTATTGTATTTGACAGACAACCGTGAATCCCATTACGAAAATAATGACATCATGAGAAGCACAAGACTTCTGAGAACGTTTCCGTCTACTTAAATATTTGTAAGGATTTATAAATGAGAGCGTAAATTCAGTTTGTAAAGTGCTCACGTTTCCGTCATGAGAGAAAATTGTGGTCCGATTTAACATGGAGGTTAATGGAGCAGTTGGCCGGTCTTCATGTCGCTTTCAGGCTTGCTGACAAAACAGTCAGCAAGCATGTGTACACGACGCATGTGTACCACCGGCACAATATTTCCAACGTTTTCATATATAAATTATGCCTCAAAAGTCAATATTGTGGAGTGAATGGCAAAATACAAATACAAAAAGGTTGTTTAGGACACAGCTCTGTAGTGGATTTCTATGTTCCTGAACTTGAATAAAAGCCAAGGGGATTGAATAAATTCAAGGATTTAGAGATTAGTTTATATTTAACATTAATTAGAATAGGAGGAGGGGAGAGGAGCTCTTTGCAGGGGTCTGGGTGAAAGTCTCTGTGGGTGCAGCTCATTTGCATAAGGCGGGAAAACCGTGGGTGTGGCTCATGAGCGTCTGACAGAGGACGTTATTAATGGTCTAAAATGTCTATTTGTGTGCCTTATTGGTAATATTAGGATGTTTAAACCGTGTCTATGAGTCTTAAGCTTGTTTAAGTGTTTAATAAGAGGAAGCATATGGAAGAAAAGAAGTTAAGAGGCGTTTATTTGTGTCTTGAGACCGGTGTGAGTGTAGGTAATGAAGATGGGCCATTATTCGAGGTAGGGCGCAGAATTCAGTAGGGAGGTGTGGTTACACCAAGAAATAATACTATTGTATTTGACAGACAACCATGAATCCCATCCCATCACGAAAATAATGAAATCATGAGAAGCACAAACAGTCAAGTATCAGCTGACCAACTGACAGTTCCTCCTGTGCGTGTGTGCGTGTGTGTCACCGTTGCCATGGTGTTCACTGAGAGAGAGACAGGAGAGTTGATTTAATGAAAAAACTAACTTTCAAACTAGTGTATTTGACAGACAACCATGGATCCCATCACGAAAATAATGACATCATGAGAAGCACAAGACTTCTGAGAACGTTTCCGTCTACTTAAATATTTGTAAGGATTTATAAATGAGGGCGTAAATTCAGTTTGTAAAGTGCTCACGTTTCCGTCATGAGAGAAAATTGTGGTCCGATTTAACATGGAGGTTAATGGAGCAGTTGGCCGGACTTCATGTCGCTTTCAGGCTTGCTGACAAAACAGTATACATTTGTTGGATTCCACGACGCATGTGTACCACCGGCACAATATTTCCAACGTTTTCATATATAAATTATGCCTCAAAAGTCAATATTGTGGAGTGAATGGCAAAATACAAATACAAAAAGGTTGTTTAGGACACAGCTCCTCGTGCTCTAGCGATGACATCACAGCTCTAACCTTCCCCACACACACCCATTGTAAACTCTGAAATGGTTCCCACATTTTCCTAAACTTGAACAATAATTACATGAAAACTGTGCTAGCTATCAAAAAATGCCCAATTGGGCAAATAAACTCCAGACTTTTGTCAACGTTTTAAACTTTAAATCATTTCTCTACGATACATTATGGCGAGTCACTGTGGGCACAAAGATGTATGTTTTTTTGCTCTCTTCAGTCCGAAACCCCAGTCAAGTGAATGGGACAATTTCTCGCCGTTTTTCGCACTTTTCGGGAAAATGGCTGGTCGAATCTCTTAGAAAAGTCATAGCTCACGATTCCCGATCGGGCCGCACGTTTTGATGTATTTTTTACGCATGTGCGGGCAACGCTGTGGGAGAAGATACGGTCCAAAGTTTGGCGGAATAAGAAGAATAATAATAACTAGAAAATTTCACAAGAAATTTTGAAAGTGTGGCTACTACTGCCGTAAGACGTCGCAATATGTATACATTACCGGTAGTGAGATGTGTTATTGAGGTAACACATCTCTCAATAACACAATAACCTCAATAACCTCTGCCACCTTCAGAATTATCAGATCAAATGACTTTCTTTGAGAGGGTGAAAAACGTAGTTTTTTACACAATGAAAAAAAAAATCCTTAACCGAAAGCCAAATAAAAAAGAGCCAATCAGACTTCTTCTATGGGAGGAGCCTAATCGGATTCGTTGTGTTGTCCATTTTTCCCCAGCAACAACAGACTCATTGGGTGAAAGGTCGATCCAAGTTGTATCTCCTCACTCACCAACTTTCTGGGGTCAAAAAACGTGCGCGTACACACACGCGGGCGCACATAGACACACACAGTCAATCGTTTTGTGATAATTCTGTGTGTGTGTGTGTCTAAGTCTAATGTATGATATATAAGAATGTGTGTGAAACGTTTTTTGTAGAGTTTAAAATAGATTTCAGAAATTTCTAAATTTCGGTTAGGGTGTTGTCTGAGATGTGTGTGTTTGTGTGTTAATGGGAGGTTATTAAGGGGTTAAACCCGTATATTCAGGCTTAACGAGAATTATACCGAAGAAAGATAAGGGGTAAAGTACCTGTAGTGGATTTCTATGTTCCTGAACTTGAATAAAAGCCAAGGGGATTGAATAAGTTCAAGGATTTAGAGATTAGTTTATATTTAACATTAATTAGAATAGGAGGAGCTCTTTGCAGGGGTCTGGGTGAAAGTCTCTGTGGGTGCAGCTCATTTGCATAAGGCGGGAAAACTGTGGGTGTGGCTCATGAGCGTCTGACAGAGGACGTTATTAATGGTCTAAAATGTCTATTTGTGTGCCTTATTGGTAATATTAGGATGTTTAAACCGTGTCTATGAGTCTTAAGCTTGTTTAAGTGTTTAATAAGAGGAAGCATATGGAAGAAAAGAAGTTAAGAGGCGTTTATTTGTGTCCTAAGGAGTAGGGATTTATAAAGAAGGATCAGAGAGATGGCATTATTTTAGTATATCTGTGTGGTCTTTGCAAATATAGTTTATGAGTAATAAAGCTGAGAATGAAGCTAATAAAATAGAAAAGAATATAATGAGTGTAATGAAGTCCAAAGAAAGGGCATTTAATAAATCTAAAGAAATTAAAAGTGATACGAGTGGAGGAGGGGAGAGGAGACTTGCAGGGGTCTGAGTGGAGGCCCGTGTGGGTACAGCTCATTTGCATAAGGCGGGAAACCGTAGGTGTGACTCATGAGCATATAACAGAGAAAGTTTTTGGTATAAAATGTCTATTTTTGTGCTGTCCTGGTATATTTGGATGTATAATCCAAGATCATAGGTCTTGCGTTTGTTTAAGTGTTTAGTGAGAGGTAGTTTAAGGAAGATAAAGAGGGTAAAAGATGTTAATTGGTGTCCTAAGGAGTAAGGAGTTATGAAGGAATATCAAAGAGATGGAATTATTAAAGTATATCTGTGTGGTCTTAGCTAATATTGTTTAGGAATGATGAAACTTAGCATAAGGCTAATTATGGAGTATAATGCGCATAATAAAGTCCAAAGAATTTGGTCATTAAATATTGGATAAAACAAAGGTGATACGAATGGAGGAGGGGAGAGAGGATCCTTGCAGGGGTCTGAGTGGAGGCCTGTGTGGGTACAGCTCATTTGCAAAAGGCCGGAAAATGTTGGTGTGACGCATGTGACAGAACGTTTTAGGTATAAAATGTCTGTTTTAGTGCTTTATTGGTATATTGGGATGTGAGATCCGTGTCTATGGGTCCTAAAGCTTGTGGAAGTGTTCAGTGGAAGGAAGTATATGGAAGATAAAGAGGGTAAAAGATGTTTTATAAGTGCCCCATGGATTAAAGATATATAAAGAAATATACAAGAGTTGGAGTACTTTTAGTGGATCTGTGTGGTCCTAGCTAATCTAGTAAATGAATAATAAAGCTAAAAAGAAGGCTAATTAAACCAAGTATAATGACGTACTCTATGTCTAGTATAAAGTATATATGTAAATAGGTCAATGTAAGAAATTGTGTTAAAGTAATGAATAAGGAAAGTGAAATTGTCGGTGTATAAAGGTAAGTAAATTATGTGTAACAGGATCTGAGTGGCCCTAATCATATAGCATTGAGGGGTGATAAAGCTAAGAGTGAACGTGATTCTTGATGAGGGGACTATTAATAGTCTGGAATTAAGGAAATAAACAAGGTTGGGGTTTCAAGGATTTAAGAGGGGACAGGCTGGGGTTTAAGAAAAGAGGAAAAGGTTGTGGTAAGTGGTAATAAGGCCATTGAATATACAGGGATGAGATTGGGGTTAAGGTGAAGGTAAGGGTTAGGGCGTCTGTTACTCTGACCTATGGCTATGAATATGATAATGCTTACGACTATGACTATGAACCTGTCAGGAATGGGTTTGTTCCGTGTCAGACGACACTTGAACATGTTCACATCATTGGTTCCCCCTCCCTTTTAACATTATTCTATAAATTCAAATATACTTTTCCATAATATCAAGGGTATGATGCTCCCTCCCTCAAGTCTTAAAATGTACCCATTAATTTGTGTTCCCTTATGAAAATTGTAAATTGAAAATTGTTTTTAATATTAATATAAAAAATGTTAGTTATAAAAAGATTTTAAATAAGATAATGAAATAATAATACTAGTAGTTATAATAATTGGATTAAGGAGAATCTATAAAACTCCTTAGCAGTAACTCTTATATAGAGTGTGTAATGGTTTAGTAAAAGAGGTTTTAGAGGGGCAAATGTGTCAGTAAATTATATTATAAATATATTCTATTTTATATTATAAAGTAGGGGGGCTGGATTAGAAAGTAGGTTTGGGGGCAGAATAGAGAGGGGATGTGTAGTTACACCAAGAACCCACCCACGCCTTTAGAAACACTTTTAACATAATTGATCGTCATTCAGTCACATGAGGCTGATCCTTCCAGTGTGTCGGGTTTGATGAGTTATGTCATTTCAATTTTGCACTCTGGGTTATTTAATAATGACTTCACAATCAGAATTTCAAAACATATAAGTGTATAATTAATAAATAAGACAAATCAATCAAAATCAAATATACTTACATATTCGCAGCAGGATTTGAGAGATATGCTCCAAGATGCCTCTTGTTAATTGTATAAGGCTAAAGGTACCTACCTGTTGCTCCTTTTGAGGGGAGTATCGGGAGGTGGGGAGGAGTTTGTTAAATATTGGAGGTCTTGAGGCCGGTGTAAGTGTAGGTAATGAAGATGGGCCATTATTCGAGGTAGGGCGCAGAATTGAGTAGGGAGGTGTGGTTACACCAAGAACCCACCCACGCCTTGAGAGGCGAATCTGCACACCTACCCGTTGCTCCTTTTGAGGGGAGTATCGGGAGGTGGGGAGGAGTTTGTTAAATATTGGAGGTCTTGAGGCCGGTGTAAGTGTAGGTAATGAAGATGGGCCATTATTCGAGGTAGGGCGCAGAATTGAGTAGGGAGGTGTGGTTACACCAAGAACCCACCCACGCCTTGAGAGGCGAATCTGCACACCTACCCGTTGCTCCTTTTGAGGGGAGTATCGGGAGGTGGGGAGGAGTTTGTTAAATATTGGAGGTCTTGAGGCCGGTGTAAGTGTAGGTAATGAAGATGGGCCATTATTCGAGGTAGGGAGCAGAATTGAGTAGGGAGGTGTGGTTACACCAAGAACCCACCCACGCCTTGAGAGGCGAATCTGCACACCTACCCGTTGCTCCTTTTGAGGGGAGTATCGGGAGGTGGGGAGGAGTTTGTTAAATATTGGAGGTCTTGAGGCCGGTGTAAGTGTAGGTAATGAAGATGGGCCATTATTCGAGGTAGGGCGCAGAATTGAGTAGTGAGGTGTGGTTACACCAAGAACCCACCCACGCCTTGAGAGGCGAATCTGCACACCTACCCGTTGCTCCTTTTGAGGGGAGTATCGGGAGGTGGGGAGGAGTTTGTTAAATATTGGAGGTCTTGAGGCCGGTGTAAGTGTAGGTAATGAAGATGGGCCATTATTCGAGGTAGGGCGCAGAATTGAGTAGGGAGGTGTGGTTACACCAAGAACCCACCCACGCCTTGAGAGGCGAATCTGCACACCTACCCGTTGCTCCTTTTGAGGGGAGTATCGGGAGGTGGGGAGGAGTTTGTTAAATATTGGTGGTCTTGAGGCCGGTGTAAGTGTAGGTAATGAAGATGGGCCATTATTCGAGGTAGGGAGCAGAATTGAGTAGGGAGGTGTGGTTACACCAAGAACCCACCCACGCCTTGAGAGGCGAATCTGCACACCTACCCGTTGCTCCTTTTGAGGGGAGTATCGGGAGGTGGGGAGGAGTTTGTTAAATATTGGAGGTCTTGAGGCCGGTGTAAGTGTAGGTAATGAAGATGGGCCATTATTCGAGGTAGGGCGCAGAATTGAGTAGGGAGGTGTGGTTACACCAAGAACCCACCCACGCCTTGAGAGGCGAATCTGCACACCTACCCGTTGCTCCTTTTGAGGGGAGTATCGGGAGGTGGGGAGGAGTTTGTTAAATATTGGAGGTCTTGAGGCCGGTGTAAGTGTAGGTAATGAAGATGGGCCATTATTCGAGGTAGGGCGCAGAATTGAGTAGGGAGGTGTGGTTACACCAAGAACCCACCCACGCCTTGAGAGGCGAATCTGCACACCTACCCGTTGCTCCTTTTGAGGGGAGTATCGGGAGGTGGGGAGGAGTTTGTTAAATATTGGAGGTCTTGAGGCCGGTGTAAGTGTAGGTAATGAAGATGGGCCATTATTCGAGGTAGGGCGCAGAATTGAGTAGGGAGGTGTGGTTACACCAAGAACCCACCCACGCCTTGAGAGGCGAATCTGCACACCTACCCGTTGCTCCTTTTGAGGGGAGTATCGGGAGGTGGGGAGGAGTTTGTTAAATATTGGAGGTCTTGAGGCCGGTGTAAGTGTAGGTAATGAAGATGGGCCATTATTCGAGGTAGGGCGCAGAATTGAGTAGGGAGGTGTGGTTACACCAAGAACCCACCCACGCCTTGAGAGGCGAATCTGCACACCTACCCGTTGCTCCTTTTGAGGGGAGTATCGGGAGGTGGGGAGGAGTTTGTTAAATATTGGAGGTCACTCATTCATGGCTGGTAAGTTCATCACAGAGGAAGAACACAGTAAACTGGACTGTGATAACTGTAATAGGTTTGCAGTACACCCGATTGGAGGCAGACAGTTGGTTGCGATATGTAAATGTGATCGATCAGTGTCTGCTGTTCAGTTGTTGCAGCTGTGATCAGTTGGGTAAAGCCTCTGGACTGAAAAAGCTCTTGTATAGCCTTTTTTCCTTGACAGAGAAGGTCCTCATTAAAGTCCCCACAAACAATGACAGGCTGCTCATTCATGTCCAAAGAGTCCAAGAGGCTTTGCATGTTTGGTAGGAACTTGCCAAGACTGAAATCTGGCGGTCTGTACACTGCTGCGATCACTGCTCTGACTGGGGTCCCAACTTTGACAACTACAAACTCAAGATCAGTCACATTGTGCATGTATCTCCGAGCCTCTGCATGAATATGGCTCTTACAGTACACTGCAACGCCACCTCCAGCTTTCGTTGCCATATCTGGATACTTGTTATAGGAAACATGTCTGCTCCGTGAAAACATGTTGTATCCTTCCAACTGGAACGTTGGAGCAACAGAGGCTCCAGACAAATGTGTTTCTGTTACGCATAACACATCGGCAAGCCTGAGTTCATGGTGACACTTCATGTCCTCAATGTGACTTGGAAGTCCTTGTGTGTTGTGGTGAATAATTGTCAAACTTTGAGCGGTTTGATCTGCTGATTGCACGCGTTTCAATAGCGGTTGTGAACTTTGGAAAGATGCTCTTCTCATATTTTGCAGTGCAGCTGTGATGTGAGGATCAGCATAGATTTTCTTTTCAGCAAAGTCTCTGATGTACAGTCCTTGAAGAGAGGTGGTCCTGCTGAGAGCAACATAGGACATTCCAGGCTCAAACACACGCTTTAAGCACACCACTGCTGACGCCATTGTCATGCCTTGCACTTTGTGAGCTGTACATGCAAAGGCCAACTTCATTGGAAACTGCCTTCGAACTACTCCTTTTTTCGTCATGCGTTCTTCATTTCGCTCTATGTAGACCAAGTTGTCTGCGGGGCCTTGTATTTTTTGGCGGAATCTCTGTCCTGAAGTTGGATTGTCCAATTGAAGACCAATCAGCCTCACTGTCGTTCGTCCATTTAGCTCGGCACTCACCATGTTGGCAATCGTTCCAAATGTCCCATTAACGACCCCATCCTCCACATCCAGGTTTCTGATGATCATAACACGCACTCCCTGTGCTGCTTTTATACAATCAGGTAAATCTCTGTTGGTGCCGTTGATGCATCCTAGTTGCCTCATTTCCCCTGTGGTGGGGTCTTTCGAGTAGTCTTCTGCATCAATTTGTAGAAAGTCAGAGTGGAGGTCAGCTACAGTTGCAGAATTGTGCGCGTCAACCTCTTTGTTTGTTGCAAATATATGGAGGACATTGAGTGGCGAGTCTTTGACATCAATGACAGCCTGAGTGATCAAAGCTCTGTCACTGTCGCTGAGTGCATCTGTCTTTTGCTTTACCCTCATCCTGTTCAGGAGCTCTGCGAAATCAAGATCATCTTTCTGGCGCATGATCTGTGTCAGGTTGACCATTTGAAAGTTGTCTTTCCACAGGTCTAGCACATCCTCCTCATACACGCAAATTGGTTTGGCTCTACCAAGGGGGGGCAGTTGGTAGAAGTCTCCTACTGCGAGGACAGACATCCCGCCAAAAGGTTTCTTGTTGCCTTTGATCTGCTGAAATCTCCAGTGGACATAGGAAAAAAGCTGTTTGGAAACCATGGATATTTCGTCGATTATGAGAATTTCTGCATTGGATAGTGCCGCTCTCAACTCATCTAGTGCATTTCCAAGGCCTTGATATGGCGGTTTAAGACTTCTTGGCAGTTTAAGAATAGAGTGCAAGGTTTTCCCAGAGATGTTGAACGCTGCAGTGCCAGTAAATGCAGTCAGTAGCACTGCTGGCATGGACATGTCTGCTTGGTCACGGAATCTGGGGAGTTGCCGCAGAATCTTTGTCGCCTCCTCAAATATGCACCTTATGACATGGGATTTTCCACAGCCAGCTCCTCCGGAGACAAAGTAGAAGAACTGTTCAGGATGGTGGCCCAACACACATTTGAGACACCACTCACGCACAGTATAGAAGATGGAGGCCTGTGTTTCGTTGAGGCTTTGGTACAACTTTCTCACAAAGTCTGGGCTCAACCTTGGTGCCTCTATTGTAGGTACAGCCCCACCGCTCTGAAGCTTGACCTGGTAGTCTGGTACGTTGTCCCTATCGTTCTCATCATTAGGATTTACAGCCTCTAGCTCGGCGACACACTCCAAACGATCCACTTCAACTTCGGGTGCAAAAGTGTTCCATGCATTAATCGCTGGGCCTTGCTCTCGAACCTTTTCAAGTGCCTTGTCAATTTTCTCGCTATGCCCTTCATATTCCTCCTGCATCACATCAACCAAGTCCTTTACAGAAAAGCCCCACTTGCAACCATTCTTGTAGAACTGCTCATAGGTTGGGTGTTGTTCAGTTTTCAGGTCATCGTTTGATCTGTGTGGAAAATACAGTTTGAGCAATCGCCTGTAAAACTTTTCTGGTTGTTTCTTGACTGAGAAGCGGGGGAATCTGATAACGGCAGGTTTTCCTGCAGTTCTTTTTTGAATGTGTCCTTTGTTGTGCAAAAGGGGAATAGCATTTTTCCCGTGAACTTGCTGGCCGTAGAGAGTCCTATACTCTGAAGCAAACTTAGCCAAACAGATGAATTCTAGCTCGGGTGTTTCAGGTCTTTCGGCGTATTTCTCTGGTAATCCAGACATCCAAATTTCCTCTGCATCTGGTGGCAATTCTTTTAACCTGCTCATGGGAAGACTCATCTTCAGTGCATCCTCTTCAGTCTGTATGAAGACCACATTACGTGAACACTTTTTGAGTGGCAGGCTGCATGTCCGGGCCACAGACTCTTGAGCACTTACCTGTCGTTGTTTGGCGTATGCCTGCATTATCTGTTTCATTTCATCCCGTTGATTCACATCCGTTTTCTTCACATCACGAATAATGTCGTTAAGGAACTCATTCATCTCATGTTCTGGCTTGGAGACATATGACATCATGTACATGATGCAGCTGTACTCATCAAGCACAAATTGAATGTCCATGTTTGCGTTCCATGCCCTCAGTAAATGTGGATTGTATTGATTGACCCAACAGTCATTTGGATGACGCTTTAGCATGACGACATAGCCAGCGGTAAGATCTGTGACATACTGCATGTAGGCGCCGGACGTCAAGTTGCATTTCTCCAGCAACTCTGACAAGCTGTTGAATGAGAGTTTTGGGTCACTGATCAAATCCCTCAGTTTTTGGAGCTTAGCCTTGGCCTCCTTTTGTAGCTTGCGAAGAGGTCTCTTTTTTGATTTAGACTTTTTGTTTTTGCACTTTTGTCCACTTTTTTCCTTTTGTCCACATTTGCTTTGCTTTTGCTCGGCACTAGCTTCTTCATCATCATCATCATCAATATCTATATTGGTGGGTTCTGTGATGATGGTTGTATCCATGGGTAGTTTAGGGAACCCAAATCTGCACAACATATTGCCTTTCTTGCATGATTTTGAGTGATTCCTGCTGTGGACTTGGACCTCTGACACAATTTTGTGGAGCTCAGGGTCTGCCTTTGGGTCAGGCATCTGGCAGGTTATGTACTTGTCAATAAACCTGATCACCCTCAGATCAAGACAGTCTTCAATCTCAGGTGCATCTTTGACCCAAATCACAAGGTGAATATGTGGGCTTCCTCTGGCTTGAAACTCCACTCTATAGAAGTAATCCTCTACTTCACCGATAGGCTGTGCTGGTGACAGGATCAGATTTGTCATGAGCGCATCGACTCTTTTCTCAAACATGCGCATTACAGTGACTGGGTTGCTTCGGAGAATTTCGCATTTCGCATTCCAGTCGAGCTGTGAAAAGTCAACTTGTTCACCTTGTTGAGCTTTTATGACGTTAATGACCTCAGGCCATCTCATTTCAGCAGCAGAAAATGTCAGGAAAAATGTAGGCTTCCCCAACTGTCTGACCATAGCGTTGAGATCTTTGAGTGTTTTATCCCAATAAGATGGAGTGCCTCTCAGAGGTTGCATGAAGCGTGTCGCATCTTTGTTTCTTATCAGTCTTTCCACCTCTTGATCATCTCGAAGCATCCTACTGGAAATATTGCGTCCATCTCTGGTGATGGCTTTACCTTTACGCATTTGGATAGACATGCTGTTTGTTGCCATACTTGTTTCCGTCACAAACTGTGCAAAGAACAGGTAACTCTGGTCATTAGCAAAACGAATATCTGCCGAGAACAGCCTTGCATTAAAGTACATGCTAGGGGACAGTTTAATTTGCCTGACCTCATCCAATGTGTTCTCTCCGGTTGGAAATTGCACTGGAAAGGCCATGGCTTCTAGTTTTGGTATGGAAAAGAAGCCAACGGGTTTATTTCCTTGGGCGGGTGCAATGCTGAATATTCCATCACCGTATGATAAAACTTCCTCTGCGATGTCAAGTGGCTGCATGCAAGTGTCCAGAGCCAGACCAGGTCTCAGTTCCTCTTTCTCTGGATTGTTGGACTGCTCACTATTTGCATCAGCAGTGGGTGCATCTGCATTGACCTGTTGAGTCTCCTCTTGATCACTTGGCTCATCTGGGAGAATGGTAAATGTAGCATTTTCATCGATACATACATCATTGTATTCGGAATGCATTTCTTTGAGTTTCGCTAGTGCTGCTAGCACATTTTTCATGTTGACGGTGTAGTAGTGCTGGTACCCCTTGTATTGAAGCCGTCGTTTTAATTTGACCTGCAACAGCTGGGCCTCATTACTGGGTCTTGGGAGACTGTTCACTGTTGCCTCGACCGCTGATGGCACACACACAACAGCTCCGTGTACTGCTCTTTGCTGTCCTTTGGGTAATGCCACTATTTTGGCAAACGGTAGGATTTTGGCAATCAGCTGTCTTTCAAGGACGTTTAGATCACCCAATTCTGGGGGAATGGATGCCAACTCCAATTTATTAGCAACCGAAACGGATGGCATCCGTCCTCTGGTCAGGTGGTTGTCACAAGTATGGCAGATCCACTCCTGCTTTCTCTCTTGTGGAATGGTACAGGTGGCAGAGCATTCACCGTCACAAATGTGAACATATTTTCCCGTTAAGCAAGCAGCTAACACATCAGAGTTTTTGACATATTTGGACCGGTTGCAACGCTTCACTTGATTCGGAAAAAGGGTCCTGTGACACACTGTACAGACATGGGTGGGTCCATGCCGAATTCTTTGAGAGAATGAAGATATTGCAGCTTGCATCACCTCGTCGATCACAGACTGGGCTTCAACTTGTGGCTGTGGATTTTGCCGGTGGTGATTTACAATCTCTCTGTATTTCTTTTTTATTCTGAGTGCACGCTGCAACTTGAGATGAATGCGAAACACAGCATCGGTAGCCAACTTTTCTCTCTTGTTCTGGGTAGAGCGCCGTATGTGACGTACCTTGAATGCTGGGTCACTGTGATACTGTTGATTACAACGCTGTATGTGACGTAGCCTGAATGCTGGGTCACTGCGATACTGTTGATTACAACGCTGTATGTGACGTAGCCTGAATGCTGGGTCACTGCGATACTGTTGATTACAACGCTGTATGTGACGTAGCCTGAATGCTGGGTCACTGCGATACTGTTGGTTACAACGCCGTATGTGACGTAGCCTGAATGCTGGGTCACTGCGATACTGTTGGTTACAACGCCGTATGTGACGTAGCCTGAATGCTGGGTCACTGCGATACTTTTGGTTACAACGCCGTATATGACGTAGCCTGAATGCTGGGTCACTGCGATACTTTTGGTTACAACGCTGTATATGACGTAGCCTGAATGCTGGGTCACTGCGATACTGTTGGTAACAACGCCGTATGTGACGTAGCCTGGATGCTGGGTCACTGCGATACTTTTGGTTACAACGCTGTATGTGACGTAGCCTGAATGCTGGGTCACTGCGATACTGTTGGTTACAACGCCGTATGTGACGTAGCCTGAATGCTGGGTCACTCCGATATTGGGTTTGAAGACCTTGTTTCTTGTTTTGCCTGTAGTACCGGTCACATGCATACTTCTTGGATGCACGTTTTTTCTTCATGTTCTGAAAATCTTGATCCGTGTTGTACCTCTTTCTTGAAAATGCCTTTTGTCTGCTTCGAAAATCAGGGTCTGTGTTGTATCTTCTGACTATGGAGAGTTTCTTTTTCTTTTGAAATTCAGGGTCAGAATGGTACCTCTTAACCTTTTTGTCCAAAATCTTTTTGTCCTTGGATGTGCTTGTATTTATTCTGCGCATAATTTTTTTTCGCCGTTGCTTAGTCATTTTGGAGACATTTTGTCCTTGTTTTCCTGTTTGATCCAAATGTTCCGGCTGTCCTTTGCCTTCATTGTTCTCTGGGATGTGGGCCTCTTCTTGTTTTTGTACTTGTGGGATATCTGAAGAACTCTTTAGGACCTGAACGTTTCCAGTTTGTGACGCGTTTTCCTGGGCTTGAGCAGTTGCTCCTGCTTGAGGCACAACCGAAGAGATGTTTGAAACCTCCACCTTGCTGTCTGCGATTGGTGCATCAGGTGGTGGTAGAGCTGTAGCTGTCTGTGTAACAGTCACATCCGCTGACTTTCCAGGACGTTCACTGGACTGGCTGTCAGATTGAAAAGAAACTGGTACAAACTCATAGCAGGAAAAGCCACCACGGCTTTTAAACAGCTTGTGAAGGTGGTTAATCATGTCACTGAGATGACTGAAAGTCAGCATAACTGCAGCTCCATCAGGGCATGGCAAGCCTGCTGCACTTCGTGAGTGAGAATCAAACACTCCGTACCGCCCTGATCTGTCACGGAATACTGCAATGCATTCTGGAGATACAACGATGACAGCATGGCTGACATCAGTTGACAGACACTGAAGTTGTTGGGCCAGAGTCAACCATCCAACAGGGCCATCTTCTTGGGCCTTTATGTATCCACACCTCACAGTAGACATGGACACATTGTAGAGATTTGTGTCCGTTAGAACTTGCTTTGGCATTTCCTCTACTGTCAGGTTAGAGTTTACGAATGTCTCATCCGAAATAAGCTGGGTTTTGATCCCAACATAGAGTGAATCTCCCTTCGCAAGCACTCTGTCAAGGAAGGTTGTGTTGAACTGTGAACCTTCGTTGTGGTAGGCCAGAAATGTGAGCGCCATACAGCTGCACTGATGATTTTGTGAGAATATGTTGTACCTCTGATCACCTTGACAATGAGTTGCTCTCACAGACTGAATTTGTTGACATTTGTTGCTGTTTGGCTTCTCAATCTTGGTCTCATTATAGAGGTGGGGGAGGGTGGGCAGGGGGGGGAGGAGGGGGGGGAAATCCCCTACCTTTTTAATCTTGGTCTCATTATAGAGGTGGGGGAGGGGGGTCAGGGGGGGGAGGAGGGGGGGGAAATTCCATACCTTTTTAGCTGGAGAACGGGAGCAGGAGGGTGCATCATTGTCCATCCAAACATTTCTTGGTTCTGGTGGCGTGTGTATTTTGGGAACCTGATGACACAATACCAATGTAATGAAAGGTTTACATTATGTCAAACATTGCAGCCACTAGACAATTAAAAACATGAATATTCAGTTGCCAAAATCACCTTTTGAGCTGGAGAACATGAGGGGCTGGTTGTTTTGTCCTTTGACCAGAATGGTCTGGCTGGTGGAGGGGTTTCAAACACCTGACAACACATGATACCAAGTTAATGAACATTTAAAAAATACAAACACAGTATATTGTCATTACATGCGGACAAGTGTGTCAAACGCACTAGAAAGCCAGGCATATACATTTATTGTTTAGGTACCTGTTTGTCAAAACTTGGTGGACTGGCCTGGCCGGCATCTTCCAGGTTGAGCGGTGTCCAACGCACTTTTTGTGCCTGTGATCGCTTCCCCTTCCTCGGCATCTTCTTCGACACCTTGTATTAAAAATAGGATTACACTAAACCAGACACTTAAATTGCTTACCTGAAAAGGTGATGTGATGGAGTAAAGATGAAGATCTCGGTGGTGAAGGTGAATTGTTTGTCTATAACAGAAACAAACCAGTGAGTTTCACATACAACTGTAAATGTGTAACACAATGTACTGTATCAGAAACAATAAAAACATGTCGTCAGGCAGGGTTAGCAGTAAAAAAAATATATATATCTGTCTTCATAGTACTTGCTACTGCAACTGATATCACTCACCGGTAAAGAACTGCGCAATAGCTGTCAATCTGTGGGTGAAAGAAATAATCAAACCTTGCAAATAAAATGCTGCTTTGCACCATGTTACAGGCATTCTTTAAACATCACTCACCAGTAAATAACTGCTCAAAAGCCATCAATCTGTGAGTGAAATAAAGTAGAGGGAATGTTTAATATCCTCACAAAAAAAACAGCGCTCACCATTAAATGAAATCAGATTAACCAATGTAAACACGGGAGAGAGGGTGAAGGGGGGAAGGTGAGTAAAAACAATCATGTCAGCCATATTTTAACCAGAGCTGCTCAATGTAAAAAAGTACAACTTTGCCTCTCTCCTACCCAAGACTTCAGTTGGTTTGTTTAAATAAAATGAAATGAATAACCATGTTTAAATCCATGAGTCAGTCACAACAGATATGAATAAAAGCAGCAAGCAGAACATCAACCCACAGTGCATAAAACATTTACATCCGAGTAAAATCATACAAAAACATCCTTATATTTTAAGCCATTTTGTCCTGTCTAATAAAAAGCTAGCCAAATGTGATAAGGGAGAGGGAGAGGGAGAGAGGGGGAGGCAGGAGAAGAGAGGGAGTGAGAGGGAGGCAGAGGGAGGCAGAGGGAGAGAGAGAGAGGGAGAGGGGGAGGCAGGAGGAGAGAGAGAGAGAGGCAGGAGGAGAGAGAGAGGGAGAGAGAGGGGGAGGCAGGAGGAGAGAGAGGGAGAGAGGGGAGAGAGGGGGAGGCAGGAGGAGAGAGAGAGAGAGAGAGGGAGAGAGGCAGGAGGAGAGAGAGAGAGGGAGAGAGAGGCAGGAGGAGAGAGAGGCAGGAGGAGAGAGAGAGGCAGGAGGAGAGAGAGAGGGAGAGAGGGGGAGGCAGGAGGAGAGAGAGAGGGAGAGAGGGGACAGAGGGGGAGGCAGGAGGAGAGAGAGAGAGAGAGGGAGGGAGAGAGAGAGAGGGAGGCAGGAGGAGAGAGAGAGAGAGAGGAGGAGGGAGAGGGAGAGAGAGGGAGGCAGGAGGAGAGAGAGAGGGGGAGGCAGGAGGAGAGAGAGGCAGGAGGAGAGAGAGAGGGAAAGAGAGGCAGGAGGAGAGAGGGGAGGCAGGAGGAGAGAGAGAGAGGGAGAGAGGGGGAGGAAGGAGGAGAGAGAGGGAGAGAGGGGACATAGGGGGAGGCAGGAGGAGAGAGAGAGAGGGGAGGGAGAGAGAGAGGGAGGCAGGAGGAGAGAGAGAGAGGGGAGGGAGAGAGAGAGGGAGGCAGGAGGAGAGAGAGAGGGGGAGGCAGGAGGAGAGAGAGAGAGAGAGAGAGAGATCAGATTAACTAATATCATGTCAGCCACGGAAAGGGGGGGGCCAGACAGAGTTAGACAGACAGGGGGCGGTATATAGATCGAATGGCGGGAAAAAAATAGCACTCAAACACTCATGCGAAAAGCCCATTGGGAGGGGCAGAAGAGGGAGAAGACCTTGAAACAATCATGTCAGCCATCAATTAACCAGAGCTGCTCAATGTAAAAAAGTACAACTTTGCCTCTCTCCTACCCAAGACTTCAGTTGGTTTGTTTAAATAAAATGAAATGAATAACCATGTTTAAATCCACCTAATAATAATAATAACCTCAATAACCTCTGCCACCTTCAGAATTATCAGATCAAATGACTTTCTTTGAGAGGGTGAAAAACGTAGTTTTTTACACAATGAAAAAAAAATCCTTAACCGAAAGCCAAATAAAAAAGAGCCAATCAGACTTCTTTTATGGGAGGAGCCTAATCGGATTCGTTGTATTGTCCATTTTTCCCCAGCAACAACAGACTCATTGGGTGAAAGGTCGATCCAAGTTGTATCTCCTCACTCACCAACTTTCTGGGGTCAAAAAACGTGCGCGCACACACACGCGGGCGCACATAGACACACACAGTCAATCGTTTTGAGATAATTCTGTGTGTGTGTGTGTCTAAGTCTAATGTATGATATATAAGAAAGTGTGTGAAACGTTTTTTGTAGAGTTTAAAATAGAGTGTCTTGGATGTCAGCTGACCAACGTCAGTTGGCTCCTCCTGCGTTTGTATCACCGGTTGTCGTGGTGACAGCCCTGATTGGCTAACTTAAAACAGGTGTGACACTGTCACAGAGCGGGATACTGGACTGTGGATCTAATGAGAAAACAACCTTTTAAACTATTGTATTTGACAGACAACCGTGAATCCCATCACGAAAATAATGTCATCATGAGAAGCACAAGACTTCTGAGAACGTTTCCGTCTACTTAAATATTTGTAAGGATTTATAAATGAGGGCGTAAATTCAGTTTGTAAAGTGCTCACGTTTCCGTCATGAGAGAAAATTGTGGTCCGATTTAACATGGAGGTTAATGGAGCAGTTGGCCGGACTTCATGTCGCTTTCAGGCTTGCTGACAAAACAGTATACATTTGTTGGATTCCACGACGCATGTGTACCACCGGCACAATATTTCCAACGTTTTCATATATAAATTATGCCTCAAAAGTCAATATTGTGGAGTGAATGGCAAAATACAAATACAAAAAGGTTGTTTAGGACACAGCTCCTCGTGCTCTAGCGATGACATCACAGCTCTAGCCTTCCCCACACACACCCATTGTAAACTCTGAAATGGTTCCCACATTTTCCTAAACTTGAACAATAATTACATGAAAACTGTGCTAGCTATCAGAGAGAGAGAGAGAGAGGCAGGAGGAGAGAGAGAGAGAGAGAGAGAGAGAGAGAGAGAGAGAGGCAGGAGGAGAGAGAGAGAGAGAGAGAGAGAGAGAGAGAGAGAGGCAGGAGGAGAGAGAGAGAGAGAGAGAGAGAGAGGCAGGAGGAGAGAGAGAGAGAGAGAGAGAGAGAGAGGGGGAGGAGAGAGAGAGAGAGAGAGAGAGAGAGAGAGAGAGAGAGAGAGAGAAATCAGATTAACTAATATCATGTCAGCCACGGAAAGGGGGGGGCAGACAGAGTTAGACAGACAGGGGGCGGTATATAGATCGAATGGCGGGAAAAAAATAGCACTCAAACACTCATGCGAAAAGCCCATTGGGAGGGGCAGAAGAGGGAGAAGACCTTGAAACAATCATGTCAGCCATCAATTAACCAGAGCTGCTCAATGTAAAAAAGTACAACTTTGCCTCTCTCCTACCCAAGACTTCAGTTGGTTTGTTTAAATAAAATGAAATGAATAACCATGTTTAAATCCATGAGTCAGTCACAACAGATATGAATAAAAGCAGCAAGCAGAACATCAACCCACAGTGCATAAAACATTTACATCCGAGTAAAATCATACAAAAACTTACAAAATCATATAAAAACCTTATATTTTAAGCCATTTTGTCCTGTCTAACAAAAAGCTAGCCAAATGCGATAATCAAAAGCATTACTCTGCATTACTGCAGTTGGTTTGTTTTAATTAAATAAAACGAATGTCCATGTTTAAATCGTGTGTGTGTGTGTGTATCAGTCACAATCAGTCTCAAGGATTAAAATCCAATGAAACACTCTTATATCTCAGCCTAGTACAACCTAAAAATGCTGAGACTAAACAGTTCAGTTAGCTAGCTAGCTAAATATGTAGCTAGTTCATGAGTAAACAGCCACTCACCTTAGACAGGAGTCAAAGATGCTGGAAGGTGATGCTGTAATGCACTTAACCGAAAGCCAAATAAAAAAGAGCCAATCAGACTTCTTCTATGGGAGGAGCCTAATCGGATTCGTTGTGTTGTCCATTTTTCCCCAGCAACAACAGACTCATTGGGTGAAAGGTCGATCCAAGTTGTATCTCCTCACTCACCAACTTTCTGGGGTCAAAAAACGTGCGCGCACACACACGCGGGCGCACATAGACACACACAGTCAATCGTTTTGTGATAATTCTGTGTGTGTCTAAGTCTAATGTATGATATATAAGAATGTGTGTGAAACGTTTTTTGTAGAGTTTAAAATAGATTTCAGAAATTTCTAAATTTCGGTTAGGGTGTTGTCTGAGATGTGTGTGTTTGTGTGTTAATGGGAGGTTATTAAGGGGTTAAACCCGTATATTCAGGCTTAACGAGAATTATACCGAAGAAAGATAAGGGGTAAAGTACCTGTAGTGGATTTCTATGTTCCTGAACTTGAATAAAAGCCAAGGGGATTGAATAAGTTCAAGGATTTAGAGATTAGTTTATATTTAACATTAATTAGAATAGGAGGAGGGGAGAGGAGCTCTTTGCAGGTGTCTGGGTGAAAGTCTCTGTGGGTGCAGCTCATTTGCATAAGGCGGGAAAACCGTGGGTGTGGCTCATGAGCGTCTGACAGAGGACGTTATTAATGGTCTAAAATGTCTATTTGTGTGCCTTATTGGTAATATTAGGATGTTTAAACCGTGTCTATGAGTCTTAAGCTTGTTTAAGTGTTTAATAAGAGGAAGCATATGGAAGAAAAGAAGTTAAGAGGCGTTTATTTGTGTCTTGAGACCGGTGTAAGTGTAGGTAATGAAGATGGGCCATTATTCGAGGTAGGGCGCAGAATTGAGTAGGGAGGTGTGGTTACACCAAGAAATAATACTATTGTATTTGACAGACAACCATGAATCCCATCCCATCACGAAAATAATGAAATCATGAGAAGCACAAACAGTCAGGATGTCAGCTGACCAACTGACAGTTCCTCCTGCGCGTGTGTGCGTGTGTGTCACCGTTGCCATGGTGTTCACTGAGAGAGAGAGACAGGAGAGTTGATTTAATGAAAAAACTAACTTTCAAACTACTGTATTTGACAGACAACCATGGATCCCATCACGAAAATAATGACATCATGAGAAGCACAAGACTTCTGAGAACGTTTCCGTCTACTTAAATATTTGTAAGGATTTATAAATGAGGGCGTAAATTCAGTTTGTAAAGTGCTCACGTTTCCGTCATGAGAGAAAATTGTGGTCCGATTTAACATGGAGGTTAATGGAGCAGTTGGCCGGTCTTCATGTCGCTTTCAGGCTTGCTGACAAAACAGTATACATTTGTTGGATTCCACGACGCATGTGTACCACCGGCACAATATTTCCAACGTTTTCATATATAAATTATGCCTCAAAAGTCAATATTGTGGAGTGAATGGCAAAATACAAATACAAAAAGGTTGTTTAGGACACAGCTCCTCGTGCTCTAGCGATGACATCACAGCTCTAACCTTCCCCACACACACCCATTGTAAACTCTGAAATGGTTCCCACATTTTCCTAAACTTGAACAATAATTACATGAAAACTGTGCTAGCTATCAAAAAATGCCCAATTGGGCAAATAAACTCCAGACTTTTGTCAACGTTTTAAACTTCAAATCATTTCTCTACGATACATTATGGCGAGTCACTGTGGGCACAAAGATGTATGTTTTTTTGCTCTCTTCAGTCCGAAACCCCAGTCAAGTGAATGGGACAATTTCTCGCCGTTTTTCGCACTTTTCGTGAAAATGGCTGGTCGAATCTCTTAGAAAAGTCATAGCTCACGATTCCCGATCGGGCCGCACGTTTTGATGTATTTTTTACGCATGTGCGGGCAACGCTGTGGGAGAAGATACGGTCCAAAGTTTGGCGGAATAAGAAGAATAATAATAAGTAATAATAATAATAATAACTAGAAAATTTCACAAGAAATTTTGAAAGTGTGGCTACTACTGCCGTAAGACGTCGCAATATGTATACATTACCGGTAGTGAGATGTGTTATTGAGGTAACACATCTCTCAATAACACAATAACCTCAATAACCTCTGCCACCTTCAGAATTATCAGATCAAATGACTTTCTTTGAGAGGGTGAAAAACGTAGTTTTTTACACAATGAAAAAAAAAAATCCTTAACCGAAAGCCAAATAAAAAAGAGCCAATCAGACTTCTTCTATGGGAGGAGCCTAATTGGATTCGTTGTGTTGTCCATTTTTTCCCCAGCAACAACAGACTCATTGGGTGAAAGGTCGATCCAAGTTGTATCTCCTCACTCACCAACTTTCTGGGGTCAAAAAACGTGCGCGCACACACGCGGGCGCACACAGACACACACAGTCAATCGTTTTGTGATAATTCTGTGTGTGTCTAAGTCTAATGTATGATATATAAGAATGTGTGTGAAACGTTTTTTGTAGAGTTTAAAATAGATTTCAGAAATTTCTAAATTTCGGTTAGGGTGTTGTCTGAGATATGTGTGTTTGTGTGTTAATGGGAGGTTATTAAGGGGTTAAACCCGTATATTCAGGCTTAACGAGAATTATACCGAAGAAAGATAAGGGGTAAAGTACCTGTAGTGGATTTCTATGTTCCTGAACTTGAATAAAAGCCAAGGGGATTGAATAAATTCAAGGATTTAGAGATTAGTTTATATTTAACATTAATTAGAATAGGAGGAGGGGAGAGGAGCTCTTTGCAGGGGTCTGGGTGAAAGTCTCTGTGGGTGCAGCTCATTTGCATAAGGCGGGAAAACCGTGGGTGTGGCTCATGAGCGTCTGACAGAGGACGTTATTAATGGTCTAAAATGTCTATTTGTGTGCCTCATTGGTAATATTAGGATGTTTAAACCGTGTCTATGAGTCTTAAGCTTGTTTAAGTGTTTAATAAGAGGAAGCATATGGAAGAAAAGAAGTTAAGAGGCGTTTATTTGTGTCTTGAGACCGGTGTAAGTGTAGGTAATGAAGATGGGCCATTATTCGAGGTAGGGCGCAGAATTGAGTAGGGAGGTGTGGTTACACCAAGAAATAATACTATTGTATTTGACAGACAACCATGAATCCCATCCCATCCCATCACGAAAATAATGAAATCATGAGAAGCACAAACAGTCAGGATGTCAGCTGACCAACTGACAGTTCCTCCTGCGCGTGTGTGCGTGTGTGTCACCGTTGCCATGGTGTTCACTGAGAGAGAGACAGGAGAGTTGATTTAATGAAAAAACTAACTTTCAAACTAGTGTATTTGACAGACAACAATGGATCCCATCACGAAAATAATGACATCATGAGAAGCACAAGAATTCTGCGAACGTTTCCGTCTACTTAAATATTTGTAAGGATTTAGAAATGAGAGCGTAAATTCAGTTTGAAAAGTGCTCACGTTTCCGTCATGAGAGAAAATTGTGGTCCGATTTAACATGGAGGTTAATGGAGCAGTTGGCCGGTCTTCATGTCGCTTTCAGGCTTGCTGACAAAACAGTATACATTTGTTGGATTCCACGACTCATGTGTACCACCGGCACAATATTTCCAACGTTTTCATATATAAATTATGCCTCAAAAGTCAATATTGTGGAGTGAATGGCAAAATACAAATACAAAAAGGTTGTTTAGGACACAGCTCCTCGTGCTCTAGCGATGACATCACAGCTCTAACCTTCCCCACACACACCCATTGTAAACTCTGAAATGGTTCCCACATTTTCCTAAACTTGAACAATAATTACATGAAAACTGTGCTAGCTATCAAAAAATGCCCAATTGGGCAAATAAACTCCAGACTTTTGTCAACGTTTTAAACTTCAAATCATTTCTCTACGATACATTATGGCGAGTCACTGTGGGCACAAAGATGTATGTTTTTTTGCTCTCTTCAGTCCGAAACCCCAGTCAAGTGAATGGGACAATTTCTCGCCGTTTTTCGCACTTTTCGGGAAAATGGCTGGTCGAATCTCTTAGAAAAGTCATAGCTCACGATTCCCGATCGGGCCGCACGTTTTGATGTATTTTTTACGCATGTGCGGGCAACGCTGTGGGAGAAGATACGGTCCAAAGTTTGGCGGAATAAGAAGAATAATAATAAGTAATAATAATAATAATAATAAGCCCGAGCAATAATATGAAGTGCGCTTTGCTATAGGGGTCTATGACCCCTCTAGCTGAAGCCACACTTAACTAGAAAATTTCACAAGAAATTTTGAAAGTGTGGCTACTACTGCCGTAAGACGTCGCAATATGTATACATTACCGGTAGTGAGATGTGTTATTGAGGTAACACATCTCTCAATAACACAATAACCTCAATAACCTCTGCCACCTTCAGAATTATCAGATCAAATGACTTTCTTTGAGAGGGTGAAAAACGTAGTTTTTTACACAATGAAAAAAAAAATCCTTAACCGAAAGCCAAATAAAAAAGAGCCAATCAGACTTCTTCTATGGGAGGAGCCTAATCGGATTCGTTGTGTTGTCCATTTTTCCCCAGCAACAACAGACTCATTGGGTGAAAGGTCGATCCAAGTTGTATCTCCTCACTCACCAACTTTCTGGGGTCAAAAAACGTGCGCGCACACACACGCGGGCGCACATAGACACACACAGTCAATCGTTTTGTGATAATTCTGTGTGTGTGTGTGTGTCTAAGTCTAATGTATGATATATAAGAATGTGTGTGAAACGTTTTTTGTAGAGTTTAAAATAGAGTGTCTTGGATGTCAGCTGACCAACGTCAGTTGGCTCCTCCTGCGTTTGTATCACCGGTTGTCGTGGTGACAGCCCTGATTGGCTAACTTAAAACAGGTGTGACACTGTCACAGCGCAGGATACTGGACTGTGGATTTAATGAGAAAACAACCTTTCAAACTATTGTATTTGACAGACAACCGTGAATCCCATCACGAAAATAATGACATCATGAGAAGCACAAGACTTCTGAGAACGTTTCCGTCTACTTAAATATTTGTAAGGATTTATAAATGAGAGCGTAAATTCAGTTTGTAAAGTGCTCACGTTTCCGTCATGAGAGAAAATTGTGGTCCGATTTAACATGGAGGTTAATGGAGCAGTTGGCCGGTCTTCATGTCGCTTTCAGGCTTGCTGACAAAACAGTATACATTTGTTGGATTCCACGACGCATGTGTACCACCGGCACAATATTTCCAACGTTTTCATATATAAATTATGCCTCAAAAGTCAATATTGTGGAGTGAATGGCAAAATACAAATACAAAAAGGTTGTTTAGGACACAGCTCTGTAGTGGATTTCTATGTTCCTGAACTTGAATAAAAGCCAAGGGGATTGAATAAGTTCAAGGATTTAGAGATTAGTTTATATTTAACATTAATTAGAATAGGAGGAGGGGAGAGGAGCTCTTTGCAGGTGTCTGGGTGAAAGTCTCTGTGGGTGCAGCTCATTTGCATAAGGCGGGAAAACCGTGGGTGTGGCTCATGAGCGTCTGACAGAGGACGTTATTAATGGTCTAAAATGTCTATTTGTGTGCCTTATTGGTACTATTAGGATGTTTAAACCGTGTCTATGAGTCTTAAGCTTGTTTAAGTGTTTAATAAGAGGAAGCATATGGAAGAAAAGAAGTTAAGAGGCGTTTATTTGTGTATTGAGACCGGTGTAAGTGTAGGTAATGAAGATGGGCCATTATTCGAGGTAGGGCGCAGAATTGAGTAGGGAGGTGTGGTTACACCAAGAAATAATACTATTGTATTTGACAGACAACCATGAATCCCATCCCATCACGAAAATAATGAAATCATGAGAAGCACAAACAGTCAAGTGTCAGCTGACCAACTGACAGTTCCTCCTGCGCGTGTGTGCGTGTGTGTCACCGTTGCCATGGTGTTCACTGAGAGAGAGAGACAGGAGAGTTGATTTAATGAAAAAACTAACTTTCAAACTACTGTATTTGACAGACAACCATGGATCCCATCACGAAAATAATGACATCATGAGAAGCACAAGACTTCTGAGAACGTTTCCGTCTACTTAAATATTTGTAAGGATTTATAAATGAGGGCGTAAATTCAGTTTGTAAAGTGCTCACGTTTCCGTCATGAGAGAAAATTGTGGTCCGATTTAACATGGAGGTTAATGGAGCAGTTGGCCGGTCTTCATGTCGCTTTCAGGCTTGCTGACAAAACAGTATACATTTGTTGGATTCCACGACGCATGTGTACCACCGGCACAATATTTCCAACGTTTTCATATATAAATTTTGCCTCAAAAGTCAATATTGTGGAGTGAATGGCAAAATACAAATACAAAAAGGTTGTTTAGGACACAGCTCCTCGTGCTCTAGCGATGACATCACAGCTCTAACCTTCCCCACACACACCCATTGTAAACTCTGAAATGGTTCCCACATTTTCCTAAACTTGAACAATAATTACATGAAAACTGTGCTAGCTATCAAAAAATGCCCAATTGGGCAAATAAACTCCAGACTTTTGTCAACGTTTTAAACTTTAAATCATTTCTCTACGATACATTATGGCGAGTCACTGTGGGCACAAAGATGTATGTTTTTTTGCTCTCTTCAGTCCGAAACCCCAGTCAAGTCAATGGGACAATTTCTCGCCGTTTTTCGCACTTTTCGGGAAAATGGCTGGTCGAATCTCTTAGAAAAGTCATAGCTCACGATTCCCGATCGGGCCGCACGTTTTGATGTATTTTTTACGCATGTGCGGGCAACGCTGTGGGAGAAGATACGGTCCAAAGTTTGGCGGAATAAGAAGAATAATAATAATAATAATAAGCCCGAGCAATAATATAAAGTGCGCTTTGCTATAGGGGTCTATGACCCCTCTAGCTGAAGCCACACTTAATAATAAGCCCGAGCAATAATATGAAGTGCGCTTTGCTATAGGGGTCTATGACCCCTCTAGCTGAAGCCACACTTAATAACTAGAAAATTTCACAAGAAATTTTGAAAGTGTGGCTACTACTGCCGTAAGACGTCGCAATATGTATACATTACCGGTAGTGAGATGTGTTATTGAGGTAACACATCTCTCAATAACACAATAACCTCAATAACCTCTGCCACCTTCAGAATTATCAGATCAAATGACTTTCTTTGAGAGGGTGAAAAACGTAGTTTTTTACACAATGAAAAAAAAAAATCCTTAACCGAAAGCCAAATAAAAAAGAGCCAATCAGACTTCTTCTATGGGAGGAGCCTAATCGGATTCGTTGTGTTGTCCATTTTTCCCCAGCAACAACAGACTCATTGGGTGAAAGGTCAATCCAAGTTGTATCTCCTCACTCACCAACTTTCTGGGGTCAAAAAACGTGCGCGCACACACACGCGGGCGCACATAGACACACACACACAGTCAATCGTTTTGTGATAATTCTGTGTGTGTGTGTGTCTAAGTCTAATGTATGATATATAAGAATGTGTGTGAAACGTTTTTTGTAGAGTTTAAAATAGAGTGTCTTGGATGTCAGCTGACCAACGTCAGTTGGCTCCTCCTGCGTTTGTATCACCGGTTGTCGTGGTGACAGCCCTGATTGGCTAACTTAAAACAGGTGTGACACTGTCACAGAGCAGGAGACTGAACTGTGGATTTAATGAGAAAACAACCTTTCAAACTAGTGTATTTGACAGACAACCGTGAATCCCATCACGAAAATAATGACATCATGAGAAGCACAAGACTTCTGAGAACGTTTCCGTCTACTTAAATATTTGTAAGGATTTATAAATGAGAGCGTAAATTCAGTTTGTAAAGTGCTCACGTTTCCGTCATGAGAGAAAATTGTGGTCCGATTTAACATGGAGGTTAATGGAGCAGTTGGCCGGTCTTCATGTCGCTTTCAGGCTTGCTGACAAAACAGTATACATTTGTTGGATTCCACGACGCATGTGTACCACCGGCACAATATTTCCAACGTTTTCATATATAAATTATGCCTCAAAAGTCAATATTGTGGAGTGAATGGCAAAATACAAATACAAAAAGGTTGTTTAGGACACAGCTCTGTAGTGGATTTCTATGTTCCTGAACTTGAATAAAAGCCAAGGGGATTGAATAAGTTCAAGGATTTAGAGATTAGTTTATATTTAACATTAATTAGAATAGGAGGAGGGGAGAGGAGCTCTTTGCAGGGGTCTGGGTGAAAGTCTCTGTGGGTGCAGCTCATTTGCATAAGGCGGGAAAACCGTGGGTGTGGCTCATGAGCGTCTGACAGAGGACGTTATTAATGGTCTAAAATGTCTATTTGTGTGCCTTATTGGTAATATTAGGATGTTTAAACCGTGTCTATGAGTCTTAAGCTTGTTTAAGTGTTTAATAAGAGGAAGCATATGGAAGAAAAGAAGTTAAGAGGCGTTTATTTGTGTCTTGAGACCGGTGTAAGTGTAGGTAATGAAGATGGGCCACTATTCGAGGTAGGGCGCAGAATTGAGTAGGGAGGTGTGGTTACACCAAGAAATAATACTATTGTATTTGACAGACAACCATGAATCCCATCCCATCACGAAAATAATGAAATCATGAGAAGCACAAACTGTCAGCTGACCAACTGACAGTTCCTCCTGCGCGTGTGTGCGTGTGTGTCACCGTTGCCATGGTGTTCACTGAGAGAGAGACAGGAGAGTTGATTTAATGAAAAAACTAACTTTCAAACTAGTGTATTTGACAGACAACCATGGATCCCATCACGAAAATAATGACATCATGAGAAGCACAAGACTTCTGCGAACGTTTCCGTCTACTTAAATATTTGTAAGGATTTAGAAATGAGAGCGTAAATTCAGTTTGAAAAGTGCTCACGTTTCCGTCATGAGAGAAAATTGTGGTCCGATTTAACATGGAGGTTAATGGAGCACTTGGCCGGTCTTCATGTCGCTTTCAGGCTTGCTGACAAAACAGTATACATTTGTTGGATTCCACGACTCATGTGTACCACCGGCACAATATTTCCAACGTTTTCATATATAAATTATGCCTCAAAAGTCAATATTGTGGAGTGAATGGCAAAATACAAATACAAAAAGGTTGTTTAGGACACAGCTCCTCGTGCTCTAGCGATGACATCACAGCTCTAACCTTCCCCACACACACCCATTGTAAACTCTGAAATGGTTCCCACATTTTCCTAAACTTGAACAATAATTACATGAAAACTGTGCTAGCTATCAAAAAATGCCCAATTGGGCAAATAAACTCCAGACTTTTGTCAACGTTTTAAACTTTAAATCATTTCTCTACGATACATTATGGCGAGTCACTGTGGGCACAAAGATGTATGTTTTTTTGCTCTCTTCAGTCCGAAACCCCAGTCAAGTCAATGGGACAATTTCTCGCCGTTTTTCGCACTTTTCGGGAAAATGGCTGGTCGAATCTCTTAGAAAAGTCATAGCTCACGATTCCCGATCGGGCCGCACGTTTTGATGTATTTTTTATGCATGTGCGGGCAACGCTGTGGGAGAAGATACGGTCCAAAGTTTGGCGGAATAAGAAGAATAATAATAAGTAATAATAATAAGCCCGAGCAATAATATGAAGTGCGCTTTGCTATAGGGGTCTATGACCCCTCTAGCTGAAGCCACACTTAATAAGCCCGAGCAATAATATGAAGTGCGCTTTGCTATAGGGGTCTATGACCCCTCTAGCTGAAGCCACACTTAATAATAAGTAATAATAATAAGCCCGAGCAATAATATGAAGTGCGCTTTGCTATAGGGGTCTATGACCCCTCTAGCTGAAGCCACACTTAATAAGCCCGAGCAATAATATGAAGTGCGCTTTGCTATAGGGGTCTATGACCCCTCTAGCTGAAGCCACACTTAATAATAAGTAATAATAATAATAAGCCCGAGCAATAATATGAAGTGCGCTTTGCTATAGGGGTCTATGACCCCTCTAGCTGAAGCCACACTTAATAAGCCCGAGCAATAATATGAAGTGCGCTTTGCTATAGGGGTCTATGACCCCTCTAGCTGAAGCCACACTTAATTATTGACATTTTATTCCACAACAATATCAAACTCTTATGAAAAGGGAAAAGAAATACAGGCCTACATTGAGGTTAATTATACACATAACTATGCAGGCCTTGATTCCTCACCATATTTGTGGAAAATAAATCAAATAACATTATAATACTTTTAACATATAGAGCTTCAGAAGTGAATTATACACAATGCAGGTATATTCCTCAACATATTTGTGGGGAAAAAAATCAAATAACTTTGAAAAACTCATTTTCTGTCAGCTGTGATCTTCTTAATTTCTTCCGTCAGCCACTTGCAACCATCGTGACTGAAAATAAAAACACAACTAGGTTTCACAATCAGTTCAGGATCTGAAATATTTTTCCCAAAATAATAGCCTTTTAAATGAAAGTGTTCTCTCCTGTTTAATGTGATTTTGGTTTCTGAACATCGCTGCAGAGTTTCTGTCTGTCAGGGCTGTACGATGTGACTCTGACACCGGACTGCAGGCTGTCAGATGTGAGGCCGGAGCGATATTTAGATTGCAGTTCATGTTTGAGAAAACCTAGTAAAAAGAATGTAGATCCAAAGATGGACAGGACTCCAAATGCATGTTTCATGTTCACGTAAGAGTCAGGAATGGCCTTGCATGTTTCAAACACAAGTTTGTCGGGCTTGGGGAGATTTTCCATTTCGCTCCATTTGTGTTCTCGAGCCAGGATGGCCTTCTGACGGGCGACATCTTCCAGATCCGCTGTCAGGCTTTTGAACTTGGACACCCATAAGGCTTTATCAGCTATGTCGGCCAGTTCAACTTCCAGATCAGGTTGACTTCCTACGGGAATGCAGAAATGTTCAGCAGGGTGGGTCCATGTCCAGGGGTGAGACGGGGAAGGATAGTGTGCCGTTTCTTCCTCTCTGAACTCGCTGAATCTTTTCCCGAATGCAGTTTGCATTCCCATAATTACACGCTGTAAATACTCAGAATGTATGTGATTATTTTTTTCTCTGAACTCTCTCAGGGAGGGGAAGTGAGAGAGCGTGCCTCTCTGTACATCTCTGGCAAACACCGTCTTGCTCTTGTGCTCAAACACCAAAACATCCTCCAGCATCTGCAGAGCCGTGCCTCCCTTTCCTTGGAGACTTTTGTTCAGCGTGTTTACGTAACTCATCATATCGACCATGAAGTGCAACTTTTCCAGCCAATCTGGATCCCAGCTCAGGATAGGTGAGCACTTTGCTTTCCAGGAAAGTTTTGACATGTTCCAGACAAGCAGCAAACCGTTTCAGCAGCTCTCCCCTGGACAGCCAGCAGCAGATCTGAATGCTCGCTGTCCACTTCTTCCAGCAACGAACAGAACTGTCGGTGGTTTAAGCCCTTTGCCGTTATTTAGTTCACTATTTGAATGACAAGGTTCATCACCTCCATACATTCCGGGGAACATTTTTGAGCGCACAGTGCTTCCTGGTGTAAGATGCAGTGAAACGACAGCAGCTTTCGATCCAGTGGCTTCTGAAGTAGATTCACAAATCCCTTCTGTGCTCCTCTCATACTTGGTGCCCCGTCAGTAGCCACTGACACCATGCAGGTTGTGTTTATTTCTTTTACTTTTAAACAATTCAAAACAGCCTCACAAATGTCCTCCCCCCGTGTTTGCTCTTTCAGTGGTTTTAATTTGATTATTTCTTCCTGTGGCCCATCCAAGTTCATGTACCTGCATAACAGTGCTGTCTGCTCAATGTCGTTTACATCTCGTGACTCATCACAGGCGATTGAGAAAGCAGGAGCTGAATCTATGTCTGCAATTTGCTGACTGGTGAGGTTTTCCCCCAATTTACTGGCCCTGTCTATTACGGTCTTTGCAGCTCTCTCTGCAAAGGCCGTAAAGGACAGGGCCAGTAAATGCATGTCTCTGTTTTTTTGAACAATTTCCCCTTTGTTTTTGAAGTCCAAGAAAAGATCCTCCGATATTTTAATGGAAAATTCTTTTATGTATTGTCCATCTGTGAATGGCTTTCCACGCCTCAGTCTCCTGAGCTGCCACAAAACCAGCAGCAGTAGTAGAGCTTGGTCACTTGATCCACTTCGTAAAAGAATGTTTACTTTTCTCACTTTTCTGCAACAGTTGAGAAATTGCTCCTCTCTGCTTTTCTCCAGCTGGATACTTCTCAGCAAATGCTGAGTGTTTGTTCTCAAAGTTTCTTTAAACATTACATTTTTTGTTGTTAGCTAACTTCTCGCCACATTCCAAACAGCAAGCATCATCGGCAGTTAAAGCAAACGAATACGTCCACGCAGAATTAAACTCCTCCATGACTTTTCTTTTTTTTTATTAACCATTGTTAGTTTAAGGGCGGGAATCTGACAATCATGACAGCGACGTAACTTCTTCTTCGAGGGTTTATAGCGACGTACCGGAAGTGACGCACATTTTAGTTAAACAAATATTTAAAATAAAAAGTATTATCAGATCAAACTCCAAAGTAAGGTGTTAACTTTATGAAAAAAAAGATTTATATACTTTTGTTGTTGTCAAAGCCTCAGGGAGCCGCAACAGAGGCGCTAAAGCGGGTTGCTGACCCAACCCCTGCCCTAAATAAAGGTTACATGTAAAAATAAAATGTGTGTGTGTGTGTGTGTGTGTGTGTGTGTGTGTGTGTGTGTGTGTGTGTGTGTGTGTGTGTGTGTGTGTGTGAGTGTGAGAGATGATTGATGACACTACAAGGTGCATTAAAAGGTACAGGTCAAATTATGAGTGAATTTCACAAAGAGCTGCACATTGCATAAACGGTTTCTGATTCAGGGGGTTAACTAGGTTTAGGCTTCAATTACTTCCTTTTATTGCAGAATTGTTTAATGGCCTTGTATGCTGATATGCATGCACGTGTGCTGCAAGAGGTCTTCAGCTTGAACTGATTGAAATGTAACATGTTGGTTTTATGGCATTGAACTATAACTCTGATCACCATGTTCCGACACAGCAGCCGTGTCTATTGTCGTAGAATCATTCTGGAAATCGCTCCGCATTATGAAACACTGCACAGTATTTTACAGCTCTGGAACGTTGTCACAGTGTTGGGAATACAGGGAACTCAAATGCAGATGGAGCGGTATATTGTATAAAGTATATTGGCTAATTGGCAGGTACACATAGGCAGGCCAGGAGGTAGGTGTACAGAGGCAGACAGGTCCAGAGAACAGAAACACAAGCACATGGCAAGATAGCAGCAGAGTAACTTCTAGGGCTGATGAAGGAATGTGGTGCAGGCAGGAAAGGCAACAGGGAAGTGGGAACAGGTGTGGAGGCGGGCAGGTGAAAGGGAGAAGCGTCTGGTGGATGGATGGATGTAGAAAGTCTGGCTGATGGATGTAAAATGGGAAGTGGCTGGAGAGGCGGGACAAAGAGACAGACTGTGACTCATGGGGATGATCATTTCCCCGTGACGTGACAAAGTAGTTCACCAGGAATGCTTGCACATACTTTGATGGAATAGGGAAAGTGATGTGCTGCATTGCGGGAAATGTTGAGCTAGATTTGTGTCGACCATTTTGCTTTTTGCTTTTCTTTTGTGGGAGGGTTTTATTTACTGCTCACATTACCTTCTTAGTAATTAGACAATCTAAATTAGGTGAACTGGCTGAAGTACCGCTATACTGTTGACTGTTGTACTGACACAGCTGTCAAATATTTCTGATAAAACTTTTTTTTTTTAAAACACTGAACCCATCCTGAGCTCAAGTGGGCTGCTGTGAAACATTGAGGAGTAGCAATGGGACCAGTCTCTTACTGAAGGACACTTGGACATGCAGACCGGATGAGACGGGGCTCAAACCGCCAACCTAGTAATTAAACCACCCGCTCTCCTCCCTGAGCCACAGCGGGGCACTTCCTGTCATTAAGTATTGCACTCGGGAAAAGTTGTGGGACAGATACATACAGAGATACAGAACGAAACAACATGGAGCTCAAGAATGAGGTTCTGATGTGAAAATCACATTTATTTTCAAAATGGAGGATTTTGATTTCAGCCATAATGTTGTCACCATCCAAGGTGGACTTAACACAAGCTATAAGACTGTGAAACCATGGTATATGCTCCTGTAAGTCTGCATCAACCTTATTTTGTTCATGATAACATGGAGAAGTACTACACTACCCACAATCCAAAAGTGTAAAAGCAACGCATCTGGTGGAGCTCACTGTGTTTCTGAAAACATTCGAGGAGAGAAATAAGCCACGCAGTTGCTGAACCGGTCTTCATTTTAGATTGACTACAGTTTGAATGTTTTTCAGGAGGTTCCAAAGGTAGACTGCAATGGTCTGTGAGATGAGTATTTCCTACATTCTTTATTATGAACATGGACTAGGACCTTTGCCTTTTTTCGGTTTTCTAATTTTTTATTTATTTTTGCTCTATATCAAACATTCAATGGTCAAAGATGCATTTCATAGTTGGTTGGCTCGGCCCCATGATTATAACTCTTCATATGAAGATTTTCTCAACTGTCAATGAATGAAAAGTAAATTTACTTCTGGAACCAGAGCCAATCTTTGAGTGGGCTGTCACAGTTGAGCTCAAATAGGCACAAGAGGTACGGACCGGAGGTCTAAAAGGTGATATTAAAAGCTGAAAGGGTTGTTTGAGGCATTCCTGAGTTCTTCAGGCAGGACCTTCTAAGGTTGGAGGACACTGCAAAATAAAAATCTGTGTCAGCCAAAGCTGTCGGGTGGCAGCCGGGTTGACGGAGAGGTCTACGAGAGCCAAGTGGACGGGAGGCTGAGCAGGTCTGGATGAGGTTGCGCCGTCGTGGTGATAATCGGGTCGTGTACAGCTTTGAAATGTTTTACGTTAGTTGTTGTTAATATTCTAGTAGCAGTTTTTAGAGTGTTATTTTAAGGCCACCTAATTAGCTACAAGTTGAGTTAGAGAAACATAAAATGAGGCAATTAAGTCTTTAAATCCCCCTACGCTTGACATGCTTGGGTTAAATTTGATTTCTTCTTTTTTTGTTCATGAAATTAGCATTGATTTAAATCCAATAATGTATTCATGATAAGAGATGGTTAAAAAAAAATAAAAAAACCTTCAAGTACACTTCTCTTCCCTAGACCGAGTTCTTTTGTTATTCCTCACTTTTAATTGGATTGTGCTGCCTCCTCCCCTGTCCATCACGAGGAACAGAGAGGGAGAGAGTAAGCAGTGTGTCAAGCTACTAATGGACCATTAGCTTAAATAATTCCCATTTAATACTTGATTAATCAAGCTCAGAGCATCCCGTGTTGTGTTTAGGGGGAGGGCTGCACACCTAGTTTCTAAATTGAGTGAAGGAGAGTGCAAGAAGCGAGCCGGGGACTTTTTTTTCCTCCTTTTTGTCTTCCACGGTTAATAGAGCCAAGGCATTGCAATCCATCGCTTATTGATTTAATGTTGGCTAACATTAGCACAGACTGCATCAAGCCGAAAGGTACTGAGCTCTACCTGCTGTATTCTGCAGAGTGATGAAGATCCACAACGCCGACTCTGTGTATGTTTGGTGCATTTCAACACATTCTTTATACATTTTCACTCCTTATCACTTATCGTATCTGGTTTAATATACTGCAGTAATATCCTAGAGACGATATCTGGCAATCAGAGATAAACGGTGATAGTTACATTATGAGCATACCTCAGAAGCTCTTTTGTATACCCCATGTTGCTTTTGCTTCCAGCTGTTCCTCTGTTCAGACTGTCAGCATCAATGATGCCTGTTTAAAGAGGGAGGGGCCAGTCACTTACATTAGGGAAATGATAATTTAGGCTAGCTCTATAGCAAACATATACAACTTTTAAGCTCTTTGATGTAACTTCTTGCAATAGCGGCACCTGGTTAAGAAGTGACTGCACAAACCCCTCTAAATGAACATTATGTCATTCCACTTCATCTCTTCCCTCATTCAGTTCTGAAGTTGTTTGTTTGCTTGCTGCACACAAGCAACTGTGTAATGCAGCACAATACACATTTAGATAGCTGCTCAACACCAAGCTGAAAGGCCGTGTTTCACTGCTATCTCCATATTTTGTCATAACATTTTTTTTTTATAAATCAATGCTATTGATCACCCTTTACCTCTATCTAGGGTTTATACAGATATTTAACACATGAGCAGCACTATAAAGAGCTTGAAAACAGTGAGCTGAAGGTAACCAGAGATGAGGCAGTGATCCCCAGTTTTGTAATGAACCCAAATATTCTACACTTATCAACAGCAGTCTGCCTGCTAGATTCAACTTGGCGGAGAGGGGGCGCGTGGGAGGGTCCCCTCGCGGGACCTCTTCGTCACCGGGGACAGCCTGCTGGTTTTCTGTCGGCTTGCGGCTCCGACCGTGAGCTCTCCGGCACCCTCCCCCGGACCTCGCCCCTTGCCGTGCAGAGGAAGGAGGGAGCAGCTGTGACTTTACAGATGAAGTGCTTGCTGAGGAGGGAGCTAACGGTGATCACTGCGCCACTTTCCTTCTGGGTAAAAGTCAATAGTTCAACCAGCAGTCGAGCTCACTTGCTGCAAAGTTACACCAATAATACTTAAGAACGATCACCCAAGCAAGATGGTTTTTCCTTAAGTGAGTTGAATGATGATGTATTGTTTATTGTTCTACACAAGTCCCAGAAAAACATAAAGACTATGTGCAATTTCTTAACCCAATTTGAGCAATATACCTTTGTATGTGTATTAATACAAACAAAAAACAACAAGACCCAAGAAAGAATAGCTTTCAACCAGCTGGGATTATTTTAATGTTATTATGATTTTGGTTTGAGATATGTCGTTAAGCTTTGTTTTTTTTTCACATTTGACATCACTTAACGTTACATTTCTGCACTGCTCTAAATCAGCAATTGCTACAGTCATAATCCACATTGGGAGCTTTATTTTTTGAGGTGGTATTTGAAAAAGACAAAAAAAGAAAAATTGTCTGTCTGGCCTTCTTAAGACAGGTCATAGTTTACTATTCCTCTAAATCTCTACTAGCATCCTGAGGGCACACATCACCAGAGACGCACTGAAACGTACACATCGGATTAGACACCTACACAAACAGGCACTCTCCATTAAAACACAACCTGGCTCCATAATTAAAGAGCTTGGTTGGCACAGTTGAGTGCGAGGTACGCTGGGAGTGTGGGACGGGATAATGCAGGATTGGAAATGACCGCAACATTTTCTGCAGCGCGTTTGAACACACTGCAGCACTTTAAAAATGCATCTTGTTATGTAGTAACAGTGTGGCTTTACAAACCTCCTCCTCCGGCCATTTAATGGAGACCATGGGACATTACACAGACACACTCACAAGGGCAACGCTCATTTAAAGAGATGTAAACACCTTTCCCTCTCGCACGCACGCTTGAAAACACTGGGGGATGGAATGATTTTGCATTATGCCTGAACATATACAAAAACATGTTTATTCATTCAGCATCGCAGTATTTTAAAACAAAGTAAGACCTCTGCGATCACAAGGTGCCTGAATGTTTATTATGAAAGCTTATTTCTGCATAAAGGTAATGTTGGATATGACTTGTATTAAAACATGCTCGGATATGACTTCATCATTTTGGCTTTCATTTTATCTAATGTTTTATTTTGTTTGACAGAATATACCTTAAAATGATTATGGTTATTAAAATAAGGCCAACTACTAACTAATAGCAGGGCAAGAATATGCCAGATGGGACTAAACTGCTGAAACACAAACTACATCATCCTACATTGTATTTAATGTGCCACTAAAACAGCCCTTATTTGTGAGCCATTTTAAAGATTACTTCTTCAGTCAGAGTATTGAGATATGGACCAACATATTGTTTTTGTCTTTTCAGATTCAATTCACCCTCTTTTTTTAGCTAATTATCCTTCCTCAGATCTCCATTCTCCAGCCCGTGACCCGCAAGTCACCCGAGGTCCGCCATCATCGAGGATGTTCTAATCACTGTGAGGAGAAACGAGGCTTCCACTGGTGTATCCATGTGGAAACCCTTCAACAGCAACCAATGTGTTCATTGAGTGCTCACTGCAGCTGATTAGCTGCAATATTAATATTTTTACATTTCAATAGTTGACAACTACCTAATTTACTTTAAAAAGGAAGATGGCATTTGCCTGTTTTTTTTCTTCTTCAGCCACAGTACATGGAACTGTTATGACACCTATAATTGGTATTTGTACAGTACACATAATATATTTACAGCATCCTATGGATGAATAAAACCAACCAGATTGGACACTTTAATGCAGGTGTGTAGATGTTATGAACCTTTTAGTTCAATGTTATCACTTTAACAATACTGTCAGCTCTGGATACCATTGTATCCAGAGCTGAATTTGCTTATATTAGGATATCACTCTACAACATCATTGCCCCCTTTGCTCCTGACAGTCGTACTCCTTTGAGCCGCTCAAGGAGAGCAGTCCTTATTAGTCTCACACTACAGCCAGTACTCGGAGAGCCACAGTTAATAGATTCAAAACTGAGCTCATATAAAAGTGAACTTTTATATATTTCTCATGCTAGTGGCCTTTAAATTTCACATGAGTTACTGGAGAACTGGTTGTAAGCGCTGAGAGGTTCCTCACTCTCATGGTTCATGAGTCAACTCTTTCAAACACTTCTTTACTCAGTAGCCTTTTTTAGTCGTAAAGAGTTGTGAAGAGTGTGCTTCCTTCATGGTCATAGTTGTGGAAAATATGATCATGTGAAGTAAATAAAGGCTGAAGCTAAAAAGGTTTAAGTTAAAGATCCATAATGACGTGTTCACTCCAAAAGAGTTGCGAATTTTCGCAACACCACTTCGCCTATATCGCGCCACCCGGTGAAAAATTCGCTCTATGTGGCTAATTCGTTTTTTCGCAACCATTCGCTGGGGAAAGGGGGCGGGGCTTATCTCTGTGTCTGTGAAAACATTTACTATTTCCGTCATTCACCATTGAAACAACCACTAGTTCTGCTTTATACTTGCTGAGGAAGTCCCACAAATGTCAGAACATCAAACTCCCCTGTGTCTGGGTTTATAATATTATCTGTAGTCGCACACAGCTCCGACTCCTCCAGGACGAGTGTCTGAATGAAGCCGCTTCCAGCGCTCCTTCAGCGGACCAGCAGTTTGATTCAGTAACTGCAGGACGGCGGTGATGACGGCGGAGCTTCTCAACGCCGATTGGCTTTTGCAACTCCGCGTCGGGTGAATTATTCATTGGAGTTGAAATATTTCAACGACAGCGAAAAGGCGGAAAAGCGAATTTGCGAATATTCACAACGCCACTTCGCCTCTATCGTGCCGCTCGGCGAAAAATCTGCTTTTTCGTAACCATTCGCGTCTGTGCATTGACTTAACATGTAATCTGGTCGCTAGAATATTTTGCAACTCTTTTGGTGTGAACACGGCATAAGAGGGAGGATTGCCCATCCCTATCTAGTGGGCCTGCTCCACTTAAACAATCTGACATGTAGTGTTTCTCCTTGTAAACCCAAACCCAATTAAAACGATTGTTTATGCACGCTGTCCTCATCCTCCCCCTAAACCAAGCCAAATAGGATCAACAGCTCACTGTGCAGAAGAGACCCACTATCTGTGTACATGTGAATTCACAAAATGGCGACTACAGTTGACGCGACGCTACAATTACGCCGGACTCTCTCTCTCACACACACACTCACACACACACACACACTACAATATTCTCGGCAAAACGCAACTCTAAGTACACAAAATGTAACATTATGTTGAAACGTATGACATGTTAGCAAATTCATACTTGCATGTTAACTAACCATAACATACCTGAAAAATGGGGATAAATAATCCCGAGAGTGATGTGATGCTTTTTCCTGAGCAAGAACTTTACTGTAATGAGGGAAAGATGGCGGTTTCCCCCAACAGGGAAGTGGGTGGAGACCAAAGCAATCGATCTCAGACTCAAGATCAAGACAAGTCTATGTAGATCACAGTTTAACACTATCTTAAAAGTAAGAAAAACACCATTGTTAGCAGGTGTGCTTTTATGGCGTATATATACCCAGAGTCAATCCTAATACTGACGGAGGAATAAAAATAACGTGGGGCATCACTTAGGTTTCAGTGGAACTCCTTCATTCAAAAAGTAAAACTTTATTACCACATGTCAACTTGACAACTTGAGCACTTCATTGGCTGTTGTACTTGTCCATCTAGACAGTTACTGGATTAACCCCATACATTCTGCATATGGCAATACACACAATAACATATAGTTGAGAACATACTTGTGTATGTTAACACCCCCACTTGTTCTCACACTGTTATCTTCAAAAGAAACAAAAACATCATAACAAGGTTTTCTCCCTTTCCATCATGTACATTTTCATACACATGGTTAATCCCCAAACATAAACTTTTCAAATTTATTCAACTTGAACTTTGTCACAGGTTTTGTCATCACGTCAGCAACCATCTCGTTGGTTGGACAATAGTTCAAACTTATTCTCCCATCTTTAACAGTTGACCTTATGAAATGATACTTGATGTCAACATGTCAACACCTCTGCCTTCTTACAGGGTTCTTTGCTAAGGCTATTGCACCTTGGTTATCCTCGTAAACCTTAGGATGTGCGTATACAACCGTCAATGCCCTCTAGTAGTTGAACTAGGTACATACACTCTTGTGTGGTCGTGGCTAGCGCCATATACTCTGCCTCACAAGTTGATAGTGCAACAGTGGGCTGCTTCTTGGATTTCCATGAAATCAAAGGACCATTTTCATTTAGGTTTAAACAGTAACCTGTTGTACTACGCCTGTCAGTTACATCAGCTGCCAAATCTGCATCACTCTGCATGTAGTCCCAGTTTCTCACTGGCACATTTTCTGTAACACAACTCTTTGTCAATTGTGCCTTTCAGATATCTCAGTACATGTTTTACAGTAGTTCAATGCTCTTCTGTTGGCTCAGTAAAGTACTGCGACAGTTTACTTACGACAAAACTCAGATCAGGTCTTGTACATGTAGTCAAATAGATTAGGCTACCCACTGCCTCTCTATATTTTCTGACATCACTCATTATTTCTGAATCATCAGTGTAGTTAAGTTTTTGTTCACATGGTGTTGTTCTAGGTTTACAATCATGCATGTCAAACCTTTCAAGTATTTTCTCCACATATCTCTTCTGTGACATTTTTACACATGAATCACTCTGGTCAAAATCAATACCAAGAAAATGTTTCAGTTTACCCAAAACTTTCATCTTAAATTTTGCTGTGAGCATCCCCTTCACAACATTCAGTGCATTTTCATCACTGGCAGCGATGATCAAGTCATCAACCCATATTACCAAGATCAATTTTTCATTTTCTGTTTCTCTGGTGTAAACACAATGATCGGCAGGATTTTGCACAAAGTGGTTTTCAATCAGATACTCATGCAGCATCTTGTTCCAATTTCTGCCTGATTGTTTTAGTCCATATAGTGACTTTTCTAGCTTACACACCAACTGTTCATCTATGCTAGATTTCACTTCATAACCTTCTGGTTGTGTCATGTAAATCTCGCAATATATTGGTGCATGCAGGTAGGCAGTTTTGACATCCATCTGATGTAAAATCAGGTTTTCCTGCGCCGCTTTTTGCATCAATACCCTGATACTGGTCAGGTCTGCAGTAGGAGAAAATGTCTCCTCGTAGTCTACACCCATCTTTTGGCTGTACCCTTTGGCTACATATCGTGCCTTGTATTTTTCAGATCTGTCTCCATCCATCCATCCATTAACAGCCGCTTATCCAGGGTCGGGTCGCGGTGGCAGCAGGTTCAGCAGGCCGACCCAGGCTTCCATCTCACCCGCAACACTTTCTAGCTCATTCTGGGGGATCCCGAGGCGTTCCAAGGCCAGCCGGGAGATATAATCCCTCCAGCGTGTCCTCGGTCTTCCCCGGGGTCTCCTACCAGTTGGACGTGCCTGGAAAACCTCTAATGGGAGGCGTCCAGGAGGCATCCTGACTAGATGCCCGAACCATCTCAGCTGACTCCTTTCGACACGAAGGAGTAGCGACTCGACTCCAAGCTCCCTCCTGATGTCCGAGCTCCTTACTCTATCTCTAAGGCTGAGCCCGGCCACCCTACGGAGGAGGCTCATTTCGGCCGCTTTTATCCGAGATCTCGTTCTTTCGGTCATGATCCAGAGTTCGTGACCATAGGTGAGGGTTGGAACGTAGACCGACCAGTAAATGGAGAGCTTTGCCTTCCGGCTCAGCTCCCTCTTCACCAAGACGGATTGGTACAGCGCCTGTTTCACTGCTGCAGCCGCACCGATCCGCCTGTCGATCTCCCGCTCCACCTTACCCTCACTCGTGAACAAGACCCCGAGATACTTGAACTCCTTCGCTTGGGGTAGGCAGTTTGTCCCCACCTGGAGGGAGCAATCCACCGGTTTCCGGCAGAGCACCATGGCCTCAGATTTGGAGGTGCTAACTCTCATCCCTGCCGCTTCACACTTGTCTGCAAAACGCCCCAGTGAATGCTGGAGGTCACGGTCCGAGGAGGCAAACAGGACCACATCATCCGCGAACAGCAGAGAGGCGATTCCGAGACTCCCAAACCGGATCCTCTCCGCCCCCTGGCTGCGCCTAGATATCCTGTCCATGAAGGTCACGAACAGGACCGGTGATAAAGGGCAGCCCTGGCGGAGGCCAACACCCACCGGGAACGTGTCTAACTTATTACCGAGGATACGAACACAGCTCCTACTGCAGGCGTACAGAGACCGGATGGCCCATGTGACACTGAAAAGGCGTGTCCCCCTCTCCGGGGGACATTTTGGCCGGGTTTAGGAGTTCCTCAAAGTGCTCTTTCCACCGCCTGACGATGTCCCCAGTCCGGGTCAGCAGTCCTGCCCCCCTGCTGAGAACAGCCTGGGGTAGCCCCTGCTTTCCCTTCCTGAGCTGTCAGATGGTTTGCCAGAACTTCCTTGAGGCCAACCAAAAGTCCTTCTCCATGGCCTACCTGAACTCCTCCCATGCCCGAGTTTTAGCATCCGCGACCATTGCAGCTGCAGCCCTTCTGGCCTGCCGGTACCCGTCAGCTGCTTCAGGAGACCCCTGGGCCAGCCAAGCCCGAAAGGCCTCCTTCTTTAGTTTGACGGCTTCCCTCACCCCCGGTGTCCACCACCGGGTTCTCGGGTTGCCGCCACGACAGGCACCGATGACCTTCCGACCACAGCTCCGAGCAGCCGCGTCCACAATAGAGGCTTTGAACATGGTCCACTCGGTTTCCATGTCCCCAGCCTCCCTCGGGATTTGTGAGAAGTTCTTCCGGAGGTGGGAGTTGAAGATCCTCTGCCAGCTGTCCCAGTTCACCCTCACTACACGTTTGGGCTTGCCAGGTCTTTCTAGCCGACTCCCTCGCCATCTGATCCAACTCACCACCAGGTGGTGATCAGTTGACAGCTCTGCTCCTCTCTTCACCCGAGTGTCCAAGACATACGGCTGCAGATCAGATGATGCGATTACAAAGTCGATCATTGATCTCCGGCCTAAGGTGTTCTGGTACCAGGTACACTTATGAGCCACCTTATGTTCGAACATGGTGTTCATTATGGACAAACTGTGGCTAGCACAGAAGTCCAACAACAAAACACCATTTAGGTTCAGATCGGGCAAGCCGTTCCTCCCAATCACGCCCCGCCAGGTTTCTCTGTCATTGCCCACGTGAGCGTTGAAGTCTCCCAGGAGAAATATGGAGTCGGCAGGCGGCGCCCTTTCCAGGACCCCTCCCACCGACTCCAAGAAGGCCGGATACTCCGAAATGCTGTTCGGTGCATAAGCACAAACAACAGTCAAAGCCTTACTCCCCGCAACCCGTAGGCGCAAGGAGGCGACCTTCTCGTTCTCCGGGGAAAACTCCAACATAGCGGCACTCAGCCGGGGGCTCGTGAGTATCCCCACTCCCGCCCGGCGCCTCTCACCCTGGGCAACTCCAGAAAAGGATAAAGTCCAACCCTTCTCCAGAAGCTTGGTTCCAGAGCCCATGCTGTGCGTGGAGGTGAGCCAAACTATATCTAGCTGGTACCGCTCCACCTCCTGCACCAGCTCCGGCTCTTTCCCCACTAGCGAGGTGACGTTCCACGTCCCTAGAGCTAGTCTATGCTGCCGGCGATCGGCTCGCCCAGGTCTCTTGCCTGGCCCGCCGCCCGGTCTACATAGCACCTGACCCCGATAATTCTCCCCGCGGGTGGTGGGTCCACAGGGTGACTGCTGTTCCATGCTGTTTCTCACAAGAAACAAGAGCCCGACCGGGCCCCATGGGCGAAAGCCCGGCCACCAGATGCTCGCCGACGAGCTCCCCTCCTGGGTCTGGTTCCGGGAGGGTGCCCCGGTTTCCCTTGTCCGGGCGAGGTAACTTCAGACCGTGGGCTGCTATTCATCAGGGTTTTTTGAACCGCTCTTAGTCTGGGCTCTCCTCCGAGACGTGTTTGCCTTTGGAGACTCTACCAGGGGCTGATGCCCCGGACAACATAGCTCCCAGGATCACTGAGCCACTCGAACTCCTCCACCACGTTAAGGTGGCGATTCATTGTTCTTAATTGCATATACCCATCTACCCCCCACTGCTTTCTTACCATCAGGCAAGTTGGTTAGAGTAAATGTGTCATTTTCTCTCAGAGATAGCATTTCGTCATCCATCGCATTAACCCATTCTTTTGAGTCAGATGAGGTTACAGCTTCCTTGAATGTTAGGGATACATTGCACATTAATCTGTAACAATAATCTATGTTAGTCAGTACCTGATCATCATTCTCCCCATCAGATACATATTCCCTTAAATACCCTGGTTTCTTCCTCTCTCTGGAAGGGTATCGCCTCGGCTCACAGTTAGTTTCCTCTGTCTGTGCTTGGCTATTCACCTCACGAACAGTTACTGGAACCTGGCCCTGAGTATGTCCTGGACTCACATCAGCATTTGGTCTGGATTTGCTAGTCCTAGTCTGCATCTCAAAATCATCCTCGCTAGGGGTCATGTCAGTTTGTGTTTGCTGCTCTTCAACTGTTTTGGTCACAAACTTCACCAACCTGTGCTTCTGCACTTTCTCCATATCAGGATAGTAGACCATGTATGCTGGGCTATTCTTGTCGTACCCAACAAAAATTCCCTTCTCAGACCTTGGGTCCAACTTTTTCTTGTCCTGTTTATAGGCATAACACAATGACCCAAACTGTTGCATCCTAGAACGGTTAGGACGTCTTCCTGTCAGCATTAGGTAGGGTGTCTGTTTTGTTCGATCGTTAAAGCATCTGTTCCTCACTACCGCTGCTGTCTGCACGGCATAGGTCCATAACTCCTTTGGCAACTTACTCTCTATTAGCATACACCTAGCCATGTCAAATAAGGTGCGCCAATTTCGCTCAGCTGTACCATTCTGGTGAGGAGAATATGGTGCTGAGGTTTCATGTCTAATCCCATTTCTGTTGAGTAGTGCCTGGTAATTATTTCCCGTGAATTCTGTACCATTGTCAGATCTGATACATTTGATCTTCCCATATGGTGCTGTATCTGCAAGGAACTTCTCTGTTGCTGTTACTGTGTCACTCTTATTTTTTAGAAAGAACACAAACACTGCACTGGAATAATCATCAGTGAATGATAAGGCAAACCTAAATCCGTCTGTGGACTCTGGGTCTATTGGTCCTGCTACATCTGTGTGTACCAACTCTAGAGCTGCTGTTGCTCTTACATCAGGTTCCCTGTTCCTGGTTTGGATAAACTTTCCCTGAGTGCACACTTCGCAATGAAGGGCAGGTCTCTCTGTTTTACCCTTGATTGTCATACCATCAACAACACTCTGTAACTTCTGAATATCATCATAATTACAGTGCCCTAAAAGCTCATGCCATGTTTGCATATCAAAACACCCCCTACATTGGTCATCACATTTATCATCTACTGTTTGTAGGTAGTATAGTCTGTGATACTCATGAATTTGGAATTTTGTACCGTCGTTGTCTTGTAGAACGTCTTTCACTTGTTTGAAGATTACAGTTGCTCCTCTGTCTGTAGCTGCTTTTACAGAAAAGATGTCCTGCGGTTATGAGGGGATGTACAACGCGTCACGTTGTGGCGTTGACTTCTGCTGTCGATCAAGCAAACCTCCGCATCTCCTCAGTGCTCCGCAATTCCGTTGCACCGTGTGCCATCAGCCAACTCCACGCAGTGAGTCTCGGCCTGGAACTTGTCGTGGAACTTCTTGAACTTCGCAATATCCGTGATTATGTGCGAAGTCGCTCCTGTGTCCACCATCAGACCGCACTCCTTGACACCACTGGCTGGGTCTGCGCGTCCCTGTTGCTTATCCGGAATGCATACTCTTTGCTGCTCACCTGCTCAGAAACCATCCGCGCGTCATCCCGCCGTTGTTTCCGTCTGCATGTTGCGTCTCGATGTGTGTTGCTTTTACACTGGCTACACCACTGCTTGCGTTGACACCATGTCCGCACTCTCAGCCCCGTGGTCACTTGCACTTGCCATAGCGGGTCGTCTGACACTTTGCTGCGTCCGCGCCAGCATGACATTGTCTTCGGACGCCTTTCCACGCATCCTCTCGGTGTCCTCGTAGCTCCGTAGTTTTGTTTTAAACTCGGCAAAAAGCATCGCCACCTCACTTTGCGTGACATGAATAGCAAACGGCTTAAATGATTCTGGCAGTCCCTTCAAAACCATTGCTACTAACAGCCCGTCACTCAATGTCTAACCTGCGTTTCTCAAAGCTGTGATGGCGGTCTCTGTGCATAAAACGTACTCAGTCACACTCTCACTGCTCAGAATCTGTAGTGCTTTCCGCCCGTCATCTGCAGCTTCTCTCATTACAAGCGACAAACTTTTATCGTCCAGAAACTGGATTAGCTCTGCGTATGCTTTGGCATTCTTCGACCCTTCTTCCTCCTCCTCGGTAGGCTCATTCAGGATAGTATCCTTAAGCTTTTGCAGCCGGAGATGGCCCAAAAATTTCGTCTCCCACAGTTCATAGTTCCTTTGATCTCCGTCGAAAACTAGCCGGGACCAACGGCTACTCGGCTCGCTGTTACGTCGACTCATGGTGCTAGCATCAGTAAGCTAACCCTCACCGGACACGCGCTACGTTGAGACTTTCACGGTGATACTTCGCTGGATATTCTTCTTCTGGCTGACCTCGGGTAACTCTGGGTAACCCTGGGCCCATAACCTGTTAGCAGGTGTGCTTTTATAGCGTATATATACCCAGAGTCAATCCTAATACTGACGGAGGAATAAAAACAACGTGGGGCATCACTTAGGTTTCAGTGGAACTCCTTCATTCAAAAAGTAAAACTTTATTACCACATGTCAACTTCACAACTTGAGCACTTCATTGGCTGTTGTACTTGTCCATCTAGACAGTTGCTGGATTAACCCCATACATCCTGCATATGGCAATACACATAAGATTCAGATTCAGTTTTCAACACTCTATCGGCTCTGATCTGACTGATCTGGTAAGCGTACTACGTCACTTCCGGTTTCACCGTGTGTGTGTGTGCTAGCCGATAACGTACTTGTCTCAGCTCCAGCTAAACCGAGCTAATTGTGTGATATTCTAGATCTACAAGCACCTGATCACCTGCTGTACATCTTTCACATCTAAACACTCGACTCTCTTCTTCTTTTAGCGACTCAACGCTTAAATCTAACTGTCCTATTTTTCACTTTGTTTGTTCTGCTAATCGTTAGCTACCTTACTTAGCAGCTAGCGATGTCTTCCCCCTCTACTGCTCTCTCCTGCTCAGCGTGTCACATGTATAGCTATTCCCCTGCCTTCTTTAATGATAATGGTACATGTAATAAGTGTAGTTTATTTGCTAGGTTGGAGGCAGGTCTCAGTGGGTTAGATGCACGGCTCCGCACCATTGAAGCTCAGACGTTAGCTACGTTAGCCAGCTCAACTCCCATTGTCGGTGCGGACCAACTAGCTTTAGCTTTTGATAACATTAACTGTTCCTCGGCAGCCCCCGAGCAGCCGGGACGCTGGGTGACTGTACGAGGGAGGCAGAAGCCGGTATCTGAGCAGTCCTCTGGACACCGCCAGCCTCTTGCCGTTGAGTCCTATTTAAAACTGTTGGCTAAAGACAAACGTATATACAGTAAGATTGTAATACACGTCGGCGGTAATGATACCCGACAATCGCCAGTCGGAGGTCACTAAAATCAACGTGGAGTCGGTGTGTGCTTATTTAGCTCATTGTTGGATTCAATTGGCTTCTGTCAGAGTACAGGAACCGACTCACTGTTTTAACCACACCCTCGACCTTGTTCTTACATATGGCATTGACGTGGAGCATTTAGTAGTGTTTCCACAGAAGCCTCTTTTATCAGACCATTGCCTTATAACTTTTGAGTTTACACTACCAGATTGTACAGCGTTAGGCAAGAGTTTTTACACCAGGTGTCTAACTGACGGTGCTGTTGCTAGATTTAAGGAAGCGATTCCTTCTGTATTTGATTCATTACCATGTCTCAATATAACAGAGGACTCCTGTGCTAACTTTACCCCCTCACAGATTGATCAGCTCGTCGATAGTGCTACTGGCTCATTGAGAGTGACACTGGACTCAATAGCCCCTCTAAAAAAGAGGATCATTAAGCAAAGGAGGCTCGCTCCATGGTACAACCCTCAGACCCTCAGACAACCATGGTACAACCCTCAGACCCGCCCTCAAGCATCACGGAAGCTTGAGGGCATGTGGCGTTCCAACGGTCTGGAGGAGTCCCGGTTGGTTTGGCGGGATAGTCTGAGAACATATAAGAAGGCCCTCCGTAATGCCAGAGGAGCCTACTACTCATCACTAATAGGGAAAAACAAGAGCAACCCTAGGTTTCTCTTTAGCACTGTGGCCAGGCTGGCTGAGAATCATAGCTCGGTGGATCCGTGTATTCCTATAGACCTCAGTAGTAATGACTTCATGAACTTCTTCAATGGTAAGATTCTGGCTATTAGAGACAGGATCGGTAATCTCCTGCCCTCGACTACTGCCGGTCCATCCTCAGGTGGGATGGCCATGGAGAAGGCTGTGGGCCCTGCTGTGTGTCTGGATGGATTTTTTACCATCAACCTCAACCAACTGTTTTCAATGGTTTCTACTTCTAAATAGTCTACCTGTCTCCTGGACCCTGTTCCGACCAAGCTGTTTAAGGAAGTTTTACCTTTAGTTAGTGCCTCTACTAGATATTATCAATGGGTCTTTACTAACGGGTCATGTACCACAGTCTTTTAAAGTAGCCATGACCATGACATTTTATTACAGAGACTAGACCAGTTGATTGGTATTAAAGGTACAGCACTAAGCTGGTTTAAGTCGTATTTATCAGATCGATCTCAGTTTGTATTTGTAAACGATGAGGTCTCGGTTACCACTGCCGTTCGCCATGGAGTTCCACAGGGTTCTGTGCTTTGACCAATTTTATTCACCTTATATATGCTTCCTTTAGGCAACATTATCAGAAAACATTCCATAAACTTTCACTGTTATGCCAATGATACTCAACTATATCTGTCGATCAAGCCAGATGAAACCCACGAGGTCGCCAAACTTCAAGCGTGTCTTCAAGACATCAAAACCTGGATGACCTGCAACTTCCTGCTGCTGAACTCAGACAAGACTTAAGTTATTTTACTCGGACCAGAACACCTCAGAAATCAAGTATCTGATGATATGGTTTCTCTGCATGGCATCGCTCTGGCATCTACCACCACCGTAAGGAATCTCGGAGTTAGTTTTGACCAGGACCTGTCCTTTGGCTCTCACGTGAAACAGATCTCAAGGACCGCCTTTTTTCACCTACGGAACATCTCAAAGATCCGGCACATCCTGTCTCAACGCGATGCAGAAACATTGATTCACGCATTTGTTACGTCAAGACTGGATTACTGTAAGTCCGTATTATCAGGCTGCTCCGGTAAATCCCTTGGATCTCTCCAACTGATCCAGAATGCTGCAGCTCGTGTACTAACGAGGACGCGGAAGAGAGATCACATTACTCCTGTACTAGCTGCTCTCCACTGGCTTCCTGTAAGATCGAGAATCATATTTAAAATCCTTCTCCTTACCTACAAAGCCTTAACTGGTGATGCACCATCATATCTTAAGGACCTTATAGTGCCATATTACCCCACGAGAGCATTACGCTCACTGAATGCAGGGTTACTTGTGGTTCCCAGAGTGTTAAAAAGTAGGTTAGGGGCTAGAGCTTTCAGTTATCGTGCTCCTGTGGAAATAGCTTCCACTTTCAGTTCGGGGGGCAGGCACAGTCACCTCATTTAAGAGTAGACTTAAGACTTTCCTCTTTGATGATGCTTATAGTTAGGGCTGTTTTAGGCTTATAGTTAGGGCTGGCTCAGGTTTGCCCTGGTCCAGCCCCTAGATATGCTGCTATAGGCCTAGACTGCTGGGGGACATCTTAGGATACACTGAGCTCCTCCTTTCCTTCTCTTCCTCTTTCGCTCCTCCTCTCCTCTTCACCTCTTCTTTCTCTCCTTCTGGATAAATGATTGTCTCTTCAATGCATATTATTAACTCTACTTTCTTTTTCCATGGATTTGTGGCTGCCTGGAACCAGGGGGAGGACCGGGGTCCTCCCCCTGGCCCTGCTGATGCAACCATGGCCCTGCTGATGCAACTGGCCTAGAGCCGGTCCTGCCAGCTGCCATGGCCCTGCTTTCTCCTCCCACTGCCCCTGGGATGCCCCTCCTCTCTACCTCCTTCTGCTTAATGGATCGTGGCTATCTGGATCATGGACCATGCATACTACTCATTGTATGAATAATTCTTTGAATGTGCTGTAACTCCGTTACGTTATTCATTCTGGCCACATGACATCTATTGCTTCTGTCCATCCGGGGAGAGGGATCCTCTTCTGTTGCTCTCCCTCAGGTTTCTTCCCCTTTTTTTCCCTGTGGAAGGGTTTTTACTATCTTTATTGGGGGAGTTTTTCCTGATCCGATGTGAGGTCCCGGGATAGGGATGTCATGTGTACAGATTGTAAAGCCCCGAGGCAAACTTGTATTTGTGATGTTGGGCTATATAAAATAAACTGAATTGAACATAATAACATATAGTTGAGAACATACTTGTGTATGTTAACAACCATCTTAGTATTTTAACCACTTATCCACATGTGATGAATTTGAAATATTTCATAACTTTATGGTTTTATTAAATCCTCACGTTATTCATGAAGGATATATTTGAACCACATCACATATTTTAACATAAGAGACCATATAATTACCATGCAAAAGTGCAAATGTAAGTACCTCTTTACTGTTGTCTGGAGAAAAGTCATCACTTAACGTTCTGCCGTCCCACGGGCGTCCTTTACTGTATTCTATTGTACACTGTACATCTATTTATAGTTCTATTTATAGTTCGGTACGAGTGCTTGGTGTTTCTGGAAACCTACGATTCTTGTGATTCCAGCTGTGCACTCCGTTTCAAGATCAGACCACCACAGCAGCTACAAACAACACTTTTGTCAGACAACAACAAACAAACAAACGATAGCAAAAACCAGGCAACTCACCGATGACGCCTCATATTGATCCATAAATCCATAACATTCCAACAACAACGGCGTTGTTAAAGGTCCAATAAAAAAAAATCCCATAAAAGATTTAGTCCAAAACACGTGATTACATCCATAAATATCCACAAACTGGCTTTGCATCATTTCATATCAGATGGAAGATATGAAACAATAGGCTCATTCCAGATGAGCCAATTCTGCGCAGAATCGATCGGTGGCGATCGGCGCGCAATGCATGCCGGTTAGATTTGTGTCCGACTTGCTCCCGACTTGCTCTGACGTCATGCACACGTGATCAACGATACTATCAATCCTACTACAGCAGTGTCGTCTGCAAATTTGACCACGGTGTTAGTGGGGTGAATAGCTGTGCAGTCATATGTGAAGAGGGAATAGAGAAAAGGACTGAGGACGCACCCCTGTGGTGTTCCAGTGCTCAGGGTCAGAGTGGTTGAGGTGTGTTCCCCCATCCGGACACACTGGGGTCTGTTCCTGAGGAAGTCCAGCTGAGGATAACACATATCTAAATGAGTAGTAATGTATTTCACAGGCAGACATAAAAAGAACAAATGATACAGCTACACATACATTTCTACATAAATATATATTTACAAACACATAAATAAATCCAAACGTGATCTGTAAACTACAAGTAGACAAAAGTTCGGAACTAACAGGAAGTCATTTTTTCGGTGACTTCCTGTGTATACTTTGAAGGCAGCTGAAAACTGTCCGGCTTGATCGCAGTTTATTGTCAACGCCTCCTGCTGCGGCCGCCTGCTCTCGTCTGGATTCCAGGCGAGGCGCAGCTCTAACGAACGAGCCTAATAACTTTTTGTTTTTAGGAGCAAAGCAAGTTTGCATGAGAGCACAGTGGAAAACGGCGCATCAAAATGACTGCCGAAATCTAACTTTTCTACTGAAATGTCACTTGAACCAATAGGAGCTTCATGTCCTGACTGACATTACCCAACCAGAAGCTACGTTGAAGTACAGGCTCAGCCTCTGTTTTCCTACGTGGATCAAGCCTGTTACATCGTACGGCTCGGATGACAGGCGTTTCGTACAGCCAATGAAATTGCCTAAAAAACGGGTCTGAACAAAAGGGGGAGATAATCCCAACAGCCTTCAGCTTGATGAGAACAGACTTCTGCTCACAGAGCCTCAGTTTGTCATTGAATTAGCACGAAAATGCATTTATACTTCATTTTCTCTGTCAGTAAACATGAATAGTACCTCTATAGGTTTGCATGACTATAAGCCTTTTTAATAGTATATAGTATATATATCATGAATATTTTCAGTCTCAAAATGGAAAAACCCTAGACATTTCATTAGAAAAACGTGTAAAATATTCATTTTCTGTGATGTTGATATCTGCTTTTTACTTAGACTAGATAAGGCCTCAGGCTATTGTTCCATTGTGTTTTCCAGTCCATAAGTCCCATTTATAGTCATCTACAGGTATCTATTTGCAAAGAAATGTTCAGGCGGAAATAAAAACCTTATACTTTAGTGTGTTCAAACTTATATAACTCGGTGTCCGCAGCACTTAAAGTGATTCTATTGAGGGAACAAAGCTTCAGATTGTTACCTTTCAGAAGAGACGAAGACCATGCATTTACTCCAAATAGTTCAAGTACAGCTTGCAATTTACTTTGGGTATACCGGGATATACCCAAATATCAAATATATCAAATTTTACAGAAACGCTAAGAGGTTTAATTTAGCATTAATTATTTGGTTCCACAAATGTTACAGCTGATTTCTTGCTTAAAGCAGCAATTGTCATTTCTGGTGGATGCCCAACAGCCGTGTTCAATTTGTATCAATACTATTTCGTACTAATGAAGTAAGTACATAGTGTACACAGTGTACTACATAGAAGTCTATTAAGAGAAATCTCTAAATGGAGACCAGTCGACAGGTTGGAGGCCCAATCAACATGTCATGTGACGGCATGACCCCGGAGGTCCTATCCTTACAGTGGCATGGTGGAGGGGGAAGCAGCTCTGCACGCTATGGAATGATAATGCACACAGGATAGCCTTCATCACCCACAACAGCCTTCATCACCCACAACGACAAACCCTGCATGTAAGATTGGACGCATATGGTGGTACATTGAAATTACAGTGATCAGAGCATAATATGCATCTTGTTAAGTTATTTCATGGCAACAGTTTCTTGGGCCATACCTGGATGAAGATGCTCTTTGTAGATGGTGCTGTTCTCAAATACCCCGGTGTGTTGATGAAGGGCCATTCCCGTCCAGTTCTGCCTGTAGCTCCCTGTTGTGGTAATCCTGAGCACCTAAATTGATGTTTTCTAAATGTATGCATGAATGACACTGCCACTGTTTTGTGGAGTAAAGCAATCTCTCTCCTGTAGAGACGCATGTCAGTTCATGAGCATGATTTTTTATTAACTTTGGAGCGTAGATTACAATTGTCTATGTGTGCTCTCCTGCACATGGCACGCTATTGTTCATCTTGAGGCTGGTTTTGGACCAACAAAAGCACTAATGATGGGATCTGTATCCATGTTTGTTGCTGCATGGATACAACAAGCCACAAAGCTCAGCGAACCTGCAGGACTGTGAAACTGTTAAGTGGACTGAGTGGAAAAAAACATTGATTTTGATGCAATATGATGCTTTATTATTACTTTCAACACAAATGCCAATGTAATCAGGTCAGTAAGACATGCCTTTAGGGTTATCAAGATGGTACAGTATAGCGTGACACATTATGACCAAATATGAGATAGATTTGAGCCGAATAGGCTTGCTTGTGTCACGTTGTTTTGACATTTCTAATATGAGACATCACACTCTGATTGGTGCAGACAGTATTATGTTTGCTTGTACTGTGCATAACAATTATGTTTACACAAACTCCAATGCAACAAGATGCTTCTGTGCATTTTGACTGCTGTTTTTGCCGTCACGGCAAACTGATGTCACTTCCAATGACATCTGACATAAAGGGCCGTCTCATGCTCTAAAGGGGAATTTCCTGGCATCCTCTCTCCTTCCACTTTGCATGTCTTCCCATGCCATAAACGGCAAGGAGTAAGAACAGGGACACATTTGGGGGAAAGACATTTTAGACAAATTAAGAGCAGCCATTGTCTCTATTCCAAACTTAGAACATGAAACCCATAGGGTTCTATGCTCTGACCTCAGGTATCTTTGTTGAATCTAGGGAAGCAATATAGCATTGTGTGTTATATAATTCAAAATGACTAGTTTTGTAATAGAGTTTTAGGGAAATTATCAAGGAAGACAAAAACAGGCATATACCGTGTTCTGAGAATCTCAACATTATCCCAAACTGTATGTTCATTTACAATTTACATCATATTATATTACCGTTGTTAGAGGGGGTGTGGTGTTGAGGACCCAAATGCACAGACGCAGCAGTTCAAGTTCCAAGGGCGGACTTTATTGCGACAAAACAAAGCACAACGAATAGACACAAACTAATACCACCGGTAATGTCCAGCGAAACCAGGAGATCCACATCCCCTGCTCCAGAGTCGGGAGGGCAACTCAACCGCTCTTGTGAACAATGCTCTTGAAGCACGCCGGACGGATTCCGCTCCAGAGTCGGGAGGGCAACTCAACCACTCTTGTGATCCACTCTCTCCTGAAGAAGCAAACCGAACTGGAACAACCCGACAAATGAGCCAGGTAGGCAGTGGTCCCTAAATCACCTGCAGGTGATCAAGGCAATGCACAACAGCTGGGATGAAGGAGAGGGGCGTGACAGTGGGCGGAAACCGGGGGTGGAGACTTACGAGCAGACAGGGAATCCAACAACCGTAGCCTGGAGTCCAACAACAGTTTAGGTCGTAACAGTGTGTTATGAGTTTACGGGTTACGCTCGGATGACTGACAACTCCTTTAATGAGATGGCCTCAGGGGAGCCTCATTAAAAAATGAAACAATATGCATCCGCAGCCAGCTCTGAAAGTCGAAAGGCTCGTCATGAAAGGCTCACCATTCAAAAGAAATTGTTGGTCATGTTGCGTTGGGATGAATGGTTATGTAATGGACAATTCCTTACGCTCCACTCTATCGTCGTCACTGCACTGAAGAGTGGGTCGTCCTCAGCTTTAACGTTGGGTGGTACATTATGGTTTGGATTTTAATGAGTAGGCGGCTATTTTGAATCATTGTTTAATACATCAGGAATCTATGGATGCCCACAGCAATTAGCACGGAGAACTAATTAAAATATGTTTTATATGTTAAGTTTCACATTTTGGAATTCACCATCTTGTACTTGTGTGAAAGCAGTCACAGTTTAGAGATATTTGTCCCTGAAAAGAGCCGTTATTAGGAGATTTTCTAATCTGTTATAGTAAACCCCAAGTCTGCATTCATTTACATCTGAATGCAACACGCTTCAATAAAATGAAAACTTCTAAAACTGTGCAAGTAAAGGAGATAAACCTTTCAATACACTGGTATGGTTCCCTAAAAGGAAAATGTGTTCTTTTCTTTTTTTATTCACAAAACGTAATTATTGATCTTCTGCACACGGAAATTTTTGTTTTGTTTCACACAACTGGATCTGCAAAGCCTTCACTCTCTTTACATTTGTTTTCATGCATTAATTGTTGCTGGTAATTAAAACATGATTTGTTGGTGGTCTTGGATAAATAGTGACGTCGACACTGACCTGAAGGATGGGACGAGCTCATGTTTTAAAAATAAAGCCTAACTAAAATGAGAATTCTCTTCACAAGTTTTTCAGGAAACAACAGCTACGAACTATTACATCTTTTCATTTTTCAAAACCAAAAAAACATGAAACACTGCATTTCTTTGCAAAAATTAAAGTCTTGCTTTTGTTTGTCTTGAACCAAAAGCACAATCTTTCCATAACCGTTAAGCTCTTTAACCCCAACAACAATATCATATCTGAACAAAATCCATGCAGCAACTACTGGAAGTAGTAGAGTACATGAACATGTACAGAACACCGTGTCCTCCCAGCATCCTCACTCTCCGCGGCGACGCCCTTATAAAACATTTATTTGCAGAGATACTGTGCGAGTGTATAAAAATAATTACAGGGAAGGAGCAGTGACAGTGAGGAAGTGCGGGCCGCCTAACTCAGGACTTTTCCAATGAATCGCCTTTAATGCAGCATAATGTGTTCTCCTCTCCCACTCCTCATAATGGCTGCCACCTGACTGCTGTATAGTCAATTAAAACATAATACAAATTGACTTAAGCAGTCAGCACTCAGCGAATAAGTTTCCCAAAGACAATTAAATTTGAGAGAGAAAGCAGAAGAATGGTAATTCATGATCATTTTTTTCTTCATTTCCTGCTGTCCCATTCATTATGTGATATTTAATGACATGCCGGTTGTTAGCGTGAGTAGCTTACAGATGTTCATAATCACGGAGGTGTCTTGACTGTCCTGTGTGTATACTCACCACGTAGGCTCTTCTGTGTGTGCTGCAAATGTGTTTTGTCGGAGTCGTGGCTGCATTATCTGTTTGGCAGTGATTGAGTGTGGCAGTAAAAAAGAGGCAGTGAAAAAGACACGGGGATGTGGGATGATTGCCGGGCGGCTTCGAGAGAGAGGAGAGCCGAGATAATTTCCCTCGTCGCCAACTCTACTGTCGTTTGTCAGCCACTACTTGCGCCGCTGGCAGCTAGTGTGCCAACAGCAGTCAATCACGCGGCTTGTGAATCCGAGCCGCAGTCAATCGCCCTGCTTATGAATCCGAACAGCAGTCAATCGCTCAGTGTGGGAATCCATTGACACATCTGTTATTTAACAGCAAACCTCAAGTATTACGATACATTGTACAATATTGTGATTGTAGTAAAAAAAAAAGATTTTGATATGAGCTTTATTTTTCTTTAAACAAGCAAAGTCGGCAGCTAGTTTAGTAACTGATTTTTATAAAAGTAAGTCAGGATTTCCAGCTTCAAGAAGTCTTCAATATGATCAAAAAGGCTAATTATAAAGAATATCCAATTCATACTCAATGTTAATATTGTATTTTAAGTTTCTAAAAATACAATTAGTGTTACTCTAATTAATAACATTCCTTACAGGCAAGACCTTTTTAAGACCTTGAGTTTTAAGTGCACCACGGGATATCTGTTGGGATATCTGTAAGAGACATTGGGTTTAGCTTAACGGGTTTAGCTTAACGTAACATACAATTGCAGTAGATCAACCAACCCATACTAGAGTCAGATCAGATTTGCTGAAACAAACATATTTCATGAATTTATTTCTCTTTGAAATATTGTAAATGCTTCATGTGGACCCCAAAGTACTGTTACTGCAGCTAACGGGGACCTTAAAAAACAAACAAACAAGGAAAGAAAATGTTACTTCCCTCGACCTTCCTCTGTGTCTCCGTTCCTTTTTTCTCCTCGTTAAAAGGTTGTTGGGGGAGTTTTTCCTGTGTGAGGTCCCAGGACAGGGGATGTCAGATGTGTACAGATTGTAAAGCCCTCTCAGACTAATTAGTTGGAATGCTTCAGCAGTCCAACTATTGTTATCGTCTTCTTTATTAGTTGGAATGCTTCAGCAGTCCAACTATTGTTATCGTCTTCTTTATTAGTTGGAATGCTTAAGCAGTCCAACTATTGTTATCCTCTTCTTTATTAGTTGGAATGCTTAAGCAGTCCAACTATTGTTATCCTCTTCTTTATTAGTTGGAATGCTTCAGCAGTCCAACTATTGTTATCGTCTTCTTTTTTTTAAAATTATATTTCTTCCATACATATTTTGCACCTTATCTCCTCCTTCATATATTCAGCTACAGAAACCGTTCAACTATTAAAATATTTAGCTACTTAAGGACACGATGGCTATATCTCTTCATATTTTTAACTATTAAACTCTTTGAATTATTAAGCTTTTTATGAAGAATTAAAATGAATGGGAGCGGATGGGGAAAATCCTCAAATCCTCTTCAACTTCAAACGCTTACAGGTTCTGCATACGTTCAGCTAAATACACCATTTAAACTTTTAAAATGTTGACAAAACCTTCAGCTATTATTCTATAATTTCAGATTTCTGATATCTTTTATAGTTTTTTAACTGTCAGCGTTTTCATTTCATGCTTTTTTCCGACCATTTCTGCCTTTAACATGGGTGTGTATTGCGCCGCTTAGAGTGCGTGGTGTCACAGCTTGGGTGGAGTTCCCCTGGAGGATTAGTTAGATTTTTTTTTTGCTTTTTGCCATCTCCTCCACAATACTAAGTCTTTGGGCATAATTTATACATCAAAACGTAGGAAATCTTGTCTCACTTCTTAAACTTGGATCGATTTGAATCCAACAGATTCAGGCGTGTTTAAATCAGACGATATGTGAGAGAAGGCCTCCTTCTTCTTCCATTCGCTCCCATGTTAAATCTTCCTCCAAAAATGTCTCTCTCCGACGACCGTACCTGATTTAGAAATTGCGACTAGAGACACATTGTGTAGCCTAAAGACCCACAAACAACATCCACGCGTTCGCAAGAGTCTTATCTCTCAGAAAATATTATTATTTTGGCGTCTTGCCTTTGAACTTCTTGAGATATGAAGCTTTTTATAAAAAAAGAAAACGCACTGGAGTCTATGGAGATCAAACAACTCAGTCTTTCAGTCATGTCACAGGTGTTTTCAGTTTGAACTAATCACCGCACACTGCAGCTTTTGGTGGAGAAACGGCACAAACGGCCGCGCGCGTGACAAGTGGGCGGAGTTTACCCAGCATTCAGTTTGCTGGTGTAATTTTATAAATGTGAAACCGTGACTGAACATTTGTACCCTGTCAGCTAAGTAGCGCCCCCTGCGCTCTCAGCTGTATTCTGTGAAAATTAAATAAATCTCTCTTCCAAGAGTGCAATGCACTATGGGTTTTGAGTGTATGGTATATTCATATCTACATTCCCCTGGGTCTGGAGTCCCTCCATATTAGCTTCCTAACATGCTACTAACCCTCTCTCTCTGTAGTTCCACCCTATAACAACTCACTTATTTTCTCTGTCTCTCTGCATCCTCCCTCTCTTTCTTTTTCACTCACTGTCTCCTGCTCTGTCTGTCTCCCCATATGTCTCTCCACCCCTCCCTCTCTCTTTTTTCTCTCCTGCTCTGTCTCTCCCCCCTCTCTACTTTCTTCTCTGTCCTCTCTCTCTCTGTCTGTCTTTCTTTCTCTCCCTCTCTTTCTATACCTCTCTCGTTCTATACCCCTCTCTCTTCCTCTTTGTCTTTCTTTCTCTCTCTTCTGTTTCGCTCTCTCCCTCTCTCTTTCTATACCTGTTGTTCAACTTTTATATCTTCTATTTCTTCTGTACACATTTTGAATCTCTTCTCCTTCATATATTCAGCGACAGAAACTGCTCAGCTATTAAAATGTTCAGCTCCTTAAGGACACAATGGCAATTACCTTTTCATATTTCTGACTTGAAATATTAAGCTTTTTATGAAAATTAAAATGAATGTGATCAGATGGAGGAAATCTTCAAATCCTCTTCAGCTTCAAAAGCGTACAGGATCTGCATACCTTCAGCTACAGACACATTTTTTCTTATATTCAGCTATATTCAGCTGTATTCAGCTATGTTCAGCTATATTTAGCTATTTTCAGCTATATTCTGCTATTTTCAGCTATATTCCGCTATATTCAGCTAAATTCAGCTGTATTCAGCTATGTTCAGCTATTTTCATCTATATTTAGCTATATTCAGCTATGTTTAGCTATGTTCAGCTATATTTAGCTATTTTCAGCTATATTCCGCTATTTTCAGCTATATTCAGCTATGTTTTCAAATATTTAAGCTTTAAGCTTCAGCTTTTTGCATTCCAAACGCATTTTCAGCAGGAAATGCAATTTCTAGTTTGTGATGTTAGGCTACACAAAATACATAGAATAGAATTGAATTACTTCAGTGCTCTGCCTGAACTAACGCAAGGTACCGAACGGGAAGAGACATTTTTCTGAATTAGCTTTTCCAGATGGACAGGCATTTGTGTTGAAGTCTAATTTAAAAAACATTAGTTTAATTGTACCCTAATTGTCTGTTATGCTACACTTCCTGTTTGAGCAGCGTCACTCAGATACAGCTTTGCTGCGTGTCAACTGAGGCTTGAGGTCTGTCCAAAAGCAAAAGTAGACAGAATATAGAACTCAGACCAGCAACACTACACAGCATGGAAATGCTCCACGCTGACTCTTTCCTTTCCAAAATGAAAGCCACATCGTCTTGAAGTGCTCAGGATAATTACATCTCTTGTCATCACAAGGCTGATATTCAGAATAATTTATTTGACAGTTTAAAAAAAAAAATCTGTTACTTCAATGTCTCCATAAATTAATAGTAACGACAGTTAATTGTGGATCTTGAATTATTTTTCTGTTGACAATAAATATAAATGACACTTTAAGCCCCGAATGAACCTATATAGGTCCTTTTTTAGATATTTTAGTTAAACTGTGTAAAACATTACAATAATCATGAACAAATATATTGATGCTACACATTAAATTAAACAAGGAGAACCTGGGCTACAATAATTAGTCAGCCATTTCAACACAACTCAAACACCAACTAAAATAATTATTAAAATAAAATAGTTATAATTTTGTCATGAGTCAGCCCACTCTGCATGTTTCCGGAACTAGCATCCCGTAGCTTGGTGCTATCAGAAGAAACCAAATCCCTCTGCTGCAAAGCATCACCGAGATATGAACCAAAGAACACAGCAACATAAATCGCTGAGTCAGCAAATTTTGAAAAAAAATTGAAAAAATAGCAAATAAAAGAAAAAATGCATTTCCCTCAGTAAATCCCCACTAATACAAGTTTATTGAACACCATAAGTCATATACAAGTGAAATATAAGGTCTGCTACAGGAAAAAATTCAAATGTTACAGATTCGCGAAAATATGCGCAAATGTGCCCAAATGCAAATTTTGGAAACCTCGCCTGAATTCTCTCTGTACTTTACCTCTCTGACTTTGTTCTGCTTCACTTTTTCAAGTGAAAACATTGCAGAGAGACTGTTCACATATTGAGGGGAAACTTTCTTGTCATTGTGAAAGACAGAGTGACATTTTTAATTGTTGAGACGTGGCTGAGATTAACCCAGCTGGACTGGCTGCTATTAGTGGACCTAGAAGTAACAGCTCCTTCTTCTTTGTGAGACATGCACATATGTTAACTGGAATGAACAAACATTACTTGCTTTTTTACTTTAAAATTCTCAAGGGCAGATTTAGACACACCCTGATCCAGGTCACAGTAGAAACCCTGATCCAGGTCTCAGTAGAAACCCTATCCAGGCCACAGTAGAAACCCTGATCCAGGTCACAGTAGGAACCCTGATCCAGGTCACAGTAGAAACCCTGATCCAGGTCACACAATATTACAACAGTTTTTGTTTTTAAACAAAATATTTACTATATATTTGAGTCAAAATAGGTTCTATAGAAAAACGAACTATTTACAATGTTTACACAATGTGCATGTTTTAGTTTTGTTTTTTCAAGAACAGTTTTCAGAACAAGAACAGCATATGTACTCTGTATGTATGTGTGTACTATGTACTCTGTATGTGTGTATGTGTGTACTGTGTACTCTTTACCAGCGCATGGTCGTGTGTGTGTCGAGTAGCGCAAAGTAAAACTGAACAGCTGAGCGGAGCAGAGCTGCCATCTCTCTGTGGACAGTGTTGATTTTTTTAGTACACTGCATGGTTTTTTCTTCTCAGGTGGTAGTGTGTTGTCTGTCTGTATAAAAACCAGTGTATCTTTGCAGCGTATGTGGGTGGGTGGGTCCTTAGGGATTTCCTGAGTGTTCATTGGGTAGTTTCACACAAAATGTCGACTGACACCTGAATCTACAAATCACGGTGAAAGGTGGAGCTCGACACAGACGCCTCAGGCTCTGTGCTAATATGAGCACAGAGCAGAAGTGGGCGGAACAGAAGTGGGCGGAACCTCCAGACTTTGGCATCGAGCAGCATCTGAATCTTTTTTCTACTCCGTTTTTTCACGGAGCTATAAATAGAAACGTCCAGTAAATGTTATTTTACTGGACGTACAATACGTGTTTACAACACTGCAATATATAATGAGATACAGTTAAACAATGATGAGTCCAGAGGACATTCAGAAAAACGCGCGGGCCGCACTAACATTAAACTTTGTCAAGTAGGGGGCCACAAAATATTGGCTCGCGGGCCGCGAGTTTGAGACCCCTGATTTAAATGGACCGTCTTGTGAGCGGGACACCTCTTATGCTTCTAGCAGCGCTGCGGTTGTTGAGTGAGGCTAATGATGTAGGAATTGGGGTGATGAGTTGGAGAGTGGTGCGTTCTCTGGCCTGGGAGAACTGGCCTCTGCCACCGGTTACCTGTGGGTAGTACTCCTCTCCCGCAGCATGCCTGGGGAGTATAACGGCGGCCTGGCTGGATTCCCACTACAGCAGTTGGAGGTTAAATAGATTCCACCCTGCCGCTCTCTTATCATAACTGTCTACTCTCTGTAAGAGGAGACCGCAAATGCAGTTCCCTAACCTCCCGGTAGACCGACCAAGGCATCTGTTACACTTAATAAAGTGCTGACCTAAATTTAACTCTACACTCAGCTACTTATGTGGTCCAGGGAGAGCGGGGAACCAGGGAGAGGGATTTTTCTTTTCTTTATGAGTTCTACCTCAAGTGCTTGTAAATTAATTTCAAAAGGACATAAATAAGAAACAAAATATGGCTTCATCCATACTTTTTGCAGCAGTGTCACACAAATGCTAAAGGCAAACACTCATATAAAGGCTGATAACAAATCATCGGGAAATCATTTGTGCTATTTTTTTTTCAATTCCTGGTTGGTCCCCTATTCAAGCTGTTCCCTCCAAACCCATGTGCACTAGTGTCAATGAGGAAACTAAATAATTATCTGCTGCTGGGGTGCAAATATTAAACTGGTTCCTGTGCAGTTTGGAATGTTTCTATAAATGAGTTGCAGAATAATACAAGTCTGCACTAGAATCTAAAACATAAAAATAAAACAAATAGTGTAATGGGAACAGGCTTAAGGGTCCAGTGTGTATTATTTCAGGAGATCTATTACCATGACTATGTTTTCATTCATGTAATCTAAGTGTTATGGTGTTTTCATTAGCTCCCTATCTACATAGCAAAATGTTTCTACAGTGTCCAGAACAGACAAACAAAAAGTTTCGAGAGTGTAGTTTTCCGACACGCTTTTGAAACTACCGTAACGTGAGCCATGAAATATGAAAGCCTTTAGACAGAGCGTGACGTCTGAGGGACTGTCCCAAGTGGAACATGAAGTGAAATCCCACCGTGAAGGGGTTAAAGTTTAAGACGAAAACATGGACAATGTTGTTTCAGCAACATATTACAAGATAGTATTGTCCTAAAACAAACCCTACTTTATGGTCCATTTAACTCTAAATGCACCATCATTTACTGAATTGAAAAATTCTGAACTGAAAATACTTGAACTACTGATTGAGACAATAAATGTACTTTTCAGAACCAGAGGTTGCCGCCTCATGCAGCAGAGACTTTACTAGCATAACACACCCTCCCACACACCAACTTGCATTGTGTGTAATGCAGACGGCAGGAGGTTTTGACAAGGAAAAAGAATGAAGAAAAAGATGACTGTTATAGGAGAGCAATGCTAAATTACTGACGTACTCTTTGAAATGTCCCCAACTACATTATGGAACCTTCAGTTGAGACATTTGTAAATCAAACATGATGAACTGTAATAACACTGGCATAAAACCTCAAGCAGATTAATTTAATGTTTAGCTTGTACTCTCTTCTTACAAAAAATGACTCCACTTTGCCAATTTTGTTAAATAAATAAACCTTGAGGCAGACTCTAGGTGAGATCAACATAAGCTTGTTTTGTAATATGATGATTGAGATTTGTTTGGCTGTATACAGAGCATTATTCATCTGGAATATTCTGCTTTCATTCATGAAACCTTGAATACTAATAATTATATCAGCTGTAGTCTTACAGTCTTTCATGGCTGATAAAGAGAGAATACTTGGTGTGTATTTAGCACATTTCTAGTTATGTCATAACTGACATTGATCATATTTGCTACAATTCACAATTAACTGGAAGCCTGATCCCAGCATTTACCCTTCATGTGCTCTTGACTGCAAAGAAAAGAGAAACCTGCAGGGGAGAAAGAACGGAGGCAAAGAGCTTCTCCTCTTCCGTGTGTAGATTTACCTATCTGTCACGACTTTATGTGGTTGAAATGGAAAAGAGAATTGGGCTATGTTTACAGCACCATAAACCTTTCTTTTAAACCCAAGGACTTGGCTACCCTGAAACTGTAGCGTAGCACCCATAAAACTGAGGCTAACGCCGTCTTTTAAATCTGATGAAACATTTATCGATCTTGTTTTGTTTGCTCCTCCTCTCCCACCTCTGGGTTAATAGAAGCGAATCAGAGGACAGCAGAAGTACTGAGGGTAGTAAAGCTTTGCATGCTAACAGCGAGGAAGGACAAAGGACAAAAAATAAAAAAGAGGGAGCTGTCGGGGAAGAAAGAAAGCTCCGTTTGATGGCTATTTTGTGTCTGTGTCTGCAGGACTCAGCCCCAAATCCCATTTGTTCTATCTGAAAAAGCTAATCTTTAGGAATGCGTAGCAAATAAATTGTTTTATTTTAAAGGTTTAGTCATTTTATAAAACAGTCTCTCTAGATTTTACCATACCTTCCTCAAAATCCAATAAATTGTGCTTTTGTTGGGGAACTATTTTCACTTGCGGATTAACACACGTATTGTGGGATAGTGAGGTTTTGGGGCAGCAGGACAGTATGTGTTGAATTGAGTAAAAATGAACTTCAGTGTGTGTGTTCATGGTTATGAAGAGAAATGTCACCCAGGGCAACAGTGTGGTTCATGTGTTTGTAATAGATTTAGGAAAACAATGGAAAAAGTGTGTGGTAAAAGGGCAATTTGGCCTTAAGTGTCTTGCCCAAGAATAGTTTGACATGTGGTGCTCACGTTGAAACAGTCTTTAGACAGTCTTCGCCCAGATGGACGTGCCCAGAAAACCTCCAGTGGGAGGCGTCCAGGAGGCATCCTGATTAGATGCCCTACCACCTCAGCTGACTCCTTTCAACAGGAAGGAGTAGGGGCTCAACTCCAAGTCCCCTCCTGATGTCCCTCGATCTCTAAGGCTGAGCCCAGCCACCCTACAGAGAAAACTCATTTCCTTACCCTATCTCTAAGGTTGCGTTCACAGTAAAAGTGATGCAAACAATGCAAATGTTTGCCGGGCGGCGTGAATGGCGCGGCGCAACTCTTTTTGCCTCATTTGTGCAAATTGACATTTTTCAACTAAAAAATGTGCGTGAAGCTGAGTTGATTAAGCCAATCAGCGTTGAGAAGCCCTGCCCGTCATCACTGCCGTGATTTGACTGCTGAATCAAACTGCTGCTGGTCCGCCTGAAGCAGCGCTGGAAGTGGCCGTCAATCAGACGCAGTTGGTGAAATCCACCGAGCTGTGTGCGGCTACGGATAATATTATGAACCCAGACACGATGCTCTGATGTCTGATGCTCCGATGTTTGTGGAATTTCCACAACAAGTATAAAGCAGAAATAGTGGTCATATCCATGGCGGATGGCGGAAATGGTAACGGTCTCATTTCGCCCACCAATGAAGCGAATGAACCACATATAGTAAACTCATACGAGTAAAGTGTTGCGAAAATCCGCAACGCTTTTGGTGTGAACGCAGCACCAAAAACCACCCTACGGAGGAAACTCATTTCCGCAGCTTGTATCCACGACCTCGTTCCGATGTAATGATATTTTACTATAGACGGTTTATTAACATCTCTAAATTCACATATTACACATTGCATGTAAAATTATCTAACAATATAATTCCGTGTATCACATACTGTCAACAATGGAGCTCTATGGTACGCAGGAATAACAGGCTTTGCATACACAGACACATTCATGAATGTATTGTTGATTCTGATATTCTTATATAATTTGACATTAAGAACAATATAAATATATTGATGACTATCAGTTGTCTTTTTGGGATTTCTGATGTTCTGTCAGTGAAACCGTGTTATTATCTCTTCTCTTTGCAAAAAGCAATATTGCATCGCTCTGCCTCCTCCCTCATATGATTTTGCATGCACTTTGTTTGCTCTGTCGGTCTGTCTGTATAGAAGAGGAGACAAAACCAACCGAAAAAGAGGGCGGAGGGAATCGTTTGTTCTTCTTACCCTCATTCTCATCTTATTGTTACGTATTCATAGACATAATATGTCATGTTCTAGACACTAATAGCAGAGCTCAGAGCTTTGGCTGGAGTCCCTGCAGTGAGCTGACTGGCGACTGTTGTTCTCATCTAATAGGTGGCTTGAATGCTGGTTATTTGGAATATATAATTTAGTAAAGATAAAGTATAACATATATTATATATATATATATATATATATATATATATATATATATATATATATATATATATATATATAAAGTATAGTATGAATGATTCTCTAGAAATATGTGATTATTTACCTCTGGCTGCTCTGCGTTGATGGGGAATAAAACAAGATGCTCGTTTCTGTCTGTCACTTTTTGTTTCAGCCTTTCACTCTTCGGCAGCATCCAACAATGAACACTCAGCTCCCTCAACAGACCGGCGGCCTCTTTCATTAAGTTGGAGTCATGCAATTTAGATTAGTACTCGAGCACGTCAGAGACGTAGGCAAAGCTTCACTTCCGTATTTGCTGAGCCCCACAAAGAGGAAATAAGGGAGAAGGGTCTGAGGACCCCTCAGACCCTGCTCTTTACACACAAACATATCGCATCCTACATACAGACATTTGACAATATTTCCTGGAATAAAGTGTCATTCCAGAAAATTCAAAACAATGGTTGGTTCATGAGGGGTGAGACGCCATCTGCTTAACTGTTTCTTAGTCACGTCCAACATCTCAGAAGCACTTATGAGATTTCCATAAAACTATGGTGTGTCTCCTTGTTGTTTTGGCATTCTTCTTTAACGGCCCACTGTGGGATGGAATCAGCAGAGGGTGACATGGATGACATTCTTTGCTGTTGTCTTGATATTGTATCTCCACCGTTGGTGCTAAATGCTAATTGCTGCAGTGCCTCTCTGCGGAATTGTCGAGAAGATAATTACATGGTGAGCTTAAAGTGGAACAAACACATTTGTCTTGTGTGTCATGTCCTGATGAGGCTGTACATAAAATCAGCTGCTGTGAATGTAAAAGCTTACGTTCACTCAAATTGTGACATAATGTGAAAAACATTATTTGAAGCTAAAATGTACTCATGCATCACACTTATAATCATTAGGCAGGTTCTATTTCTATGCTGTATTACAAAGGGTGAAATAGAAACCTCTCTTAGTGAGAGGAAATACAATTCAGCTATTGACCATGTGAATAAGTTTCAACTCCTTATGCAGGTTTCATGTCGCTATTTCAACAGTGGCCACAACCTTTGCCATTACATTTGCCTTAAAGCCGCTTTGCTTAGGTCTTTGTGTGAGTGCAACATTGATCTCTCCACATAACTTATATGTATGTATTAATGAAGACATTGCTCTTGCAGCAGGAACACATTTTTCTATGACACCGATTGTCAGTGGTAATGTTTGTATCTTATTTTTAATAATTTGCATTGATGCAAACTATTATGTTTGTGTGTGTTCTGCTTTTTTCAGGCAATGCCATGGAGTTGATTCATGATAATTAAGGTCCCATGAACACACAATCCATCTGCAAGGGTTCACAACATTTGCATGAGAATCCATTAATTTTCTAAATCCATTTATCCTGTGAGGAGAGCGACAGTTTATTCCAAAAGCCATTGGACGAGAGGCATGGAACACCAGGAACAGGTCACCAGTCTATTTATCTATCCAGCTTTCCTTATATCTTTCCATCCATCCATCCATAGATCCATCCATCCATATATCTATCTAACCCATAATCGTCGAACCCCCAATCAAGTGGGGTATCATAGTGTATCATACATGATTTTCACTCGCACATCTCACACAACAGATACGTTCTTATTTCTCGGCTCTATAGGCGTTGTAAACATGACATTGATGCCCAATTAAAAATGCACGGAATAAGTGTAGGGCTGCACTTAACGATTATTTTAATAATCGATTAATCGGTTGATTATTTTTTCGATTAATCGATGAATCGGAAAAAAACATTTTTTATCAAAAAAGCGTTGATTTCCAACCCTTTATTCAAAAACAGAAGAGACAGTGCAAAACATCTTCAGAAAGTGCACAAACAGGTTGCTCCTTGAACATCCCTGAGCTGTTAATTGAAACAATAAAATGGACTAACACTAAAAACATACACATGTATGCTTTACATCTGCCAAATGTGAGCCCTTTTTACTGTAATTGATCCATCCAGAGGCTGCATTTACATACCTTGCTTTATCAATATGTATGAAATACTGGGACAAAGGGAAGCTGTACTGCTACATATAGAGCGTCGGCATGTTTCACCACGTTTCGTTTTTTTACAAGCAAGACTGAACTGTAACAGAACATAAAGTAACTTTAACGACAATACCCAAACACGTTAGCTAACGTGATAGCAAGCTGACTAGCTTCCATTAAAAACAAGTTTGAGGAACATGAAGACGCTGATTGGCCAAGACTCGACTCGTCAAAGATCTTCTATTTTTGAGATGATCACGACCTCAGCTTTTCTCATGTCTCACTCCAATCTCAGAAACGCTGGCCGGCCAGTTGCTCTGCTCCGCTCTTCTTTTTTTTTCCCTGGGACTTATTGCCCGACATAATAATCGCGTGACACAACGAATCGATAATGAAATTCGTTGCCAACAATTTTGATAATCGTTTTTTATCGATTTTATCGATTCGTTGTTGCAGCCCCAAATAAGTGTGTCTCTGGCTGCGAAGCAGCGGCTGAGCACCAACGATGCAGCCAGCAGTGTGTGTAGCTACGCTAGCTGTTAGTGGTGGCGATGCAGTGGGTGGTGTGAGTACTGCTAGTTCCAATAGCTGTTAGCTGATAGGCAAGTACTCCGTCCAAAACAATAAAAGTGAGCAAACAGTTTTCTGGCAGCTGTGCTGGGAGGAGGGACACTGGAAGGAAGTCTGCTGTGGGGCGCCAACCCATACTGGCAGGGAGCTGCCACTGCACGTTGACGCTCAGTTATGTAGCTCCCTGTCTCTCAATTTCCATTGTTACAGATGAAGTCCCTGTACACAAATTTCAAACTATAATAATGTTTTTTTTATGTTTTATTAACTGAATTTAAAGCAGCAGGGCAATTCGGTTCCCCAATTCTTCTGAAATGAAGTACATATTATTTTAAAAAATACATTGTTTTAATCCAGTCCTTATTTTACTTGAAATGAGAGAAGACAATTTATTTATTATTAGAGTATGTATTAGTTAGACATTATTGTGATGTTCCAGATCTTTGCAAGTGGAAATTATCTCTAATGGACCTCGCTGAGTTTTAATTGAATACCCCTGATTTATAATATGATGTTATATAATTTGATGAAAGAGTGGCATTGTTTTAAATCATCACGTGCAGATATATGGCAGAATGAAAAAATGTAATCAAAAAGAGTGTCAAGATGCTTACAATATATTGTTGAATACAGACCTGTGACTAAGCTATCATAACATAATAGGTCTGAATAATATTACAATCCTTGTAATTGTTTTTAATTATCTTCATTCTCAATTTTGCTAGAAAGAATTATTTCTCTGTAATCTGTATGCACATGTAACAGGAATTCAAAATGAAGCAATATAATTTGTTCCAGAAAGGTTGATTGGGACATTAATTATCGTGCATTATACAAAATAAAGCAGTCTAAATTAGGAGGTAATTAAGAGCAGTCCCATAATGGGCTCTTTTAATGACACAGAGTATATTTTGGCAAGGGGATGTGAATGTACCACATAATTACACCATGAAGCCTTCAAGAGAAGGCCAGTGTGAAACAGTTTACGCGCACACACACACGCACACGCACGCACACGCACGCACACACGCACACGCACACGCACGCACGCACGCACACACACGCGCACACACGCGCACGCACAAACGCGCGCCCATTGCATGTCTGTTTGTTTAATGTAATAGCAAATCAATGGCTAAATAGAAATGATAACAATTGTGTCTATTCCCAGGTAGGTTTTCTCCATCCAAGGAAATTGCACCTAGAATAATCAAAATCTAAAAGAAAAAACTAAGATCGGAAGCAAGTCCTGCAAAATACAAGAAACACATAATAGAAAATAGAAAAATGGACAATAAAATATGATAAAAGATACATGCACAATTGGCCTATACCTTTTTAATACATTCACAGTATTAAGTGTAAATAATCTGTGAAATGTACAGAGAGTAGTCCAAAAGATGCTTTGAGCCAGATATGGCGACTGTCCATTAATCTGACGTCTCGTATCTTTGGGGTTGGGGGGTTCCTGGGCTTCGTTAGAAACTGTTCTTGTGGCGTGACGTTTTGGTCCTTTTGTGTTGGAATAAATGTTGGAATAAATGTTAAATATATAACTGCAGTAGTAATACGTGACACCTTTTTTTTGTTGCATTGAATCATACGGGGATGTTTGCTGAAGGTAATTAGATGGCCCTACCCAAAAAATTTGCCACCAGTCACCATTATATAACAGACTAAGGAAAATTACATTAATTACACGAATTACAGCTTTTTACAGTTTTTTTTAATCTGATCATATGGCTGGCGGTCAAACTTTTCACCTCCACAAGGAAAGAAATGTCCTTTATGTTTTTCTGGAATGGAAGGAAACCATCTTAGAATAGACTGTAAACCAGTCAGTGCCTGGAAGAGAACAAACAAACATTGTAACAACATATACAGTATATATGACATTAAGGAATGAAACCAGGCGTTCAGAGATGTGAAGTTAAATTAATAATAGTATGTAAATATATACAAAATGGAGTGTAAATGCAAGAATGGAGGTTGAGTTTTAAATCTGCAGAAGCTAACAACTGCAGACAATACACAACTCCCACCACCACTGCAGCAGTAGCAAGGCAACATGTGAGAATAGTAATCAGGCGAAAGCAAGGAAATCAGAGCATATCCATTTCTGATTTGTGCCATAATGAAATATGACAAATGATTTATGTCTGGCATTTATTATGCTGTGGGAGGTAATTTGTTAGACTGCAAATGCGCAGACATCGCTGTTTGTAATTGAATCACACAAAATAATGAATATCCTACTTTGTTTAGTCTGGCTGTTTGTCTTTGTTCTATTGTTTTGTTTGCACCTAGAAATTAATTATACCATACATTATGCAAGTGCCTTTGATTAAACCTGGGTGATAATTTCACTCAAGAACTTTTTGAGTTGTGAAACTGCAGGGAAAACTTCTTGGCTCAAAGTCAAGTTCAACACATACACGTTTTGTTTTTGCTTTTTTATCTTTTTAAACAACTTTTGATGATACAGCATCTTTCAGCAAACATGAGCAAGTTCCATTTGCTGATGAAGGCCATTAGAGAGAGTGAAAAAAGCCTGCGTTTAGAATGCTGTATCACAGATCGTTTTCAATAATGGGTACAGAGCAAATTCAGCATTTATGCCACAGGGGACTAAGGTGCTGGGTATTTAGCCAAACTTCTTTAAAACATGCTGTCCATGCATCTGGTACGGTGCAGCCAATGGGGCCTTATTGTATTTTGGGCTGACCTTTATTACATCTTAAGAACTCCAAGGTAAGCCTGTAATTACTGATTGTATATCTATTCACAAGCCTGGTAGCCTGTTCTGAAAGCTGATGTTTCACCACTATAGTGTTCCTGCCAAGGTATTGGAATGACTTCATTTTACATGTCCACATTCTGGGACATGAACAAACCACAGAGACAATGAGAATGAGCTTTTCAATAATAATTTATTGTCATTATGCAACACAGGGTTGCAGAACAAAATGTAGTTGTAGCCCTATCGCTACACAAGAAAAAAAGCCAGACAAACAACAACAGAAAACCAGTGGTATGTTCTTGTGTTTTGTTTCTCAATACCAATTGGACTGCAATTGGAACAGCATCTGACTTGATGACGTCACCACTTCAGCTGTTGAGTTCACTCTGATTCTTCACTGTAAAGTATTTGTAAAGTCAAACAAAATATGACAGCCCTGCTCTTTTTGCACTGGTTTCACAGACATACACATATCATTGTATATATATTGTGTGTGTATATATTTATATATACAGATGCACAAATCATTGTATGTAAATATATATTATTGTGTTTATAAATATATATTATTGTGTTTATAAATATGTATTTCATATATAGTTATATATTTATATATATACACATATAATTGCAAAGAATTCGGTCAAAAGTAATAAAACACCGCTGTAGTTCAAAGTTAAATTCAAATCTTAAGTTATAAATCTTAACCTTTCCCTCCGTCAAACTGATTTAATGTGACTGTGAATAAATAATAAAATAATAAATATTGCTCGTTAGATCCTTGAAACCGAATTATAACTCATGTTTAATCGATACGGAGACATCGGAGCCAGCGGATCATTTCAAATAGTCCAGCCGAGATCAGGGTGCTCTCGGCGGGCAGCAGAGCGCTGACGTGCCCGGTGCTGCGGGGCTCAGCGGTCCCGCGAGCAGGACCGCAAACCGTCGGCGTATCTTTTTAAGTCGGCTGATTATTGACAAACCGACCACAGATTTGATGCTTAAACAACAAACTTCTCGTCTGAAAACATCCTAAAATAAAATTTTGTGACTCAACAACGGTAGTATTCATAGAATGTCAACTTTCAGTTATGAGTTTTCTCATCTGCCATTGTTCCCCGTTTGCTGGTCCGAAATGCATTCTGGGATATTGGCTCTCTCAAGTACGCTCAAGTCTGCTCTGATGCATCCCTGGTAAAATGGGATTAAGTCACATCCGGGCATTTTCACCGAAGCTTGGCGAGAAGCGGACTTTTGAATTGGAACAGTACTTGGGCTCAACTGACGTTTCACGAGTCCACGAGAACACAAGTACAGAGAAGAACGCATATTGAGAAACGGCCATTTTCTGTGGACTCTGTAACATTTGGACCTGCTGTCCTCTCATCCACCCTGCATCTCACCCTGCTTGGCCACGCGCGATGGAAACTAACTGTAAAGCAGGTCTGCGCTAGCTCGCTGTTAGCTTGTGAGCTAACTAGCGCTCGCGGGGGGGGGGGGGGTGTCCCACAATGGAGCGATTGTGCCCAACAGTCACCAACATCCAGTTCCTGGTTAGCCTGAATTTTCCTGCAACCGGACATTCGCCGGGAGCAGATTGGTTGTTGGAGCAGCCTGAGATGGATACATGGGTTAGCTTTGCTTCTGTAACCGAGGGTTTATTTTGCGCCTACACTTGTACCATAATAATAAAACAACAACACGCTGCTCCGTTAGGTTAGACAAGACGGCAACCACTTTTATTTTTACTCGCTCCTCACTCCAAACCAAACCTTCCTCTCTCCTTCCGTTTTTTCCCTTCAGAATAAAAGCCCCAGAAACATACATCAGAACACTGCTTAATAGAGAACTGTTTAAATACACCATACAATAGCTTACATATCTCCCCTCCTCCTAAAAGAAACGTCCCCGTTTCTAAACACTCAAAATGCAAGAACATTTCTCCCAAAACTTAGTAACAACATGTCTCAACAACACAACACAATTAACGATAAGTGACAAAATCCCTTAAATATACCGGTGGCCTCACCACCCTCTCAGAACGAGTGACAGTCAGTTGTGGCTCACTGATGCTGGTAACTAACTCGGTCCCTGTGTCGCCAGTGATCCATGGCTCCTCAACCCCCCAGTCCCCCTCTGGTGCCTCCTCGTCCTGAAGCGAAGGAGTACAGTGAGGAGAAGCCGGGAGGCTACTTGAAGAACTCGCAGGCCCTTGCACAGTGTACGGTTTCAGTCTATCATAATAAACAACCTGCTCCGGTCTGTGGAGGTCCATCGGACTGCCAATACGATAGATAAGTCCCTGTTCACCCTGGGAGTTTAACACAGCCAGGACCCTGTAGGGTCCCTTCCAGTGGGGAGCGAGTTTCATGCGGTCCTCTGTAGGATTATGCAGACGAGATGCCCTTCTCGATACGGTTGATGACGTGCAGTTCCATCATAGTACAGTTTTTGTTTCTCATGGGCGACAGCACCACTCTGCCTGGCACCACAAAAAGCAGTTTCTAGCCTTTTAGCCAGGGAGGTCACAAAGTCTGCATAAGAAAGAGGCATGTCCAAGCGCACCATATCAGATGGCAGCATGACATCCACGGGAACACGAGCTTCCCGTCCATGAGTTAAAAAGTAAGGAGTGTAGCTTGTGGAGGCATGAACAGATGTGTTATAGACAAAAGCCACCTGCTTCAGATAATCATTCCATTCACCTCCGCAGGCAAGCAATGATTTGGCCAGTTGATCGATGAGAGTCTGATTAAACCTTTCGACCATGCCATCTGATTTGGGATTATAAAGTGTGGTGTGTGTTTTCTTAATCCCCAAAAGTTTACACAGTCTTTGAACAATCCCAGCTTCAAACTGTGTCACTGTGAACCACTTCTGGAACGCCATGCACGTAATCCTCAAACAGACACTGTGCTACTGACTGGGCTGTTTGATTAGGAAGAGCATACAGGTAAACAAACTTGGAAAAGTAGTCTTCGACCACTAACACATATCTGTTACCCTTAGAAGTCATTGGTAATTCAAGAATGTCCATTGCCACTCACTGGAATGGTCTCGTCGATTGGGACCCACCCATTGGTGTCCGGTGCTTAGGCACAGGGGCTCTGCGGGTCTGACATGTGAGGCACTGCTCGCACCACTGTTGAATGTCCTTGAACATAGAGGGCCAGTAACAAGTTTGCCTTGCTCGTTCCCACACTCTTTCCGCTGAGAAATGTGCCGACACAGGGCCTCCATGAAGATGCTGAGCACATCAGGGACAAGTGATGAGGGTACGACCACCTGATACTGCACACTCTCTGTGAGGGAAGAAAATTTCCAACAGAGTAGGCCATTCACCACCGAAAGACGAGGATATTCAGTCCAAAACTTCCGCAGCCACCTGGAGCTGCCTTTCATCCGCCCCCGAGGTGGTCGAGAATTCCTCCAGTCCAACACCGTACCAACATCAGGGTCGGCCTGTTGCAGTTTCTTCAGTCCAGTCCCATCATGTGAAAGTGCATGAATGAACGACAGGTCCTCCATCTCACTGGCCGGCTCCACTGGCTGCCCCCCTGTGATGAGATCAGAAGCCTGCAGGTTCACGGTGGGTGGCGGTGTCAACGGAATGTCTGCTTGGGGAACACCTGACTCCCTGTCTGAGTCTACTGCGTTCACCTGTGTGGGGACCTCTCGTGAGGCGTCCTTCACCGTACAAGCCACAGGATCCCGCGGCCACCGTGACAGAGCATCCGCATTAGCATGCCGCTTTCCCTCCTTGTATTGAATGACCCAGTTGAAAGGGTCCAGCTCCAATACCCAGCGTGCTCTTTTTCCCCGAGGGGGTCTTGTCAATAGACATGCTGTGGAGGCCCAACAGAGGCTTATGATCAGTTATTATGGTGAAGGCAGCCGCTCCAATGTAATGTCTGAATTGACGTACAGCCCACACTACAGCCCACAGTTCTCGGTCAAACGTGGACCAGCATCTTTCTGTGGGAGTGAGTGACTGACTAGCATATACCACCACTCTCTCTCTTGTCCGTTCCTGTCTTGAGCCAACACAGCTCCCACTGCTTCCATGGAGGCATCACTTTAAAGGGAATGTTGAAGTCGGGCATAGTAACAATCGGGGCCTCTGAGAGCACCCCTTTAAGATACTCAAAGGCCTGATTACATTCATTGGTCCATTGGAACGGTGTGCCCTTACCCGTCAGGTGGTGCAGAGAGCCTGCACGCTGGGCAAAGTTCTTCACAAAACACCTATAATAGGAGCATAAACCCACAAACGCTCTCACTTCAGTTGGATTCCGTGGTGTAGGCCAAGTTCTGACCTTGTCTGTGTTTCGCAGGTCTGGCTGTAGACCATGGTGAGAAACAACATGCCCCAAGAACACCACATGATCTTGAGCTGGATGGCACTTTTTAGGGTTTAGTTTGAGACCGGCCGCCTGGATCCTGGAGAAAACTTCACGCAGACTGGATAGATGGCTCTCAAATGTGGGGCTGTACCTCAGAACATCGTCGAGATACACCATACACACTTGCCATGGCAGCCCTCTCAGCACCAGCTCCATCATCCGCTGGAACGTTGCAGGTGAGTTGGTGAGGCCCGTAGGCATCGACCGCCACTGGTAGAGGCCTCTGCCAGTTGTGAAATCCAATGTGCTAAACCACAGGGAGCCTGATAACGCATCCAAAGTGTCATCCACCCTGGGAAGGGGATGAGAGTCCTTCAGTGTCACACTGTTCAAGCGACGATAGTCAATACAGAATCTCCAATCACCATTCTTTTTTTGACCAGGACGACAGGCGAGGCCCAGGGGCTATAGCTCTCTTTAATTACCCCATCAGCCAATAGGACCTCCACCTGCCTATCTATTTCTCCTCTCTTTTCTGGTGATGTCCAGTAGGCGCGCTGCCGCAGGGGATGCTGATCAGCAGTTTTGATGTGATGTTTAATAAGCATTTACCAGCCACTCCTTTGGAGGTGCTGAATATCTTCTGGTGTTCCGTCAGTCATGCCACCAACTGTGCCTTCTGTTGCTGACTAGCTGGTGACCCCTCCAGAGACACAAAAGGCACTTCCGTGGAGGAATTGGTAGAACCTGTCTCCCCTGAGATTGGCGGGAGTGATACAAGCTCAGACTCATCCACAGAGAAAAACTCCCCAAGATGCATGCCCTCTCTCAGTATCACAGGTTGGTCTGTAGGATTTAACATACGGGCGGTAGTAATTCCATTCTTCACCGAAGTCACTGTGTGAGCAACGACACACTCACTTTTCCCCTGAAGGTTAGGCGCTAAGTAGCCCACAAAGTCAAGCAGCTGGTCACTAGCTCTGGCTGGGGACACACTTACTGGCACCAGCATCTCGCTGAGGGGTGGCAGTGTCATAGCACTTGCAATGGAGACATTACAACACTCAGGAATCAAGTCTTTGCCGCTCAAAAGTGGGATCTCGGTGTCCCATAACTGCAGTCTGGACCGGGAAAAATCCAAGAGAGCATGGTTAGGGACAAGAAAGTCCAGGCCCAACAGTGCTGCTTGTGTAGAGCCCTAAGTACATAGAACACATGCAGCCGGGATTCATTACCCTGCCGTAGGGTGGCAGTTATGGTTCCCAATGTGTCAAGCATCTGTCCATTCACAGCACGTGCAGCAATAAAATCAACATTTAGGGGGCGCTTGCGGAGTGACGAAACTGACATTCGAAAGTCAGTGCTGATTAACGACTCCGTAGCCCCTGAATCCACCAATATGTTGATTTCAGTCCCTTCAATGCTTCCCCTCACGTATGAGGTACTCTGGCGCTCTGTCACGTCTTGTATTAATGCATTACTGTCTGAGCCCATAGGTGTGGTAGCTGGTGTTTGGACCATTGCACCAGCTACATCTTGTTTCCCGACTGGTTGGCTGGGTCCCCTCTTCTGGGAGATAGAATATGCACTCCTCTCTTTCTCTGTGTTTCCTCATTAAAGGGGCCCCTCGTAGATCTAGGGCGCCTCCAAGTTGGAGAGCCTGTTCGGTTATCATAAGGCGCCCGATAATCCTGTCTTTCCCCGGGACCTCTTTCTGCACCACGTTCCCGCCAGGCATGGTCCGGGGAACGTCCTCTCTGTTCACCCTGGGAGCGACGTGACTGGTAGCCCTGCTCCCCGCACATACACTGACACTGACCTCCACGCACTGGATGAGAAGATTTCCAGTCACTGGATCTCAATCGATTATTTTCCTCTGACATTTTCCTCATCTCCATCCTCATTTCTCTCATTTCTTCGGTAATTCTGTCCATCGTCCTGTACAAGCCCCCTCCATCAGATATGGACTGTACCATTGCCCCTGCACCGCTCCCAATATGGGGCTGGCTCACATGGGCGTTGACATAGTCCATCTTGAGGGTCTCCCTGGCCATCTCACATCGGCCAGCGATGATTAGAGCCTCCTCCAAATCAGTAGCCCCCTGCTCGTGACATTTAGCTCTCAGAACTGGATCCAGTCCTGCCAGAAATCTACGAAATTTCTCCTCTCTCTGAGCTATATCGCCGTAGCCCGGAAAGGCTTCCTGCACTAGCTTGCTTATATCTGCTGCATACACTTCCAAACTTTCTCCTGGAGCACGTACCCGGGCAGCGAGATTTGCTCTGAACCGGTCCAAAAACTGTCTTTGTCCAAAAGCCTCTTGCAATCTCTCCTTTACTGCAGAATAGTCGGTCTGCACAGCCGCTGGCAGGCTATCCCACAAGAGAAAAGCAGCCTTGGTCAGCCGCGTTGGTAGAATCCGGGCCAGTTCATCGTCATGGTCACCTCAACAGCCGCCTGCCAGCGCCCTCACAGCTACTTCATACTGTCTGGCCCAGCATGGAAAGCTTTGTTTTTCCTCCCCAGCAAAGGGAGGCGGCAGGTCGATCCTGGCATTGCAGGCTAACGGACGCTCTCACCACACATTGAAATCCAGCAGGTCTTCCTCGTATTTCCTCATTCTGTTGCGTATTATGTTTTTTTTTTTGTTTTTTTTCACACGGTACAAAGTTAAGCTAAGTGGCTACCGTTAGCTAACTAGCTTGATTCGGCGAACTGCTTACTATCTAGATCTTCACCCGATGGTTCTCTTGGGGCGGGAGAAGCATCCCACCACTGCCACCAATGTAACCGAGGGTTTATTTTGCGCCTACACTTGTACCATAATAATAAAACAACAAGACGTTGCTCCGTTAGGTTAGACAAGACGGCAACCACTTTTATTTTTACTCGCTCAGAATAAAAGCCTAATAGAGAACTGTTTAAATACACCATACAATAGCTTACACTTCTATCTCTGCTCTCCTCGCTCCTGACTCCGCTTTCAGCGGTGTTTGGCTTGGTGGTCGGCCATGGCGGTCTGCTCCCCAGAAATGTATCCAATCCTAACACACCTCCTCTGATGTTGATACTTGTATTCTGTCATATGCCAAAAGCGATTTATACACCCTCAATTTGTCTTGTTTATGTCATTACAGCGCTGCCACTGGCCACAAGCCCGCTGCTGGGCTCATTTTCACCAGTGTAGAAAAAAAACATAGTGGCAATCTAGCGGACGGCTTGCATGAGGGCTAACTTTCTAATTCCGCCTTTCATACAAACCTGGTTCCTGAAAATAAGTCAAACAAAGTAATTCATCTGGCAATAGCAATGCGCTTTCCGATGCTGGCACAAGAGCAGACACAAGAGCAGACGTAGGATCAGTGGCACCTGGCCAATAGAGGGCCATGGGGCCTGGCCCCACCTTGAGCCACACAAAAAATAAAAAAGAATTATAAAAGCATTATAATAATAATAATAATAATAATAATAATAATAATAATAATAATAATCCTCTCCGCCTGTCTGCTGTCTCAGCTGCTGACCCAAAAGAGGTGTGTGGGCATGACGAGACTGACTCTTCTGGCAATTTTCAAGGGATTGGTGCCTCACTAGACGCTGTGCTGGAGGAGCACCTTAAGACAGCCAGTGTTTTTAAAGGCACGTCAAAGACCTGATTGAGTATATAGAAAAGTGCTATATAAAATTGAAGTATTATTATTATTATTATTAATATTATAAAGACAGTACAAAACGAGCTGTTGGACTGCATGCTTATGGTTATTATTATTATATATATATATATATATATATATATATATATATATATATATATATATATTAATATACTGAATTGTATGAATAAGATGTCCTTATTATGTCAAAGTATTGGACTGAATGTTAAATATTTAACTGCAAAGTAGTAATTCGTGTTTGATAACTTTTTTTGCATTGAATCTTACTGGTTTGCTGAACTTGATTAGATGGCCCGACCCCCCAAAAAATTACCAGCTGCCACTGCGTAGGATGAAGCATTACGTTGTTACATTTAACTAGTTTAGCGGCTGGCTAGTTACCGAGCTACTTTGCTAGTTCCACCATGCTTTCACGCTACACTGGTCAAATAAAATGAGGCTAACAGCGAGCTGGCGACCAGCAGCAGCGCTGGGTCTGGGTCACTCTTAACTAAATGTAACACAATTCAAGCAGCTCAATTTTTTTACTTTTCAAAACACATTTTCAACACTCATGTCTCATTTTGCACATATGGATGTGCACATCAGAAATTTGAGCAGCATTATAAAAGCTTTACATGTACTAATTTCTCTGTCACCAATTTCCCAGAATTGGATTAGAAAGAGAAAACTCCTCTGCGGATAGTTTGAGATGCTATCAGTATTCAGCTCCTGTACGGCATCACTCTGTGAGCTCTTTTGTGATTACTTTAATGCTATCAAAGCCCTGCTCCTTTTGAACAGTCTTAATTAGTACAACTTTAATTAAGAACCGATTCATACAGCACTTACTAACTGTTCAGTCCAGAGACGTCCACTTTCCTTCATGACTGTAAATTTCCATCTAATATCAGCATTAATCGACCCCCGCAGCGGATGTCTGACTGCCTCTTGGGAATGATTATATCCACTGATGATTGACGGTGTGTGCGCCATCTTTAGCCATCTTTTGGTCAGATGACTCTACTCATCAGTCAGGATTGGCTGTTCTTGAAAGGCCTGTAATGGCTGCTTCATGTATCTGCTGGAGGGAGAAGAAATCTCATTAAAAAGGACATCGGGATTATTGAAGAATCTTCAACACACACTGCGATACCAAATGTCAATAATCTGTGGCCTGTCTCCTCACCATCAACAATCAGGATGAACAAACACTGCGGTCGAAAAGTGCATTGCTGGAGAGTATAGGGCAGGATCTTTCTAGAAGGGCATATCACGTTTTCAATGTGTCACTCATTAGTAAATGTTGTGAAGAATCTCTGTGGAAAACTAAATATCTTTCTTACTTCCTCTATTTGTATCACTTCTTTTCAGGGTGGTGGTATGGGAAGAGTTGTTTGTACTGCCAAATGATGCCAACTTGGTCTGGAATGCTCTGAAACACACTGGACAGGTGTCTATAGGGCATTACCGGAGTAAATGAAGGCTGTGGTGCATATGAGGAGCGGGTCATTTTCCAATTGAAAGATCGGTAGTTCGATCACAGGCTCCTCCCAGTCACCAACCACAAATCGGTCCATTTACCATTTACAGAGGTAGACACCTAACATTTATGTAATGTTAGTGTTCTATCCAAACATTTTCAGAAGCCTTTTTAGGAATTCTTCCCTGTGCTTTGATGGAAGAAAAACTGATCTAAATTGAGTCCCTTTCTTCTGGGGACGTACTTTGTGAGGGCCTAGAAACATTTTTTTTTTTCAGCGGGGTTTGCTGCGTGGAATGGTGCCTTTGATAAAACACAAGTATTTAGCATCATATCATAATTTGTAATAATTATAATAAAATGTTTTCCTACTACCAAATGTGGGAAAAACAAATTACATTCATCATTCATGTACATTGTGTTTTGTGCTAATTAGCAAGTGAAGCTAGGCTAAACATCAGCACCTTTCAATTTAGTTTAGAGCATGTTTCCATCCTGCTCCTCAGCTCCTGGTACAATTCGGTTAAAAGAAAGCTTTTCCTTGATGACTTCATCACACAAGACGTTATACTTCACCAACTCACCTGTGACTCCAGTTTGGATTTACGGAGTGGGGATTGTGCTGGTAAAGTATACGTGCACACTCCTGAAATTTAAAAGTGGTCTGCATAGATGGGAATAGATCACTTCAGATCATAAAACCACTGAACAGAACAGACTGAGTCCTTCACAGTCCCAGAAGTGCTGAGAATGCAGTTTACAGGATTATAAGCATATAGGGATCAAAGTCAATACAATGCAATATGCATTAATGTGACAGTCATGCCTATTGTCTAACTGCCCACAGTAATTGCACAGAGTTTTGGGGAATGGACAAAAGAAAACATTTAAGCATGGAACCATAACCATTTTTATGTTTGCTGTAAACAGCACAGGTGGCATAACACCTGCCTCAGTCCTATCTTTTCCATTCTGCCTCTGTCTCTCCCTTCAGCTCCCTTTCCCATTTCCCATTTCCCGAGGTCCCATTCTTCATCAGGTCTCTTGTTTGATGTTTGATATTTTTCCCGCTCCTCGACTTTCACTTGAACCAAGAGTGGTTCTGTTCCGCCATCTTGAAGGCCGTCTCAACTACTGATTGGAGTATCATACCGGGGTGAGGACAGAACACAGATGATACTCATCCCTCCCAAGTTTGATATTCTATTTGTTTTCTGATCCTTTATCTAGTTAAAATAAAACAAAAGTACCACAAACAAATAAGCAGGAGAATCTATTAGAATTAATTTCCTTTCAGAGACGTGAGGCTGACCATTCCTGAGCGTCAGGTTAGCGTTTGAATTTTTCATGGAAAATGTAGCCTCATCAATAATGTCCAGACACCATAATCATATTCTGGGTTATTAAATGATGTTCAGAATAAGAACATTCGTTCCCATAATACTCATTATATGAATCATTTCTGTCATATTCGTGTAATGTGCTGTAACTCTGTTACGTTGTTCATTCTGGCCACATGACATCTATTGCTTCTGTTCATCCTGAGAGGGATCCTCCTCTGTTGCTCTCCTGAAGGTTTCTTCCCTTTTCCCCCTGTTTTTTTGGGGGAGTTTTTCCTGAACCGATGTGAGGTCCTGGGACAGTATGTGTACAGATTGTAAAGCCCTCTGAGGCAAATTTGTGATTTTGGCTTACACAAAATAGACTGAATTGAATTAGTAGAAACAGATGCAAAAAATACATAAATAATATAACCACATTCTGCCAGCGGACATGGTTCCTGTTCATCTAAGCAGAACACTGTACAAAGTGTACAGCATGCATGTTGTTATTAATGTGCAGGTGTTTGCGAAACAGGGAACAGGCTACAAGCTGCTGCTCTGGCAGTGACAACTGCTTGCCTTTTTTATATTAGTACATCGCACATGTGTACAGACTCTTCAAAACGCTCTCCAGCTGTGAAAGCTGACTGACAGCTGATCCAGCTGTGATCGGCTGCAGCAGAGAATCGTGGTTTGATCCCTGGCTCCGCTAACCCATGTCGATGTGTTCTTGGACAAGACACTTAACCCCAAATTGCTGCCGTAGCTGTGCCTACAGTGTATGAATGTGTGTGAATGGTGGCACCATAGCCCTTCCCTTCAGTGTATGAATGAGTGAATGATGAAAAGTAGTGTTAAAGCGCTTTGAGTGGTCGGAAGACTAGAAAAGACCTATACAAGTACAGTCAATTTACTATTCACGTCATGCTTCAGAGGAAAGAAGGTCTAATTTCTCTGAAAAACACAATTCCTTGTACGTGCTTTCCTCACATGGTCTTCTACATCTCTCTATCCATTCCTGATGGGAGGGACAAAGACACAAATAAAATACGCAAGTGAGGGAAATGTCGATGCAATTCAAGAGACTTTGGATGCATCCAGATGAATGGGGATACATGGTTCGTTCTGATGGGCAGGGGGCACCTTGCATGGCAGCCCCAGTCATCAGTGTATGAATGGGTGAATGATGACAAGTATTGTTAAAGCCCTTGTGAGTGCTCGGAAGACTAGAAAAGTGCAATACAATACTGTATTGTCCATCGACCATTTACCATCCTTCACAGGGTCTCACCTTACCTTTTTTTCAGGGAGTACCCCTGTTGGAGTCCCCAGAAGTTGTGGTCCCTATGGCTCCCGAAGCAATTGGTTTTCTTTGCTGCCCAGCTCCTTGGCCTATCCACCGGCCACAGTCTCAACTGGCCATTGCCGTGACTTAGCGACAAGACAGAACTTTCAGATCCTGTGTCAGTCGTCTCCACTGACACCAAGCCACATCTTCACTCGGACAACGCACGGCTAGCAAGGTCATCAGTTGCCCTGATCCACAGCTGTTAGCCACCACCAAAAGCACTCCTGCCGCCAGCCTCCTCCTCTGCATCCTTTCCACTGAAGACGCCTCTTGTCTCCAGCTGAACCCTGCACCGACCTACAGCTGTAGAGCTCTAGGGATGGTAACGTTGGTCTATCTGTTGACCACATTGGACTAGAAAGTACTATTTTGAATATTACCCATTTAGGTCAGTTGCCATCAAGTTTAACGTAGACATTAATAATACTCACAGGGTGAATTGTAATACTTTGGTATCCACTTTACATACTTTTTTGTATACTTTTGGTTATGACCAAATGCCTGCCTATGGACATTTCCATTGCAATAGTACAACCTTACCGAGCCTTTAGCGTTGTTAGCATCTTGGTCTTGTTTATTTATTTTGTGGGCGACTGTAGCTCAGGGGGATGAGTGGTCGTCCCGAAACCGAAAAGTAGCCGGCTTGATCCCCAGTCCCCCCTATAGCTCACACGTCGAAGTGTCCCTGAGCAAGACACCCAACCGCCAGCTGCTCCCCGGGTGCCCCAAGGGGCCGCCCACCGCCCCCCAACCCGGGATGGGCCAAATGCAGAGAAGAATTTCCCCAAGGGGATTGATAAAGTGCATGTTTCTTTTCTTTTTTAGTGATTAGTAATTGTTCATTTCATTGACAGCAGAATGAAGATGCCTGGTTTGTTTACCTTAAATCTTGCATCTGACCAGGTTTAGCTGAAAGCGTAGTTTACAACAGCTGTGTTTTGGGTGAAATGGGAATTAAGTGGCATTTACCAATTAAGTCTAGCTTACTGCCGGAAAACTGCCTCACAAAATACCCCATCACTGATCAAACCCACAACTGTCTGTCCGTAAGGCAACAAAGCTAATCACACAAACCATGTCAGTCTGCCACTCCTGACTGAAACAAAGTCACTTGCGCATACATTGATGCTATTTGCAGTAGTTCATTCTTTCTCTCCGTCCATGTTTCAGATTACCTTTCCTTATCAAGCCCCTTTTTTTCTACATCATCTCGCCTTGGTTGCCAGAGGGGACATCTTTATTAAAATGGATGGCAGTGTTTGCACAGGGGCGGGGACGACTCTCCGGCTTGTGGACCTGAATGGTTATTCCCAGTCACTGTTGACTTATAGCTGGCTGCCTGGTAATTAGGCTGGGTTTTGGCCTGCTGTGAGCAGCCAGGGTGCCATCACAGCCAGATACTGTGGTGTTTTGCAGTATACAGGTGTTGAATACAGCTGGGGTTCGTGAGTTGCTGCTTCAAGCTATGATGGCAGGGTGGTACTGGAGTGCAGTAATAGGAGTTTTCCGCAGAGTGAAGTGCGTCTTAAGCATGGTTTACATGGTGAACATGGTTGGATTGCATATTACCTTGAAAAAGTATAGAAAAGTATGCTATGAAATGTCACTATTCATTCTGAATCATGAAGTGTAAGATCTCAGTGATACAGTAGATAGCTTGACTTGGCTGTGTGTCAGACGAAGTACTGCTTTCTCCAAAATAGTGACCTAAAAGCTTTAATTCCCAGATGAATCATGTACATTATACATTTGATGAACTATTTTCTTATGAATCCTCAACCAAAATCCATTAACAGCTTGGCAAATCTACCCAGGCTAAGTCCAAAACATCTTGTTTAGTGCTTCGTTCAATAAATGAAAAACACTCTCGGCAGCCGAAAGAGGCTATTATTTGTGACCTGCTCTGTAACTTTGAGGCTTTTGTCTCCAGCAGGCTCACAACAGAACTAGTTGTAAGATGTATTATTCATAGAAGTTGCGGAGAACTCATATTTTGTGCCAGTAAATTATAGCTTTAAATCTGACCACGTTCATGTCTGAAAATTCAGTAATATATAGTGTTACCCCAGAATACTATCCTCTTAGGGTAGAGATGCTCTCGTATTTCCAGGGGCCTTATCATTAAAGCCTGTCCTCAACAGACTACAGGTTAAGTCTCACCTGCTTCCTGTTCTTTAGGTTAGCAAACACTTATCTTAATTAATTATGTAGTTGGACAGACAGCATGGGTTAAACCTCTTTAGCAGTTTAACCTTTCTGACTACCAGTGGTGGAGTGATATAGACCTGTACTTGTATAGTACGTACTCTGTAGTGATATTTGTTTAAATACCTATGACCTTTTAAGTTTTTAATTATTTCAAAGATTATTTAACCACTTTTTGGTGTCAGGTTTACATACATTAGTAAATTATTACTGACCACATGATCAAATGTCATACAGATTTTATGGAGGACTAATGTGTTCATAAATCCGCTCTGAGGGCCGCGTTACAGCGCTGCAGTCTCTGTGTGCAGATTTGTGGTGATGTGTATTCAAGTCGTGACACCCTGAACCAGTGAGACATGAGGTAAAGCTGTCCGTCTAGCTGAGCTGAAGTTATCTTGTTTTTCTGTGATTGACACAGCAGTTTCAGGGCTATGAGACCAGTGATGTGAATACTATATTATTCAGTGTGGAGTATATTAATAGAGAAGAGAAGCGGAAGACGCCATTTCAAATGTACAGTACACTGTAACAAGATTATTGTAGAATTTACAGAAAGTAGCTGGCAGCAATTAGCAAGTAGCTGCAGTATATTTTACAGTATGCTTACTGTAAAATTAATTACAGTACCTATGGAATACTGTAGTAATTTTTACAGTAATAATCCCATTACCGTCATTGTTATTACAGTAGTTATGAAAATACTGTACTTGTCATCATAGTAACCGTGTACAGTTTACAGCAAATCCTAGACTACTGTAAAATGCATCACTGTATTCATTTTAATACTGTAAAGGAATTCAGTAAAATAAATACATACTGTAAAATGACAAATGACAAGTAATTTGACAGCAAACAGTCAAATTCAAGGACTGGAAGCAATAAAATATTCAGGTCAAGGGGGAAATGTATAAAAACAATTTCAACTGAAAAAAGTAATTGTAGTACAATAAAAAGTCTATGACTGACTTTAATGTATTGAATTGGAATCCTCTCACTGGGCAGTCGTCTTTGCCATGAACTGGAATCTCTTCATGAACTGGAGTCTCTTCCTTGGCTGGAGTCATCTTGCCTGCAGTGCAAGGACAGAGAGACATTGGTTACCGATTCCCATTAGAAATACCACAATATGTTTCTACTACTGACGATGTCAGCCTATGTGGTGTTTTGTCTGGTACTGGGATCTTACCAAGCATGATGAGCCTTGAGGCTCAGCAGGGACACCTGTGCCTCAACATCAGCCTGGGTGGAGGTTTCCTGCAACACACAATGAACAGACAATAGTACCGTATTTATTAAGAGAGACATGAAAGAAACCCTTACTTTGATGTTCCTGGTCAAATAAAGGTGTATTTAGTGGGAAAGTGAGAAAATAAGCATTGTTTAGTCTGGAAGGTATGGTTCACATGGGGCGATGGGCATATGAAGCAGCTTCAAATGCCCATAACAAACACCTGCTTCTTTGGTTTGAAGTTTGAAATGTGTACAACTTTCTATATGGGGCTGCGAACAAGTGTGTGTGTGTGTATGTGTGTGTGTGTGTGTGTGTGTGTGTGTGTGTGTGTGTGTGTGTGTGTGTGTGTGTGTGTGTGTGTATGTGTAAGAGAGAGAGGGGGGAATATGATCAGCAATTGTATATGTTCAAATGCCTAGTGTGGAAGATATCATAAGGTCTTGAGGCAATCAGATGTAAAACACAATATTTACGATTGATTAAAGTTGTAAATCAGTCAAATTAGACCCAAACACGACAGGAGGGATAAGCTAGCAGCAATGTATCAACATTATACCAGCTGTTGCAGTCTGCCCTGTCATGTAGTTAGCTCAGAAAACACACACCATGTTGTGCTGTGTAAAAGTCTTACCTGTTGTGCTGTCTGTCCTGTTGTGGCGTTCTGGTTCACTCACAACGTTCTGGTTCACCTTCAGCGGTGCTCGGTAACGTTACTCGTGCCACGTTGTGCCGCACGGTAGCTAGCAAGAGAGAAAAGAGTCAAAACTTCTCCATGGAACGAGTCTTAGCTAACGAGCAGCAACACACATACACACACATACGGTGACGGCGCCACACATAAACGATTCCAGTTAATTTACACGCCAAATGATTTATATCACAACTTAAAGTGCAAATACTATATTTTGGTAAAATCAGTCACACTAACGTTAGCTTACTAGTGCAGGAAGTGTCCCTACTTTCCTCTTAAAGTCACGTAACGTTACACGGTAACTTTACTTGAGAATACTGTGCTGTCTGTTATTAATGTACATTTGCAAATTGCTGGCAAAAAGGTAATATGAAGGAATAATAATGAGCTTCGTTAGCTTGCTGTTGCTGAAGTTGAAGTGGACTCTGGTCAGAAATGTTGTAGCTCTTACTCCAAAATGTTGAGAGAAGCCTCTCCTTCCTCTCCTGGTCGAGAGAAGCAAGTGTCCATCGGCACACAACGTTATGGTCTACTGTTATCTTTTGTGTAACACAACGGAGGATAACAATGTTGCTTTCCCCTCTGTCTGAGTGACAGCTAAACCTAACATCTGTGTTGAAAATAATGTTAAAACGGATTATGGTGTATTCCCGCTTAAAATTACTGTATTGTGATTCACAGCATCATGTATTACTGTTTTGTGATTCACAGCAACATTTATTAGTTGCAATGCTTCAAGCAGTCCAACTATTGTTATCGTCTTCTTTATTAGTTGGAATGCTTCAGCAGTCCAACTATTGTTATCGTCTTCTTTATTCAACTTATTATTAGTTGGAATGCTTCAGCAGTCCAACTATTGTTATCCTCTTCTTTATTCAACTTAATCAAATTCTTATTATTCTATTTCTTCCGTACATATTTTGAATCTCTTCTCCTCCTTCATATATTAAGCTATTTAAACCAATTCAAATATTAAAATATTTAGCTTTTTAAGGACACGATGGCTATGACCTTTCATATTCCTAACTATTCAAATTGTTGAATTATTAAGCTTTTTATGAAAATTAAAATGAATGGGAGCAGATGGGGAAAATCTTCAAATCCTCTTCAACTTCAAACGCTTACAGGTTCTGCATACGTTCAGCTAAAGACACCATAAAAACCTTCAGCTATTATTCTATAATTTCAGATTTTGTATATCTTTTATAGTTTTTTTAACTGTCACCGTTTTCGTTTTAGGCTTTTTTCAGACCATTTCTGCCTTTAACATGGGTGTGTATTGCGCCGCTTAGAGTGGTGATGTCACAGCTTGAGTCCAGTGAACCTTCAGAATTTCTTGGATTTTATTTTTGCTTTTTGCCATCTACTCCACAATACTAAGTCTTTGGGCATAATTTATACATCAAAACGTTGGAAATATTGTCTTACTTCGTAAACTTGGGTCGATTTGAATCCAACAAATTCAGACGTGTTTAACTCAGACGATATGTGAGAGGTGGTCCTCTTCCTTCGCTCCCACGTCTATTTAACCTCCAGACAAATATCTGTTGAATGTACTATAATGGTGATTTGAGCATGTTTTTGCCTCAAAATATGGGGTTTAAGAGATGGTTTTGTACACAATCTGCACACACATTGGAGTGTGTGACTTGGAGATATTCATGAAGATATTCAGTCAAAGGCATTGTAAAGCCTCCTGTCTGTCTGTCTGTCTTCTGTCGCTCAAATGAAAAGCTCAAATGACGATTTTTGTATTAAATACTTAATGCGCTTACTAATACTTTGACTACTGCTGCTAATATTTGGACTATTACTACTACTGCTACTCCTGCTACTAATACTACTACTATTACTGCTATAGCTCTTACTAATTACTACTACAGCTATTAATATGACTATTACTACTGCTTCTGCTATTACTATGAATACTACTATTACTACTTCTACTCATACTACTGTTATTTCAACTACTACTTCTACTACTACTACTATTACTACTACTGTTACTTCAACTACTACTACTTCTACTCATACTACCGTTATTTCAACTACTACTTCTACTACTACTACTACTGTAATTTCAAATACTACTACGACTACTACTACTGTCATTTCTACTACTACTACTATAACTACTACAACTGCGACTACAACTACTGCTTTCACTCATGCTACTGTTATTTCTACTACTGCAACTACTACTACTTTTAATTTATCTCTTGGATTATTTAGATGTTGCAGTTTTGCTTCCAACTTTTCCATTTAAACATTAAGGATGTTCAGCAGTTCAGTTCAACGCTTTTGGGCTTCAACACTTTTCAGCAGGTAGTTTATCTTTTCAGCTATTTTCAGCTAAATTCACCTATCATTTCAAATATTTAAGCTTTAACCTTCAGCTTTTAGCATTCCAACGCATTTTCAGCAGGAAATGCATTTTCTAGTTTACAGTAAGATTCACCCGGGAATACATTTTGACCATGATGCATTGCAGATCTACAGCAACATGCTGTATTGGAGTTCTACAGTAAGAATATGGCCAGTATACAGTAATATTACTGTGAAAACTACAGAAACTTGTTACAGTGTAGCTACAGCATGTCAGTTAAAACACACTAAGCTTATTTCTCCTTCACAATAATCCTTTACATGTTTACTATCGGGGTAATAAACTATTACAATAATTAAGATCAGTGTATATGATGGGATAGTGGCATTAGAATATCCCATGTGGGCCTTTACAGCTGAAATATGTCAACGACGTTGGTCTGGACGGCTAGTCAGCTGAAGCAAAACCTCATCCTGAACATATTTTAATTCATATTGGAATTTTATGCTATGCGTATATGACTTAATAACATCTATGAATCCTATACGGTTCATAATCATAACTAACAAGACAAAGACTATCAAACCTTAAAGCAAATAATATCTGTCTAAATGTTCTAATAACTCGATAACCGTCAATCAGATCTGTTTCACATGTGCCGGCTGTATTGCTGCAGACCCAACGGAGTGTCAACGTTGGCCACATGGCGCCGCTAAAACAATACACTTTACATTTAGTCTGTAACTCAAAATCATATGTCTCAGAAACAACACTTTTCCTGGGGTCTAGATACAACTATCCATAGAAGCCACGCCCATTTTCATCTAGATGGAATTTCTGCCAATTTAAACTGTGTCCACATCAGAGTTTTTGATACTCCTCCCACACATTTTGAGCAATTGTGACCGAAAAAGATACTGTAGTGTTTTTTAAGCTTAGTTTGTCACATGTGACTTGCGCATCTATATAAAATGAGTTGTTTGTGTGTACATTACAATGCATGAAATATGATAATTAATAAGGGATATTATTATGAGGGATTTGTAATTGTATGCATATGAAGGTCACTTTTATTACTCTAGAATGATTGATGTGTGAATGAATGTTTGACAAATACTGCATGCTGCATGATATATTGACTAGTGCTTTAAGGAGTGTAGTTCTCTTGTTCGCCTGAGGGGGCGGAGCCGAATATTGACTTTTTAGACAATGGACACTACCCTTTCTGGAGAAGAAGAAGACGGAAGAAGAAAGAAGGAATTTATTTCCGCCCCCAACGGCATGGCCAGTAATATGTTTAGAAAAGTAATAAAACAATTAAACCAACAGGAAGGACCTTAAGTCCCACGAATGAGTTGAAAACTAACTGGTGCGCGAGCGCGCGGTCTCTTCTTCTTCCGCTCAGCGAACTTCTCGGACCTATGTCCTGAAGTGCACCGTGGATTTAAAAGGGCCCGCGCGGGAGCATAAGCTGTCTATCATTTTTTTATTAAATATACTTATACTATAACTTTTTGGATTCCGGACCTCATTTCCCACCACCTTCCAGGATCTGAACATAAATAGTTTACAATTTTGGTTTCCCCGACGTGATTCTGAGGAGGTTCTGGATTAGAGCTTTCGGACGGCCGCGCCGCGCCGGGTCAGCCTCTCTCTTCTCATGAGGAGCTCTCACGAAAAAAAGGTATTCAATAAGGACCTGTTTAATCGAATCTTGTTTAGGTATAAATAGGAACATTAGTCGTGAGCGGAGACAGTTCGGTCTGACGTGGATTTAAACTATTAGCATGAAAACACGACATAGAGTAAAGTTAATTGTTGGGGGTGGGGGGGGGAAGTGATAGACGGTTTATGTTTGTATGTTAAATGTGTATGTAAGCTAGCAGTGTGTGAGAGTTTTGTTGTACTTATATGTTGAATGAGGTACCGTGCGTGAGTGGCGTTGTTTGGTTTTAAAGGAGAAAGAAGCGTGTTTGAGAAACTAGAGGAGACACCATGAAGTGGCAAAGTTGGGGTATTACTGCAATAAGGCTTAGAGGTTAGAAGGGGTACTGCAACAACAAAGACTGCTTAAATAGTGTACACATAAACAGCTTACACATACTTTAAACAGTATAGAGAGTGATATTAAAACATTTTACACATAAAGAATAGACTGAATATTAATTATAGTCGTATATTATAACATTTTGATAAATGAATAGTTTTTTAACAGAATTGTAGTTTTTATAACTTTGCATGCATGAACATCCAGTTGCAGTGTGATATTGTGTTCCCTTTGCCAGGTGGCTTGCAGTGTGATATTGTGTTCCCTTTGCCAGGTTGATCGCAGTGTGAGATTTTTATTTTTTCCCTTCATCTAGGTCGGTTGCAGTGGATTTGTTGTGTGAAGTATTTTCTCCCCATAACCTTAACCAACTGTATTCTTCCAAATACACCACATTTGCACGTTAGACACAGATTGTTTATTATTTTATTTCTACATTCACATTTCCTTATATAAGCCAAAGTCAGCACCTGATCTTTCAAGATGTCTTGGCCAATGAATACCCCATCATGGGTTAATGATGCCTGTGATGCAGCCCTGACCATGACTGACGTAAAAAAAAGGGATAAGGCAGACAGAAGACTGAGGAAAAGCATCCAATCATGGCATGATGAGGGTTTATTGGATTTCACAACCCAGCAGCAGCCCACGAAAGACCAGAAGATGGGGCTAATGAAAGCGCTCATGCAGAGGAACAGTGCAGCAGAGGGCAGACAGAAAAGGAAAGGATGGCACTCGTTCTCCTCGACGACCGTGGATGAATCCAACAAAGCCATCCTAGATGCACGATTGTTGCTCCATGGCATGGCACTAGTGGAGGCAAACACCCCCAGGAAAACCCAAGAAGGAGAGGCCCCGCTGGAAGAAGCAACCCCGATGAAGCAGCCACTGTCAGAGGCAGCCTGTAACCCCCAGCCATCGCACCCAATCCCCACCCAGTCCATCTACCCTGACCTAACTAGACACCCTCCATCATACAATTACGGAGCAGACAACCCTTCTAGAGAGGCCCCATGCACCATGGCGGCAATAATGAAAATAAAGGGAGGCACTGTGGAGGTAGAAGATGATCGCAGCTCCCTGCAGAGCCACAGCGTTGAAACACTGATGGAAAGGGTTGCATACTTAAAGAGGACAATTGAAGAGGGGCGATATGCAAAAACCCAAAAAGACGACAGCCCTTACCCTCCAACCCCCCACTCTCCAAGCCCCCAGACACAGGGTGCGACTGGAGGCACTGAGACGGATCTGGAGTATACATCGTTTCTTGGTCTTCATGCCCAAAGCCAAGCACACAGACAGTACTGGGAGGAACGGGAGTCGGCGCAGCAGTTGTCGCAGCAGTACCAGAAGCAGTACTAAGAGCAACAACGAAGGAAACAAGAAGTCCCTCAACGTTCCCCTAGCAGTCTACCAGTCATATCCAGAGAACAGAGAGAAGAATGGGGTAGTCCCAAAACTCCGCCCCCACAAAGAAACCAACATCCGTACTCAAACCCAGCACCAGCCCATCTTCCCAATAGAAACTCAGCCCAGATTCAGTTCTCACCACCCCCTTCACACCAGGCTGCTAGATCAAGCACCTCAGAGGAGAAAGCAGGAGCCAACCCAAAACACCAAGATGCTTCATGCCCCCCTTCACCTCAATTCAAGAGTCCAACAACCTTTGATTTCGTTGGCCAACTGGCTGTTCCAGAATTATGGTGCAGGCGAGAGCAGCAAGCTACAAGACTGAGACGCCAGGAGAAAAAGAATTATCAGGAAAGGCAGTCATCAAGTGAGCAAGAGGAAGAGGAGGTCGAGGAAGATCAACGTCACCACTTGCAGGCCCCAATTCTGACTTTGAATAATGGTGTAAAACAATACAAACCATATAACCCCAAGGATGTGAAGTATATCATTGACAAGCTGCCTCCCCTGGCGAAAGGAGGAACTCCCTGGATTAAAGCATTGAATGCAGCCACCACCGGAACCCCCTTGGCAGTAGGAGAACTGAGAGCCATCCTGGTGCAGTGCTCCAGCCTGGGGGACTTGCAGGAGGTACAGAGAAAGGCTGGGTGCCAACATTTAACAGACAGCCAAGAAATAGACACCATCGGTACCGCCCTGTTCAACGCCATCAGAGCACATTGGCCCTATATCCCCAACCTGGCCAACCTGGACAGCATTAGGCTCAAGCCAAAAGAAGAAGCAATGGTGTATCTGAGACCAGCTGCTGAAGAATGGGAACTATCTACGGGCACAAGACACAACAAAGATGAGACTTGCCTGAGATTATGGATGAATGCTGTTGTACAAGGTCTCCCGGCCCCAATAAGGCAGAACATGAAAGGGACAGAGGGCATCAGAACTGCCTCAATGGAGCTGTGGGGAGAACATATCACCCACCACATTAACCAGTACAATGACGAAGAGGTAGAAGAGAGTGCAGGTGACCAGAAGATGACAAGGAGACTGCTGAACATGACAATAGCAGAGAAAGACACAGAGGCTGCGAAGAATGGGCCAAAAGTGCAGAAACAGATGGCTGCTATGAGTGACCTAGCCATCCAGATTGATGAAGCAGTGGCCAAAGCTCTGAAAGGAGAAAGGCAGAAGGTACAAGACAATAAGAATAATGATGAAGGCTGTTTTTAACTGTGGGGAAAGTGGACATTGGGCTAAAGATTGCTGAAGAGAAAGCTCTGCACCATCAACCATGCCCTTCCACCTGGATGGTTTCTGAATCAAATGGGATGAAGATCCACAGTATTGTTTCAGAAACGAGAGGGATGAGGGAGGCCACTGAAGTATTGGAGCTTAACTTAACCACAGCAAAAAGGCCACTAATTTTTTTTCGAATTTTATTCAAATTTATGTTAAAGTCATGACATATTCTAATGGTGATAAACACTGTTAGTTATCCCCTGAAAGAAAGAAGAGGTCTGACAATGGCACATGCACACACATTTTGCATTCAAACACGTACAAGAGAGGGACATATTTAGAAATTACATAGTCACACGGAGCAGACTATGACCCATATTCCAGGGTAGTCGAGAGAGCTAATCAGATGATGACGTCTGAATTAGCTAAAATATCGAGCGAGATCAAACTCTGGGGAGATTTTTTTAACTAACCAATCGGGTTTGAGTTTTTGGTCTTACAGGAGCCAACCAGACACCAGCTGATGAGAACGTGTCATCAGTGAAACCAGGTGACTAGTAAGGTTGAGTGTTTGCACAGAAGAGGTTTGATATGATGTTGTAAATATTAATGGTAAATATGATGAGCTCTCTTGCGCTGAGTTCATAGGGTGTAATATTATACACCACCTGACATGACACATTTTAGCATAGACGCAGGGGTCAACAAATGATTTGGGGTTAAAGTGGACACTGGAATAGGGCTGTTTGGAGTCGTTGCAAAGGCTTCACACGCCCTCCAGAGAGGCCACGCCAAATACCATGTTATATCGTTTGACACATAGTACTACTGACAGCATTGAGAAACACTTGTGCATGTTTTTAGGGTTGGAAATGATGAGAAAGGAACTGTGAGAAGTGATTAATGAAGGACTGTATTAACATGTGATTGATTCCCTGAGCCAGAGATCCTGTGCAGCAGAACCAACCGCTGAGGGCGAATCTAACCAGGAGGGGACGGCTGCAGTTGGCAACGGTGCCGTTTGCACTAAACCCTGAAAATGATCCTGAGGGGTTCAGATGCATGCTTGGACTGTTTAAGAACAAGCTCTGACCAGGGAGGACCAGCGGTTGATAATGCCGCTGATGGTTCCTGAGGTGGAAGTGGAGGAGCAGAGATCAGGTGTTACCTTGTTCCACTCAGCCCCACCCCCAGAGTATTATAAAATGATATCCTGTGAAGCGAAGCCCAGCTTGGAGACCTCTCCGTGCATCTAAGTTCTTTCCACAGCCACACCCGTCACTTCATCACTGACCTCCATTACGAGAAGGCCTCACCATCAGACCAGAGACTCTAGGTGTCACATCAGAGAGCTCCAACCCATTGGGAGCAGGTAGTATGAGGGAGTATCGTACAACTTTAGTAATAGAACAACTCACTGAGGTTTGAGTTTAAATGATCATGATGCAGTGTTTGAACCTGTTGTTCTGATCTTTTTTCGAGATAACTGGAGATGGAGACTGCCGGAGCTGGAGATTGAGGGAGCAAGAAACATGGAGTCAGATGAACAAGTCGACAGAGACCGGAGGGAGACGATGGAGGAGTGCGAGTGTGACCGGCTGTAAGGAGGGACTAAAATTGGAGATGTCTGAAGAGGAGCGAAGGGTTTCAGGGCTTACATGACATGCACAGTGAGACATGCATCAACACCCCCGAGAACATTAGAGACACACATACACGTAGACAGATATGCAGACATAGAAAACACATAAATGTTCCTGATTTTAAGATTTTTTGCCTGTGTGATGAATAGAACCACACTGATATATTGCGTTTTGAAACCATATATTTTATACGGTTTAGAGAGGGAAATGGAATTTTTTCTTCCACAGGTATATGACACGAGAATGTATTAAGATGTATGTACTGTGGGTGATGAATAAAGAGTTGTTACAGATGTTTATACTGTGGGAGATGAATAAAGAGTTGTTACAGATGTTTATACTATGGAATAGTATAAAGAGAGGGAATTGTAGTGTTTTTTAAGCTTAGTTTGTCACATGTGACTTGCACATCTATATAAAATGAGTTGTTTGTGTGTACATTACAATGCATGAAAGATGACAATTAATAAGGGATATTATTATGAGGGATTTGTAATTGTATGCATATGAAGGTCACTTTTATTATTCTAGAATGATTGATGTGTGAATGAATGTTAGACAAATACTGCATGCTGCATGATATATTGACTAGTGCAGGCCTGGCCAACCCGCGGCTCCGAGCCGCATGCGGCTCTTTGCCTGGTTTCATGCGGCTCTTGCGTTCATATCGAAGTTTGTGTTTTTTTTTTTTTTTTTAATCTTTTTATTGATTTTGCAAATACTTTAGACCACTGGTGTCGAAATCAAGGCGCGACGGCTTGAAAGCCATGAAATCGCGCACCCGTTTTCAGTCATTTGCGTACCCGTTTTCAGTCATTTGCGACCGGTTTTCAGTCATTCGCGCACCGTTTTCAGTCATTTGCGGACACGTTTTCAGTCCGTCAGGACGGTCATTTTACATGGGCAAAAAAAAATAAAAAATCCTGTGCTTTTATTTTGAAGGGATTTTTTAATGCGGCAGAGTGCAATTTATTCAATTTCAGTCATATTGATGTCATGTGTTGTAACTCTGTTGCGTTGTTCATTCTGGTCACATGACCAGAATGAACAACACATGAATGAACAACACATGACATCAATATGTCCATCCGACCATTCTGTCGGATGGACAGAAGACAAATTGCTTCTGTCCATCCGGGGAGAGGGATCCTCCTCTGTTGCTCTCCTGAAGGGTTCTTCCTGTTTTCCCTGTGAAATGGTTTTTACTATCTTTATTTGGGGAGTTTTTCCTGATCTGATGTGAGGTCCCGGGACAGGATGTTATTTGTACAGATTGCACATTTTAATTTGTGATTTTGGGCTATATAAAATAAACTGAATTGAATTGAATATTCACACTCCTCAATGCTGCGTTCACAACACACTTTACTTGCGTGAGTTTACACATCGGACTATTTGTGATAGTTTGCTTCATTCCCAACCTTTTATTTGTTATGTTCAAAAAGGCTGAAGTTATAACATTATTATGTGTGTTGTATTACCTTGTATCCTTAAGAAGCACTTTTGGGTTTTTAATTGAGTGTGAAAGGGAATATTTCTGTTTGGCATACTGTGATACTATCTCAGGTTCAAACCTAGGTGCCATATTTTCATTAAATCAAATTGAGAAGTTGAAAATGTTCCTCGCTTTGGTCGCGGCTTGTCATTCAGGGTGATGGTGGGTCCTGCAGCCAGATCAGTTAAACCACTGCCCCAGACCACATGCATGTTCTTAGAGTTATGTCCTTCTCAACTGTGACAAAAAAGCTTTGAACAAAGTTAATATAATAACGTGTGTTTAATCTTTGACTTTGTTATTTTCATCTGTTTTAAGTTTGATCTTTGATAGAGTAATGTTGGTTTCTTAACCCTAAATTAAATGGATTTATGTCGTAGCAACAGAGACATTTTAATTTTTGGCTCACGGGGTTGGAGCCGAATATTGACTTTTAAGACAATGGACACTACCCTTTCTGGAGAAGAAGAAGACGGAAGACGAAAGAAGGAATTTATTTCCGCCCCCAACGGCATGGCCAGTAATATATTTAGAAAAGTAATAAAACAATTAAACCAACAGGAAGGACCTTAAGTCCCATGAATGAGTTGAAAACTAACTGGTGCGCGAGCGCGCGGTCTCTTCTTCTTCCGCTCAGCGAACTGCTCGGACCTATGTTCCGAAGTGCGCCGTGGATTTAAAAGGGCCCGCGCGGGAGCAAAAGCTGTCTATCATTTTTTTATTAAATATACTTATACTATAACTTTTTGGATTCCGGACCTCATTTCCCACCACCTCCCAGGATCTGAACATAAATAGTTTACAATACCTTCTTTGAATTGTTCCATCTAGTTTTGCTACAGCTGGCCCTCAGAGTTAGCTCCAATCCTGTGGTCAAGGCTCATATTACAAAAACATTGTGTACTAATGCGACCACATTTGATAGCCATGTGTCGATATGTCTGACTGACCATGACAATGTCACCTGGCCTATAGGTGGTGCTGTAGCAGTATCATCTAACTGTAAAGAAAGGGATCTCTGTCTGTGTATGAATGAGATTGCCCTTCACATTTCTCAGGAATCCATCCAATCAACTTCACACCAGACTGGGCTACACTCTGCAACACTACAAGCAATACTTGTTGTAATTGAGCACCGACCTAGTAATAACTAATAGGACAATATTAGGCCAGGACATTCGTTAGACAATATACTGGTCGGCTGTATGTGAGGACACAATCCCGCTGAAATTCACACCATGCAGCGTAGTATGAACTTGATATTTGAACTCTTCCCTCATTAGCAGTCTCACAGCCTGGTGCTAATGTCTAATTGGTTTACTCTGGACTTTAGGTCGCAATAATTGACCTCACACCAAGTCGCTCTCACAAAGCAGTGCCTTCTGGCTTCATTAGTCCTTCCTTTGAAGCACAAATAGGACAACTTTCATGACCTTTCGAGAATTGGCTGCTTGATTCATACAAATTGATGTTTGGCTCGCTGTCTGTTTCCCTCACTAGCTCGCGGCGCTTTGATAATTTTTCAAAGCAATAGGCTGCACGGAGACATGAGTCAAAGCTTTTACACAGCCTCTGGGATTCGGTAAAGGGGCAACACTCAGAGGAGACGGCGGCAGTTAAAGGCCTGTGACTCTACCTGTTCGCTGCGACAATATTGCACTCATCAGAGGACAGATGCTAGGGAGCATGAATATCTGGCCAAACATTCTTTGTGATAGATGTGTAATAACTCGCTCTCAGGCCTGGACTGGGACAAAAATTCGGCCCTGGACTTTTTGGTCCAGACTGACCCACCACAATCCGCGCGCAGATATTGTGCCAACTTGGTCCGTTGATGTACTGTACATATAATCACACAAGCCCTTAATAACACTACTATACTGAAATGGGTCATTGTCTCCTTGTCTCTTATTTGATGTAATTTAATCTGAACATGTGCATAAATAAGTTCTCAAAAAAAGAAAAACATGGACAATAAACCATAAACACTGACAGAAAAAAATAGGTAAAGCATATTTGAACAAATTGGGGCTTAAAGAAAGTATATTGATACTTAAAACATTAACTCTGGTGACCTGATTTGTAATTATAGAAATTGTGAAAAAGCAGATCTGCATGCTCAAACCACAGCACCATAAAATAATGGTTAATTAATCAGGATAGTATATCATTTTCCAACACTTTAGAACTAGATTCACACCACACGCTATCTATTATGTCAAGTAAAGTTCATAGATGCGGCTCTTTGCCTGGTTTCATGCGGCTCTTGCGTTCATATCGAAGTTTGTGTTTTTTTTTGTTTTTTTAATCTTTTTATTGATTTTGCAAATACTTTAGACCACTGGTGTCGAAATCAAGGCGCGACGGCTTGAAAGCCATGAAATCGCGGACCCGTTTTCAGTCATTTGCGTACCCGTTTTCAGTCATTTGCGACCGGTTTTCAGTCATTCGCGGACCCGTTTTCAGTCATTCGCGGACCCGTTTTCAGTCATTCGCGGACCCGTTTTCAGTCATTCGCGGACCCGTTTTTAGTCATTCGCGGACCCGTTTTCAGTCTTTCGCGGACACGTTTTCAGTCCGTCAGGACGGTCATTTTACATGGGCAAAAAAAAAAAAAAAATCCTGTGCTTTTATTTTGAAGGGATTTTTTAATGCGGCAGTGTGCAATTTATTCAATTTCAGTCATATTGATGTCATGTGTTGTAACTCTGTTACGTTGTTCATTCTGGTCACATGACATCTATTGCTTCTGTCCATCCGGGGAGAGGGATCCTCCTCTGTTGCTCTCCTGAAGGGTTCTTCCTGTTTTCCCTGTGAAATGGTTTTTACTATCTTTATTTGGGGAGTTTTTCCTGATCTGATGTGAGGTCCCGGGACAGGATGTTATTTGTACAGATTGCACATTTTAATTTGTGATTTTGGGCTATATAAAATAAACTGAATTGAATTGAATTATTCACACACTCCTCAATGCTGCGATCACAACACACTTTACTTGCGTGAGTTTAACACACATCGGACTATTTGTGATAGTTTGCTTCATTCCCAACCTTTTTTTGTTATGTTCAAAAAGGCTGAAGTTATATCATTTTCCAACACTTTAGAACTAGATTTACACCACTATTATGTCAAGTAAAGTTCATAGACAACATTTGTGAAGATTTAGTGAATGAGTGTTTATCCACAACATCAACATGTTAGCGAGCACACTCACCTGCTAACACCACCACCAATCTCCTCCTCCCCCTCTTGTATGTTGTACCTTGTTTTATTACATTATTTACTCTTATTGTGAAGAGCATGGAAACAGGAAGTGCTTTTACTTTGAAGGCAGAAAGTACAATGATACGTGCTTGTTGACGCTAACTAATGTTGAATGTTACGTGTGGAAAATATATACATGTCGGGTGCAAGAGCGCGTTCTCAATGTTTTAACAGTTGTAATACACCAGTATTATATACAGTTGTAATTCACCAGTAGAGTGATTCTGTTCATACCAGACGTGTCCTGTCCTCATTAGAAGCTCCACTTCATTACACTGTGCCACCATGGCAGCAGGAGCCTCACTTTCACTGTCCGACACCTCCTGAGAGGGACGCGCTGCGCCCGGCGCAGCCAAAGCCCCGGGGCCGGAGGCTACGCCACCGCTGCCGGCCCCCGCAGCAGCAAACATGTTTATTATATTTCAGCTCTTAGCAGCATCATTTGCGAGAGCTTTTTTTTTCTTTTCCTTCAGTTTTTCTGCACCGCCTTTTCGTTTTTTCTCCACGTTTGCTTTCTCTTCTCTCTCACAGATTGCTAATGATGTCATTAGCTCATCATTAAAGGTGATTGGAGGGGGGGTCTGGAAAATGCGTGGGCGGGACTACTAGGCCTATCATAGGGCCACTGGGCCTCTTATGCGTCTTTACATACAAAAAAAAAAAAAAGGTCAGCCACTGCTGGCCTATTGCTGACTGGCCCACCGGGAGCTTTCCCGGTACTCCCTATGGCCAATCCACCACTGCTCGCTATTCTTTCTGTTTCACACAGATTCACAGCAATAACCCTTATACTGACAAACCCACCATTCACCTGCAAAGCGCAGCATCAGAACCCACGTGTTATCCGCAATTCCATTCTGGACCCAACCCAGCTTGACGTATGCTTTTCTGATGGCTTCCCAGTTTATACATTGAGACATTTGAGACCAGCAGCAGACCGCCAAGTCTCTGTTATAAGGAGACGTCTTTAAATTGAGTGTACAACATCTTTCAGTTTACTAGGGTTTAAACGAGGAAAAGAGGCTCAAGAAGAAGATAACTATTTGCGTTCTCAAGCTATCAAAATGTTATTGTGTACAAGGAATACAATAAAATATGGTAAAAAAAGAAGCCAATATTACAGACTTTATAAAACCAATAAGGACAATTGTGATCCGTGTGCCATTGGCAGTCTGGTCTTGTAATAAAATATGTTCTGATACTATGATACTACTATTGGGGTGGGTGGGGCAAACAAAGACTAACCCAGGAGACCTTGTGAAACTAACAGTAACATACTTATCTTAAATATCATTGCACTGTTGATGTCGTTGGCTGTTGACTGTTGTTTGTCTCGTCTAATGTATGCACCTTCCGCCTAACAAAATTTCTCGTTTGTGTAAACATTCCTAGCAATAAACGGTTTCTGATTCTGATTCTGATTATTTTAACCCAAAATATGCTCATTTACTAAACCATACAAAGTAGTTTTGTTGCCTAAATCTAAACGTTATTGAGAATGCAGTTTTTTTAACAGTATACAAAAAGGATCAAGGCAGATAAGTCACTGAAAATGTTGATATTCACGTTTGTAGAAATGTTAATATGACATGTATTTTCGGTTCAGAAACATATCTGCAGACACATACAATATCAACGTTTTAATCTAGCAAATGTTTTGCTTTTGGAGTCTTGCCAGTAATTGTGACGGTTACCAATAGGCAGGGGACAATATTTCTTGCAAGACATAAAAATAGAAAATGGGAAAACAAGTAAAAACAATTCTGAAAACTGTAGTGATTATGTATAGCTGATTGTCCTGTGACCGTAGGACTGCCTATGTGCATAGGTGAAGAATCCAGAAAACCTGGCAGGGTTTTAAAGTTTTGTGAGGCTGGGAAATTTGATGTTGGACAGAGAAAGAAGAGGAAGACAAAAATAGTTGCTTTTACTTGTAAGGGCTTGAACATTTTTAATTTCCGAGTTGTCTGGGACGCAGCACAGTCATGAAGGGTTGTTGAGGAACATATTTCATCATCGGATAATTAGCACTGCTACTATAATGCATAACTTGACTAACCTTATTCTGAGATAACACTTTTCCTAATCATGCCCATTGACTTTCAAATGTAATAATAGCTGACAACCTTCCTTCCAGTTCCTTACAATACATATTTTCAAAGACCTGCTGTGACTACAACACTGCTGACAGTTTGCATGCCAGTCAGCCAATCAGAGAGAGCGGTTTCCTGCAGCATTCTGTTGGAAATCACTTTGACTTCTCTTTTGCAATGGAAATTAGACTGAGTGGAACTTAATGTAACCCAGCAGCCCCAATGAATGCATTCAGGGGGAAATGGGCGCTATCGTCAAATCAGTGTTTGCTTTATCCCTTTGGGGTTTTTATAAGAGTGTGAAAATGTTGATGACAAATCCACTTTCTTTGTGTGGAGGTAAGAAAGGCTTGCTCTTTGCAATCGCACTGCTGCAGTTAGCGGGGGCAAAGAGCTGGGAGGGGCAGCCCGGGAAGAGGTGCTCGCCAAAAGGATTTACAGTTCAGAAAAGACAGCCGGCTTCAAAAGCGAAGCAGTGCCATTGTCAGAGAGTAATTTCATTTCATGAATAAGCGCTTGACTGCTGACAGTGACGGCCTAGTCCTCATCCTGTCGGCCCTGGCAACGCTCCCCTCCACCAGCCAATGACAGAATGTCGTCCCTGCTTCCAAAAGGCGCAGACCGGGAGGATGGGGCTTATGTGCCACAAACTAAATCTGTGCCCTGCCCCCCGACGGATGTTCAAAATGAAACGTAATAGGCAGAGGACTGTGCGGAGTCGGGTACACATTTGGGCACTTGCTCAGGCTGGGAGTAGATCTGGGAGATTCGTCGTCAGGTGAATATCGTCACTGTTGTAACAAATGGCATGCAGCAGAAAACAATGCACATCAGCTGGGTTCTTCAACAGCTCGGCTCACATGCAGATACGGAGAAGTCAGCGCTTTACAAGAGAAGGTAATGCCAGTATTCTGCTCAATACTTCCCAACTATTCATTCACTGCACAGAGAGGGAACCCTGAGAGAACCATCAATGGGCCAAGTGTCATGGAAAGTAACATTTACTTCATCATTGTTCTTGTCCATTTCATAGGTGAATATTACATTTATTGATCAGCCATAATGTTACTTTGCAGATAAGGACTTTACATTAAAAAGATCAGGGCCTGATTGACCCACTAGAGGGCACCGGCACGAAGATGAGCTGTTCAAACCCCAGGCCACGAGTTAAAACAGGCAGTCACATGAAGAGTTATATCAATAACTCACACATATCCACTGCTGCCATTAGAGATTATATTTCTTTCAGTTTTTAATGCAAATTTAGTTTTTTAATGTGTACATATCATTTGTCACTGTCAATATAAATCCTACATGCTATAGTACAGTGTTTTTCAACCTTTTTTGAGCCGCGGCACATTTTCTACAATAAAAAAATCCCGCGGCACACCAACAACCCAAAAAGTTACAGAATGTCACAGTATTCAGTGTTTCCCCTAGGTTTACAGCTTTAGGTGGGGGAGCGACTGACGGACATACTACATCGTGGCACCTCACAGTACTACAAAGTAATACTTCACAGTACTAGTGACTCCATCTGTGCTTTTATAAATAATAGAACATTGAAATCACTTTCAATTAAACCAGATTGCTCCATCAGACAAAAACAAATGTGTTATCACTTTGTTAGAAAAATTAAAATAAAGTTATATCCGTGCAAAAAATAACTAATATTTAGTTACAACTAAATAGCTTATTGTGGAAAACAACAAGTTATTTTTTTGCAAAACAGAATGAGTGCAGATGTGTGAGCATAACGTTGTATCATTAATAGTGGCTGCAGTGAGCTGCTTTCCTCTACAACTCTTTTTAAAACGAGGTAGATTTGATACAGCCGTTCTCAATTCATGCTCCATGTTGAGCGACGCAACAGCAGAAAAGACAACCTCACGGAGATCTCATAAAGATCGGCTTTTGGCGAAATGACAAGAATCGGCGAGTCGTACATGCGCATGTGACCTATTAACGGCGTACGGTAAAATCAGCATTTCCTCTTGCGCCCCACCTGTAATACGCCCCAGTTTGATAAATACTGACTTAAAAGAAACATAGTGTTCATTTATTTTAATGATGACCACAAAGTGAGCAGGCTTTGTCACTTGAGTGTTTTTCGGGCTTTTGGAAGAATATTTCCAGAGCCTCAGAAACGTCAGAAACGTCATTGATGGAGCGCCAGGCTGCAGCCTGTTGGATGTTTGTCTTGACCTACAAATACCTTAACTGTTGGGCTTTAAACATGAGAGCTCATAGCTTAAAATAGTGAGAGCTTAAAGCAGCAAATCCCATTGTGAAAAGCACGCGACATATTTTTCGCCGCTCTCTCTGTCCACTGTGTGCTCTCCTGTGTGCATCGCATCGGGGCGGAAAGAGTTGTAGACGCGACCCAGAAATTACAAGCTGTCGTGTACGATCAATAACATACGGCCGTTTAGTTTGTTTAATAGCAGAACAAGGTGCAGACCTGTTCTGTAGGAAACTACTAGGCCAGCCACTATATTGCAGGCTCAGACGCTCAACAATGGAAAATTATTTGCGGCAGCTAAATAATATTTTTTTGGACCAATTAAGTGAAATTGGAAATTTTCTCACGACACACTTGACGATCTGTCACGGCACACTGGTGTGCACAGTGGTTGACAATCACTGCTATAGTAGACATTTCTACATGTGCATATTGTACATATTCATATATCCATTCAGTATTTATAAGAAAAGCCAGCCCTCTAATAACACATTTGAACAATTAACACAGACGTAAATGAAACACTAAACAAATTAAAGCTGCTAACAGCTGTGAGCGGGTCCTCGGAAGGAAACCGGCCTAACCCATGCATGGTTGCAACAAGAGCAGGGACCAGTTATTAATTTCTACAGTTTAATCCTGGCAGCGCAGTAGAGCTACTTAGTTTTGAGCGTCACTGGCATCCGTCATGGTTCCAAATTACACGGGCGAAAGGCATGCTGGGAAAGACTGTCTCAGCGTTGGGCGGCGAACAGCTGTTTGTGTGGCGTGTCTTCCGGTCTGTCTCTTCCTGTTTTGTTTTGTGCGCGAGCGTTACCCAGCTTGCAATTGTGCGCTGTCATTTTGATTTAAATCCGATGCTGTTTGGCTGATTTCCTTTGGCCAGTAGGTGGCGCTACGACAATGTGAACATATACTGTGCATCATGTTTCTGTACGTGAAGAGGTACATTTAGTTTGGCCAGTAGGTGGTGCTAGTAGGTTACTATGAATATATTGTGATTTACTAATCAGGCCGGTTTATAGCAGGGCGGAGGATAAATGGCACTCAGCCACCAGTACACCCCATGACTCACTTTCAACCAATGAGAATGGTAGATTTCATCTACCCGTATTATAAATATATGAAATAAATATTTATTTATTCAACTTAATCACTTGTCTTAGTGAAGCAATGATGTATGCAGGCCTTGAGTTTGCCAATGTGAACATACACATGCATCTCTATGTGAAGTGGATACAAGGTCATTTAAATTGCCTGTAAATGGGATGCAGATTGGCTGATTTACTTTTGCCAGTAGGTGGCGCTATGACAATCTGAACATTTGTCATGTACATGTCCTCAGGCATGGACCAGTATCATGCATGAGGAGTATTGGGGTAATAGCATCATGGATGGAGGAGTTACAACAGCTTTCTCTCATATAGCAGTTAGCTCAAAGTAGGCGTGTCTTTGCGTCCCCGTAAACGTCAATTCCCAAAAGTGAAAACGCGCAAAGAGCACAAGCCATACTCCTGAGGGTCTTGATATCACTTTAAAATAGAATTTAAGTCGATTGTATGAAATTTGTAGGAGGAGGAGTATTTGGCGTAAATGCAAATATATGCTAAAATTAGCATAAATGGGCCGAAAATGGCAAATTGGCCGAGGTACTGTAGCGCCCCCTATTGTTCAAATCGGACGCCTGATTTATTGCAAGTTAGGGGATGCGATGTGCACATATACCCCAAGTTTGGAGTTGTTTGACCAAATAGTTTAATGTTATGAGTGTTTAAAAACAAGACACGCCCCTAAGAGGTTGATTGGTCGATATCTCCTCAACGCAATGAGATATCAAAGGAATTCCATTGCAGTATTGATGATCCAGTGACATTGATGATAAATACCAAGTTTGGTATGAAACGGACCAAGCGTTTAGGAATAAACTACAATAATGTGTTTTTCACAAAATCCAAGATGGCGGAAAATATTCATAGGCGGACTTTATGGGTCTGAGAGGCTTTTTTGTAGAGCAGGTGGAGACGGACATGTGTGAATTTTTTCAAGTCAAAAAAAAATTCTGGGCGAGGGGCGTCGCCGGTCCAACTTGTAGGGAGCGCTAGAGAGTCATTTTTTGGAACTTTTTTCCCCGGCTTTGATAGATGTCTATTTTCACCAGACCTGACAAACATTCCAAATTTGGTGAGTTTTTGAATATAAAAAGTCCCCCAAAAAGCAGTCCAATGTTCAAAAATAAGGATCAGAATAATAAAGAATAATCCCAGCAATTTCAATAGGGTCTTCTCGGGACTGACTTCGTCAGTCGCTTGGACCCTAATAATCAAGAATAATCCCAGCAATTTCAATAGGGTCCTCTCGGGACTGACTACGTCAGTCGCTCGGACCCTAATAATAATAATAATAAGAACCCTTTGTATTTCAATAGGGTCCTCTCGGGACTGACTACGTCAGTCGCTCGGACCCTAATAATAGTCACCCTTTGTATTTCAATAGGGTCCTACTCTTACTGACTACGTCAGTCGCTGGGACCCTAATAAGAATCCCAGCAATTTCAATAGGGTCCTCTCGGACTGACTACGTCAGTCGCTCGGACCCTAATTATATATAAAAATAGTAGTGCTGCATGCTGCTAATATGTGCTACCAATAAGGCTAGTTAAAACAGGGCAGAAGTAAGATGGTAGTGAGTTCCCAGAAGGTAGGACACCAAACAGTCCCAGGGTGAGGGACAGATATTGGTAGAAGTGACGGCTGAGAGAGTGTCAAAGACACAAGTACAGGACAATCCCAGAACATGTGGCCAAGACTGGCCGGTCGTAAATGGCACCGGTCACAGTGTGAGTCTGCACCTGGGAATATACGAGCCAGTTTACTCTTGGACCAATGAACCCTGTGCACTACTTTACATTGTAAGATTCCATGCCGGGCACAGACAGAGGACGAGTGGACCCATTTCAAAGCGTTCTCTCACACCGCAGGGTCTATCTCTATATTAAGATCAGACCTCCATGCAAGGCATCAGAGGTTGAGGATTGGTGCTCAAGAAGAGTGTAGTAAATCCTTGATATGGTACCTTTCCGGTAAGGGTTAATTTTGAGGATGGTGTCTATAAGCGTGGGAGACGTACAAAATCTCTTATCTACAAATATCTGAAAAAGTGGGTTGAAGGCAAGTTATAAGCCTGTGCTAACTAACCAAAGGAAGCAAATGTATTATTAATGTAAAGATGGTTAAAGGATGAAATTCCGTTGTCTCTCCAAATTAAGAAAGCATTATCCATAATGGATGGAGTGAACAGGGGCTTAGAGTAAACAGGAGCCATACCAGGTGCAATGAAAACGACGAGTCCCACGCTTGAGAGGGAAATAGTCAGAATAATCATTGTACACGTATGCAAAAAGCCTAATCCGTGATATGAAGGTATTTCCAAAGCCAAAACGTTTTAACAAAGAGAACAGGTAGGACCATTCTACACGGTCAAATGCCTTCTCTGCATCCATGGAGATAACCACCTCAGGGGTGTCGGAGGGTGTCGGTGCTTAAACAATATCAAATAAACATCTGACATTATGAAAAGATTGTCGGTCTTTAACAAACCCTATTTGGTCAGTACCTACAATAGTTGGTAGTACAGTCTCCAAACGCCTAGCCAGCATTTTGGCCAAGAGTTTGACATCTGCACATAGCAGAGAGATGGGGTGGTAGTTACCACAAGAAAGTGGGTCTTTGTCTTTTTTTAAAAGGAGAGAAATAGTGGCCTGTCTTAACGTGGGGTAAGATTGCCATTTTGCATTGATTCATTGAACATGTTAAGTATAATTGGAGCTAATTGATCTGAGAATGTTTTATAAACTTCAGCCGGGATACCATCTGGGCCTCTGCATCGTTAGGGAGATAAAATTAGTAGAGATAAAAAGATCAATGCAGTTCTTCATGGTCAAAACAAAGTTTGGGTCAGAAAGCAATAAAGAATTAAAGCGCCAGGGGGAGCATTTCATAGATCTACCAGGAAGAGAGATGTCGACAACTACTGTTGCATGGTAAGATATCACAATGGGATTGTAGGAGCATGAACTAACAGGTGTTTGATATCAATGAGAAAGTAATCAATATGGCAGAATGTGCCATGGACAGGAGAGAAAAAAGAAAACTGTTTAGTACTAGGGTTGAGAAAGCGCCAGGCATCTGCGACTGCATATTGCTCCATAAACATCTGACTTACTTTTGCTGATTTGGATAGACCAGAGGGCTTATTGGATGATCGATCAAGTGAAGGGTCAAGACAGAAATTGAAATCACCAGCAAGAATGAGTTGGTGGGAGTCCAAGTCAGAGAGAGAGAAAAAAAATGTTTTTGAAAAAATTATCGTTGTCCCAGTTTGGGCCATACACATTTGCCAAAATCAGGTTATGACCTCGTATTTTGCCTGTGATGATGACATAGCGCTCATTTGTGTCAGACACCACTTTGGTCACGGACAAATTTAGTGGCTTCTGCGATAGTCGGGAGCCATTCTCTCTCCATTAGGCAAGGTAACGCGTAGTTTGGCAGGATATAGAAGAGCTGGCCTGTAGCCCCGCTGGTAGAGCTCCGCCATGCAAGTTTTGAACTCGGCGCTCTGTTTCAACAGGTACGGACTGTAGTCATCATAAAGACGAATCTTGTGGCCATTGTAGAGCAGGTCACCTCCTTTACGTGCCTCGCGAATAACCAGGTTCTTGATTTGAAAACGGTGGGACCGTATGATGACAAGTCGTGGCCGCCCGCCTGGAGCAGGTTTTGGAGCAAGGTTTCAGTGGGCTCGGTCCAGTTCAGGGAGAGAGCCAAGCACCTTTGCGCCAAAGACATCCAGGAGCATTTGGGAAAAGAAAGTTGACGGACGGTTGCCTTCTGTGTTCTCAGGTAGGCCGATTATCCTTATATTCTGTCGTCTGCTACGGCCCTCTAGGTCGGCCATCTTGGTTCGTAAGGCCTCATTATCCCGTTGCATGGCGGAGCACGCTGTCTCCAGTTGTTGGATGCGGAGGTCAGTGTCGGTGGCATTGTCTTCCAAGGAGGATAATCGCTGTCCATGGTCAGCGACCTTTGTGTGCAGGGTGTCCAACGTTGAAGTCAACGAGTCGAATGATGTTTTGAAGTCGGCAGCAAGCACAAGCCTGTGCTCCTCCAGTAGTGAGCTAATCTCCGCCATGCCGATGCTAGCGCTAGCCGACGTAGAGGACGGTGCAGGATGACTTTGATCTACTTTGCCCTTAGGTTTGGACATTGTGAGGTTGGCTGTATGGTCAACGCTATTTCCAAAGCTTGTTGCAAAAGAATATTCTGAAAAAGGACTAGCATAAAAAGGTAGATGAAATGTCTAGATGTGGGAGCGAGCAGCGTACACGTCTACCCCGCTTGCTGCATGCCCCTTGTTCGGGTGATTTTCACCCGACGTTAGTGATAGAGGGTGAAAACATTTCGGATAAGTTTTAATATTGCAGGGAGACTTTTCCTTCACAGGATAAGACTCACATGTCCCAGGAACTTGTGGACCAAAGAACAAGTTCATAGCTCCTTCATTTATATTTTTAATCATGTTTCATTGACGATTCCCTAATCTTTTCACCCGATTTTTTGCCTTTTTTCAGGGTCCCCCTATGATACCTGTTTTATGAGAAGTTCTATAGGGTAAAATAAAAGAAGAGTTCTTTACCTTGTCTTGTATTGTTGTAATTTAATATATTTTGATGAGAAGTATATTTTATCAAGTACATTATATCGGGTGAAATATACCCGACGTTAGTGATGGTGTTACTATTTTTAACGTTAGTGTTCTAGGGTTAATGGTCACGTTGATGGGTTAACGTTGGAGTATCTGAAAGTGCGGTGCATCTCAAACAGAGTGTCGGTATCAGACACCTGTGACAGATCAAGCCGCCATATTTAATGAGACGGGAGTGTGAAAGGGTTGGACATCATCAATATGATTATCACAAACTCAACATCTGACAATACCAAGTTTTACAATGATACAGATCGCTAACAACCAGGACAGAGAATTAAGTTGATTTAACACTTAATGATGTTACCATTTATATATACATACATATATATATATATATATATATATATATATATATATATATATATATATATATATATAAAATTAGAGTTTAAGGGGTTTCATTGTACACCTCCAAGGTCACCCATTGCGTCTTAATTTGATTGCATAGCACAGAACTATACATAGATCATGAAGCAAAAAAAAAAAAAAAAAGAGAAGAAAAAACACATGCGCACCAGGGCGCTCCATTTAGAAAAAAATAATATATATATATATATATATATATATATATATATATATATATATATATATATATATATATTGTTCCCACTGTTACATAAGCAACATGCAACGACTCTAATTCACTTTCACCACCAAGGAACACTGGCAACACTGACGTATGTATTGTGTGAGCAAACAGCATTTGTGTCCATGATTAACCTTGCCATTGTTTGCCGTTGTCCTAACATATTAAACAGAGTTATTTCTCCCAGACTGTCCCTATAGAGGCCACGTGGCTCGGCGCGGTGATGAAAACATCACCACGGCCCGGCGAAGGCTGAGTGGGACTCGATCTAATATGGTTCAGGGCTGGGTCTAACCAGGAGTGACAGTTCCCTGTTTTAAAGAGGCGGGAGGAGTGATGTATTATGCATGAGCGACCTGTGTTGCACAAGTCATGCCGCTTCACTCTGCACTGGGAACCACTATTACTGCTCTACCACACACTGCCACGGACACACAACACATCTTTCCCTTAGTCCCTCTGCTGTGCTGCTGGGATGCTAATGTGTGTAGTTATAGTGATATATAGAACTTTGCTTTAAATGAGCAAGCCTTAATATGTTATATATACACAGCTGGATTAGAAATAAAAAAACATTTACTAAGGCTGCACTTAACGGCTACAAATATCGAAATTATCTAAAAAAGAGTAATTAAGAAGAAGAACCACACAAGCCACCCTAGTGTAAATGTCAGGGTGCATTCACTAGGGATGAGTAAATGTCAAGTTCTGGTTTAATGAACAAAGAGAAACATCTCCCCGACTCTTTATTTATTATCTTATGGTGTTCATTTTTAATTACTGTTGGTTCTGTTGGTTACGGGTTTAGACATTAAGAACAAACATAAACCAGACAAATTAAACTTGAAGTTGAGGCCCCCTCATTTTGCAACTTTGTTTTGTCCATTCGGAGGAAAAAACAAGATAAACAAAATTCTTGTCCTTTTAACTTAATATGGCCAACACACCCAGCGAACACCATCCAGTCTGAATGCTGTCAGACGATGGCATGAGCGTAATCAGAAAAAACTTAACGTTGGTAATTCAAACAAAACCACTTCAGGTTTTGGAGAATGTCATGGTTTGGGTTCAAATGAGTACATTAACTAAAGTATGCTAACACAAGCCAACACTGGCTTTTGGTTTCACACGGGACACAAACAGCAGTCTCCTGGGTGAAAGTCACGACCATCCAACCCAACCTCAGCTCCATGTTGACTCTGACGATCTTCTTGCCACATAAACTGACTTTCTCTTTTGGGCCTGTCATAATTACTACGGCCACTAGGAGTCAGCGTCATGTTCTTGTGTTTGTATCAACAAACAATCTAGTGAACAGATATACTAAAAGATGTAGTTAAGACCCTTGTGACCCTATAATGCTAATAATGTTTGAAGCGGCTGCAAACACAGAGAATATTCACTCTCCTTTTATCTCTGCTTTGGTCTCTACCAACTCCTGTGGTAAGAGGGAAACTGCAGAGTCCTGGGATGAGTCTTTCGCAGACAAGTAGTCATGTAATCCATCGTTAATATGAGAAAAGGCTGTTTTATGTCACGAAGGAGGATTTTAGGAATGGATGAATAACTCCTGGTTGACTGGGGTTTGTGTTTCATGGCTCAGGACTTGATTGTTAAACTTATTACTCATGACTTTACTTTACTGATATTTTGCCTGTAAATGGTTAGTGACCTGATTTTAATTTGACTCTAATGACGGAAGACTTGAACCTGGATTATTTCTAATGGCATCGAGGTAACGGCTTCATGTGTCTAAATACTCCAGACTCTCGACTCTGACTTGTCTCTACTGACTTGAGAAATACTCTGGGATATTGTCTTTAAAGACTTGAAATTCAACTCATACCTGTTAAACTGACTCAAGACTTCTCTTACAATTTGAGACTGAAGATTTTAAATTCAACATCCTGGGAGGTGGTGTGGGGAATAAGGTCCGGAATCCAAAAGAAAGTAAAAGTATATTTAATAAAAATTATGCTTATGCTTATTATGCTTATGCTCTCGATCGGGCTCTTCAGATCCACAGCGGACTCCAGACCACAGGTCTGAGGGGTTCGCTGAGCAGACGGAAAGAGAACGAGCATTTGAATTCAAGTTAGTTTTCTACTCATTCACGGGACTTAGAGCCCTTCCTATTGGTTAACACTTATATCACCTCTGGGTATAGCCATGTTATTGGGCCTGCAGCTTCAGGGGTGGAACTATTCTTCTTCTTCGTCTTCTTTGTCTTCTTCTTCTTCCCCAAAAAGGGTAGAGTCTATTGTCTCAAAAGTCAATGTTCGGCTCCGCCCCCTCAGGCGAATAAGATAACTACAATTCCTTAAAGCGGCAGTCCATAAAGCATGCAGCATGCAATATTTGTCTAATATTCATTCACACATTAATCATTCTTCAGTAATAAAAGTGACCTTCATATGCATACAATTACAAATCCTTCATAAAAATATCCTTTATTAATTATCATTTTTCATGCATTGTAATGTACACATAAACAATTTATTTATTTTATATTTAAATATATATTCATAAAATAATCATGATAAAAATAGCCTCTTCCCATATACTGTGTTCTGGAAGATTCTAGGAGAAAGGATAGATGACAACTCAAACAACCAATCGTGATCATGAAGTATGTCTACGCCCTACTTCCAACTGACATTCACGTCTCATTTCACACCTGTCTTTTCTAATCTGACGCCAGCTGCACCATACGTTTGTATAACGTTTTAGGTAAGTGTTTGATATTATATTGGTTGCTACTGTAGAATTATGCCGGACTATTTGTGGTTATTGTAGACGCGCCAGAGAGGGGGCGTGGTTAGTGCTATTTCTGTTGTGGAAGTCCCACAAACGTAACATCAAACACCCTGGATCTGGGTTTATAATCCGTAGCCCACTCAGCCTCTCCATGACATGAGCTGCGTCTGATGCAGCTGCTTTCAATTGGCAGGACGTCAGTGATGACGATTCAGCGTCACGTTGCACAAGCTTTAATTTATGTCATGGAGCAATATAGGTGTGTCTAAGCTTTTTGACCAGCTGTGGAGGATGAAGCAGGACACTGTTTGAATACTCTTCTCAAGAGAGAGCACAGGACACTTATACAGCAGACACGTTTGTTCCACCAGGGATAAAGAATGGATTTAATTGGGGGCTGCAACAACGAATCGATAAAAATCGATTATCAAAAGAGTTGGCAACGAATTTCATTATTGATTCGTTGTGTCGCGCGATTATTATGGCAGTCAATAAGTCACGGAGAAGAAAAAAAAAGAGCGGAGCAGAGTAACTGGCCGCCAGCGTTTCTGAGATTGGAGTGAGACACGGAAAAAAGTGTAGGTCGTGATCTTCACAAATAAAAGATCTTTGATGTGTCGAGTCTTGGCCAATCAGCGTTAAAATGTATACAGCGACTTCATTTCCCTCAAACTTGTTTTCAATGGAAGCTAGTCAGCTTGCTATCACGCTAGCTAACGTGTTTAGGTTGTGTATTGTCGTTAAAGTTCGTTACAGTTCAGTCTTGCTTGTAAAAAACGTAACGTGATGAAACTTGCCGTAACCCCCCGGTCTGGTTCAGTTCACGCTGTCACTCATTAACGTTAAACCGGCAAACCGGAGGATCTGGCTGCAGGTCGTTTTGTTTTTTTACTCAAAGTAGAATGAAGTAAATCACATAGTAGGACTTAGCCAACAACGCGATGTCATGATCATAAGAGGCCCAGATATTGATCAGATGATGTAAATGAAATGAATGCTTTTTTGATTTTTTATCCGATTCATCGATTAATCAAAAAATAATCGTTAGTTGCAGCCCTAGATTTAATGTTAGTTGTTAGTTGACTCAAAAATGTTGGTGCTTATTTTTCAAGTTGCTGTAGTTTATTTTCTTTTTTACAAAGAAGTGCAGTAGACATATTCTGAGAATAATATATTTTTAACACTGTATCTGTCAATAGCTTAAATTAACTAAATTGTTTTTTAACCTTATTCTAATGTTTTTTAACAGCTGCTCAAGTTCATATGATGAGCTTATTGGAAAACATGAAACAGCAGCTTGACCAATTGATGGTCAAAGTTGACAATCTCGCCAGTAAGCAACACTCAACTGGCCAAGAAGTCGAAGTGACTGGAGACCCGGTTCGTTTACCTCAGTGGAGGAAGTGGACCTTTTCAAAGATCCCTCCAACTTTCAGCTAAAGAAGAGAGTGGTGAGTTTTTTTGTTTTAAGCATCTCAAGCAAATCTGATTAAAATGTATCTTTTATTTGAACTATTGTATGTCATTAACACTTTCATTTTCAAAAACATTCTGTAAAGTATCAGATATTAATAGTACTTTTTTGATCCATTTTAGATTTCCTCCCTGGCAACCATTGGAGATGATACAAAACGGGTGACATGGAACATCCTCGCCCGCATGTTCAGCGACGACGTTGGGAAGACCATCAATTGGAAAGGGGTGAATGGGAAAAAGTCCTTCAGCCAGATGGTGCCAAAGACTTCGGCCTGCTGGAAATATCCCCCCCACTGAACAAATCTAATGTGTATGTGCAGTCAGGTTGAATATTTTCAGAATGAAAGAAATGCAAATTTTGTTTAAACGAAATCCCATATTATTTCCTGCTAATTCTTGCTGCTCTTCGAGTTGCAGACGCCAATCTTCTTTTTTTTCACTGTTGTGAAAGGAATAATAATCTTCAACCAGTTACACAGAGACTTGTTGGTTCTCCAATAGCGATTGCTGTTAACCATGTAACCATGTCCACTGGGTTCTATTAAGTTCTATTAGGTTGGTTATATTAAAAGGTACAAATTGTTCTATAAGGGTAAGATCTGTACATAAAACATGAAACCTTTCAAATACTAGTTGTCTCATAATCATTATTAGTTGATAACTGTACACGTTGAAAAATAATTGTTTGTCCTTTAATAAAACACTGTTTTTGATATCATTTATGATTACATTTATTTTTTCCATTAATGCATTTTAAATATATGTTGGTTAGGTCTGAGATTTTTCTGTAGTTATTTTGAGTAATGGCCGGGCCAAATGAGCCGCTTTATGAACGGGTCCAAATTGAATATGGGCGGATACGGGCCGTATCTGGTCTGAATCTTTTACCCGTAGCCGTTCCGGATATGGGCCGGATATGGGCCGGATCTGTGCCGAATATGGTCTGGATCTTCGACGTGCATCCGTTCCGGATCCGTCCCGCTGTGCATCTAGCCTCTGATCCGGACCCGTTTTGCGGATCCGTTCCAGATCCGTCCCGCTGTGCATCTAGCCTCTGATCCGGATCTGGTCCGGATTTTCGACGTGCATCCGTTCCGGATCCGTCCCGCTTTGCATCTAGCCTCTGATCCGGACCCGTTTTGCGGATCTGTTCCGAAGCCTATGATACCGCCTGGGCAGATCCAGAACGAAGTCAGTTTGCTATCTGGGTAAGCTTGAAAAACACTACAAGACCCAACACATACCTGATCCATGCATGTTTCTAAAGGTCAGAGGTTAACTAAAGCTGGTGTTTAATCACTCGGACAGTCATTTCTAGTAAGTCAAGACATCACTCTTAAACAAGATTCAAGACTTGATTTAGACTGGTCTCTAATGACATGAAGCCTGACTTATATGTCTTTACTCTGACTCTGATCACATAAGACTCAGACTCATACGTGTTTGTAATGAGTCAAGATTGATCTTGGACTTGTCTGTAATTTGTTTGTAATGTGTTTAATGACTCAAGACTAGACTTCTTGTTTCCAAAGACTGAACACCTCACAGCTGTATCTCTGTGACTCAACACGTGACTTGTGTTTGTCTTGACACTTCAATGACTGAACACCTCACTCAGATGTGTCTCGACTCACCCTGTGATGGGGCTTTGTCTAAACACAACATTTATAAATCTCTCTGCATTTTTTCCATGACCCCTTAACTACAAATGTTTACCTCGACCCCAGTAATGTTGGGAGCGTCACCTGTCCTTCGTACAGGTTCTTTTCTTTTAACCTCCATTGAGTGTAGCCAAGGGGGTTGTAGTTAAGAGACAAAAGGCTCAGTGACCCCTATCTGACACAACAACTCTCTCTTGTGGACGTGCCTTCCTTGTGTCGCTGTGTATCACATTGGAACTGTTTTTCTCAGGAGTTTTTACCTTTTTGGACATGTATCTGAGCTCTGACTCAGTGTTAAGAGTGTCAGAGGCTGCTGACAAAGAGCAGCTACTTACGTCACAATTATAATTTGACATGTCCTGGTAACCAGCAAATAGGCGTGTCATGGCTTCTTGTTCCTGGTGGGGCTCTCCAAGACGGCAATTCAAAGCTAATCAAGTGCGATGGCCTCTCATTCGTCAAATCATCCTACAGCTGCTACCCAAACTCTTATTTAGCAGCCAGGGAGGCACTACCCAGCAGCACTTCATGCATCCTGGGAGAAGCCGGAGCATCAATGGACAGGGTGACAACATGACAGAGTGTCAGGGCTCTAAAATGTGTCTATTGCCAGTTAGATAATGGGTTATTTTGGGCGTTGAGATGAATCTTCCACATCATTAAGTTGTGTGATGGGGGTTTCTGCAGAGTGCCTAGCAGGGGGGAGGCACCGAAGCTGAAATGAAGAATGTGACGAGAGCCCAAGCTGTGGCATTTCTGTATAGAGTGCAAAATGGGGACCCTGAAAAGGGAAATCATCTTTTTGTAGGTATGATGGTAGCAGTTAGGGCTATTCTGTTACATATGCAGTGCTATGGTATTGTACTCATGTGTGACACTGTTTGTATCTCCTTGAAGGGATGGAGAGGAGGAACGTTTGACTCCCTGGCTTTAATTAGAGTGTAAGGAGTTTCATTGTACACCTCCAAGGTCACCCATTGCGTCTTAATTTGATTACATAGCACAGAACTATACATAGATCATGAAGCAAAAAAAAAAAGAAAGAGATGAAAAAACACACATGCGCACGAGGGCGCTCCATTTAGAAAAAGCTCCATGTGGCTCACAGTTCTTTCTCAAGGGGATCCCTTTATTTAGTGGTAGGAAGCATCTGGCCTATACACAAAAGGTTTGTAAACTCATTCCTAATTGATCGATGAAAAAGTGTGTTAAGAAATTATGTTTATTTACACCTAAATTAGATTGATAATTGAATATTATCCAAACCTGCATACTCCAGATACTAAACTAAAATCAGATCGGGGTTCCATTGTCCTCCGCAAGAAAAGTTGAGTGATTTTTTGATATGCAAGTGAAGAAGGCTTCTGAAGCGTTTGAGAATGTTTATCACACCAAGATGTTTTCTTGTTGTATTCCAATGAAGTTTTATTGAATTTTCATTCATTTAATCACAATGTCTCACAACAATCAAAACGAGCCACAGGATATGTTCATTAAAATATACTTAAAGTACCAATAGTTGTATTATATATCAACTACATTAATGGATCCATGCAGCATCACTTTATTCTTTCAGTTGTTAAAAGGTAGAGCTTATTTTAATTCATAAACATTTACATAAACATTTCTACCCACTGGGTAGCTTGTGAAATTCCCTCTTGGGACCAAAAAAGCCTTTATTTATATGATTATATTAGTTATTGAACACTTAGATTTTGAATCTGCAAAGTAAATCAAACCTGACTCACGGTCAATTATTCTCTTGTAACTCCCATAGCCGTACTCTTGTTTGTCCCACCTCTGGTTATGACATCAACTTTCAAGCTCTGTATGGACCATATTATTAATAGGCCATTATTAGTCAGATAAATTAATGAATGAATTAGAATAAATAAAATTAATGAATGCATATAAGCACCCACATAAACACATGTATGACATGCATGACACTCACGGTGGTACATGTTCATTTGGCTCAACAGCTTCTAGTCAGCTGCGGTTGTTGAGTCCATAAATCCGTGTTTGTGTGTTTGGATGTGTGACATTCTGATGCTCTTTAGGAGGCTGTGGGTGGGCTGAGAGGAGCAGGGGAATGCAGTCTGAGAGGGCTTGAGGAGCTCAGAGAGGCATTTATCCAGATGTTGACTACAAGAGGCATCTTGTCAGCATAACTCAGACGCGGCCGCGCACACAAACATCCCCGTCAACAGCATGGAGACACTTCACATGGGCGATCGATGCTGTCAGCGCTCAGGGGATTGTCAATAAAAGGCGGCCCCCTCGGTGTTCGGATGAGATTTGGCGTGTCAGGTGTTTGATTAGCCAGACTGCACTCCTGAGCTCTGTCAGACGCAGCGCTGCCGGAGTAAAGGCTCCGCTCACATGCTAATGGAGATGTTAAGTATGGCATATTTCAGATCATTGCCGCCTGTGGCTCAGAGGTAGAGCGAGGCGTCCTCTCATCAGAAAATCAGCAGTTGATTCTAGGGCTCCTCCAGTCGGCATGTTGTGTCTTTGAGCAGAAGATTGAACCCTAAATAACTCCCAAAGGCTGTGCCATCGGCAGACACGTGCACAGATAGACCCCTAGTGGTGCTCAAGCACCTGAAAAGTGTCCCTTCTGCTGGAGCCCAATTTCTTTCTTCATTCATCAGTATTTAAGAATAAAAATGACTCTCTCAGTCATCAATTCCCCCCAAATGTGTTTTGATATCTGACGGGGCATTTATTTGAGTTCTATTTGAGAATTTCACCCCGACATGCTCCGCGGCGCTCACAAGCCCCCGCCGAGACCCTAACTCCTCCTCCTCCTCCTCTAGTGCTCACGCAGTGCTGAGCGCCAAACGGGTGCAGCCTACTTCTTCTCTGACCCGCAGCATCAGACAAACTGTACAACTGTTGTTGTATAAATGCCATTTAGACAATTTCGAAAGTATGTTGAATTTATGTTTATAAATGTCACGAGAATTCACAGCAAGTGTACAAAAATGCAATTAACTTTGCATTCATCCTCTGCATGGAAATCTCCACCCCAGCATTTGAAGTCACTGCTCTTGCATCAAGTGCTCTGCAACAAGAAAGCCTGGATCACTCCACAGCCTACACGCTAATTGATGGTGTAATTCACACAATACAAGCATTGAGGTCTGAGGAGAAGTTTGCCGAGATATTTCAAGGTGCGTCAGAGAAGGCAGAGGCTCTCAACATTCCTTTACCTACTGTTGTGCCTGGTCAGGAGAGGAAACGGAAAGTTGCCTGTTATTCATTTATTTATTCAATTTGATAATTTGAGTTAGTTTGTTAACAAAAATAAATATATAAGTTAAAAATATCCTACTGTGTTTTTTATTGCACGTGCCTGGACATCAGTGTGTGCATGTGCATTAACTTAAATTAGCCGCTGCCGTCAGTATGAACATGTGTGTGAATGGGTGAGTGTTGCTGCTGACATGAAGAGTAAAGCTTTGAGTGGTTGGAGGACTAGCAAGCCACTATACAAATGTAAATTCATTTCCAATCCTTAAATATTGTCAATGGGATTTAGTATTTAGCTGCAGGGCATGTATGTAAATGTTTAAACGGTCAGCAACTGGAATATATATGAGGCGTTTGGACAGCAGCACATCATTGATAGAGTATAATCCCAAGCGTAGTCCTAAAGCAGTCAAACCGTAGAGTCTTGTGGATCTTAATCATTTCAGTATGTTATGCCCCAGTTTTGCAGTTGATTTATAAGGTCCCTTATTTTAAGCAGATTGAAGTAAAGCTTCTAAACTCAAGCTTCATTTCAATCTGGAAGAATGTATACAAATTTGACCACAGGATTATTTTAGTTTAATTGCTTGAGGGTGGGGGGTGTTTCTCCATATGGATAAAACATGTTCATCAATGACCGAAATAACCACTATTTCTGCTTTGAACATGTTCTGGAAGTTTGAAAAAAATCTTGACTTCCTGTCTAGATTCCTATCATCATCTGGAGGTGCTGGTTGAATTTCACTGTATCTAGTAAGCCCCGGGTTGGCTGGTTTACAGTGGTGGGATGACTTCAGAATAAACAGATCTTGCTGTGATTTATTTGCAATTAACGGATCAAAAGGACGCCAAAACAACTAGATAATGATGCTTTGTCAAGTCAGTCCGGAGTTCGGATCGATCAGTCCGATGTAATGCTAAAATTATAACCGCTCCATCGACACAGAACATTATGTCATCTAGGCATGAATACAGCAGCGGTGTTAGAATGCATACCATACACAGTCTATGGTTCATACAGAGTTTCACCCGGTATCTGTACAAATATGAGGGACTAGAGCTCCATGACACTGATGTCTTGTCCAAGTGGAGAATATTTTAAGTCACATATTTGCATTGCGTCATTCACAAAATGTTACCCGGCGCAATTTTTGCAACCCTTTGCATTGACTTTGTAATTGTGCGGTGCCCAAGAGTTCGCTCCACGCTTGTTATGAACACACCACTAGACTGTAGATTATTTCTCATGCACCCTGCCATTCACTCCTCCCATGCATGCTCTCTCATAACTTCCTCGCTGTCATTGTTTGGGGCTGTCGGTCGGGTGTCAGTCAGCTGTTCTGATCTATCCCAAAGCACACAGACACACCTACAGTGTTGGCTTATCATCTCACTGCTGTCTCTTTTAAAACATCACTGCCTTTGTCACAGCCAGACCAGACCGAGCCTCCTGTTTTCCTCCGTTTGTGTGTGTGTGTGTGTTTGCGTGTGTGTGGGCATGGCTCCGACCTGGTCTCCTCTTGATTACATTATTATCTTTTATTTAGCTTTTATCCAAAGAAAGCGACATACAACACATGCACACATCATAGAACAGCTACAGGAGCAAGTAGGGGCTAAATGTCTTGCTCAAGGACACGTCAACGTGGATTAGCGGAGCCGGAGATCAAACCGCTGATTCTCTGATTGAAGGACAAACTTGCTCATCACTGAGCCACAGTCACCCTGATTGCTACTCATTCCCCTCACCTGTCCAGTCCGCCCAGCTGCCTTCTATCAACTCATCTACTACAGTATATCTACCCCGGTTTTCCATCAACTCATCTACTACAGTATATCTACTCCGGTTTTCATCCACTCGTGGCCAGCTCAATGGTGCAACCGCCGTGGTACCGTGGTGTTCTCGGCCGAGTTTAATAATAATACTAATAATAATAATACATTGTATTTGTATTGCACTTTATATTTGAGCAATCTCAAAGTGCTACAGAGCAGAATGCTCTGCTTAATCCAATTTACTTGTACTCCCCTTGTCTTCCTGAGCCTGTAGTTTGGATCATCCCCTGCGGCTCTTCCTGCCACGCGCTCACCCCACTCTGCCTGCCCTGCTTTTTTCTACCCGGACCCAAACCCTCGCCCTAATGTCCTCGGCTGCACTACATTTCCCCCTGGAAATGCACCTTTGCACTGTTTTACTCCCTGGTCTGTGTCTGGGTCCTCAACCGCACCCTGTGACAGTCTTTATACACTTTCAACAGTTTATGCTGCTGTTATTTGAACGCCCCACATTCCCATCACCACCTAGTCTTTGAAGATTCTCAGATTCCATATTTTTATCATTTCACCAGCCCAGCAGTCTCGGTAGAATTATTAGCCACCACTAGTGTCTGGACTCTATTGGGATCATTATCATGCTGCTGCTGCTCAGGCCAGACGTCCCTCGATTACAAATCTCTGTAGAGTCCAAGTGCCAAAGACTTCCTGCCAAAACTTTATTATCTGTTGTAAAAAAACGTTTAGTCTTCTCTCCTGATAAAAAGCATTTACTATTTTAATTGCAGATATGATTCTGGCCTCTATTTGATGACAAATAAAACATTTTCAGCCATGTTTCTTTCAATTCAATTATTTTAATTATTCATGCTTTCATTTGTTCTCTTACTGTGTTCTCTTACCACTAGCCATGCTTCCCTCCATCACATTCCATTGGTCAAAAGTGCTGCAGCAGGGATTATCACCAGATCCAGGCTGCGGTCGAATAGTCCTTTTTGGTTAGGAAGGTTCCTCACTGAGTGAAATGACCCGGAAGTATCCAAGTGGCCGCCATGATCCAATGTGAGCCCGGGATCGGCTGCAGCCCTCCCACAACCCTGAACAGGACAAGCGTTTAAAGATAATGGATGTATTGTGCCAGTGTAATACACTGGGGTGTGACTGTGTGGCAATGGCGAGTGGTGCTCATGGGTCAAGTAAGAGGACCTTGTCACAGAATTTTGTTTCGTGCCCCAGGGAGGTCAGCTGGATTAACAGTTAAAATCAGTGGTATGTGCAGATTACAAACCCCGTCCATTCTCTGATCTGACTTCTCTCCCTTCCTTCCCAGATTTTTGAATAGCTCTTTCGCAAGGAACTTTATGTAGCATTTAGGAGGACTGGGTGGTGAGATAAGATCTTTTCTGAATACACCCCGGGGGTTTCTATGGGAGCATTCTTCCTAGCATATTCAAGTTTTTTACACAAGGATATTTGTACATTTAACTTTTTTTTTTAAGTCTCATATCTTATATACACATGTACATATGAAGGATTGTATTTTCTTGAATAGTTATTGACATGGGTTGAGATGTGCTAACCAATGAAAATGTATTTCTTCTCCCAAAACAAACACACTTGAGTTTGCTTTAAGAAGATACAGTGGTTGCTATTTGTAGGGTCTCTATTGCCAGAATCTTCCGCACAGGGTGAAGGGAAGTAGTGTGTGTGTGTGTGTGTGTGTGTGTGTGTGTGTGTGTGTGTGTGTGTGTGTGTGTGTGTGTGTGTGTGTGTGTGTGTGTGTGTGGGACCATTTGGAACTGAAAGGAGGAAATGCCAACCGCAAACAACAGCAATGTTCTACCACTTGAATAATGTTCTTCAGAGTAGGTTGGCTGGATCCTCCCCGATCCAGTGATGCAAAATCAGAGATGCTAATGCAGTTAGCTTGTTCTGCCACATCAAGGTTACATTGACAAAAAAATAGTGTGCTTTTCAATACGCTGACTTATGCCTTCCAGTGTTGTCTCTCCTGTGACACTGAAATCTTTGCCTGTCCGCCATCATGGAGGCTTCTTCCAATCCCCGGAATGCACCTCAAGCTGTGAGCGAGGAAACACCAATTTATCCTTTTGTGGAAGTCTACAGGTACGTTTTCAACTGTGCTTTATTATGATATAATTGGTTATGGGTGTGTCAATGTCAATCCCCTTGCCTGTGAATGAAATCAACATGCTCTCAAGTACACGTCCTTTGTAAAAATGTGGTCCCCAATATGTCTTTTTCAGCGTTGGGTTGTACTGAGGTCCACCCTCTCGCGTCACTTCTGGGTGCTAGAAACCAAAATGGTGATGACCAAATGCTGTACTCTAATCTTCAGAATTGTAGTCCATTAACAAATGGATGACGTCACGGTGACAACCGCCACTTCTTTATGAAGTCTTTGATTGCAACATTGCTGTTCCGGATTAGATCTGGGCTGGTACATTGTGACTGGCGCTGTGAAATCTAGACAAAAACACGCCTACAAAATTGATGCTCTGAGTGTGCAGCTCTGGCGTAAAGCCCATCCTGTAATTTACGACCTGAGCAAAAATCGTTATTATGATTAATTAAATGGACATTTCACCCCAAATTACTCCAAAAGGTTGTATCTTCGACGTATGTGTGTACATGGTTGGTCAGTCCTGATGGCCGGGTGCAACCTTGCATGGTAGCCCCTGCCATCAGTGTGTGAATGTGTAAATTACATGCAGTGTAAAAGTGCTGAGTGGTTAGAAGACTAAAAAAGGCGCCATACAAATTCAAGACCATTTTAAATTCAGATCATCCAGTGTATATTAATAGATCAGACCATTGCCGGCAATATTTAATACATAATTTCTATAATTCAGCTAATTGTTCATGTCATGTATAATGCTAATTGCTTCATATCCACCATATTCAATGAATTACTTATTCATGTTGTAGAATATTCAGTAATCAGGTCTGTGTGAGGGCTATGCTGATTAGCAGGTACTATCAGCTGCCATGTTGCCTAGGTTGAGCTCATCCTGCCCAGATCTGGATCCTTTGTATTCTTTTGCATTGCGAGATGACATACAGAGTCTGCTATGAATCCAGTATGACCACAAAGCGGATGCAAATGAAGACTAGCACAGAGGGTAATTCCCCCCTTTAAAGAAAGCAGAGCCCTGTAAGTATGACATAGAACTGGAACCGTCCATCTTTGATGTTGTGAGTAACAGTAATATCTTTGTTTGGCACCAATTCCATTTCCTTTTAAAAGTCTGAACCCGGCGCTGGGTAGCTGGGAGCTCTATCGTAATGATGTAGCTTTGTGAGGAGCAACCTGATGGAGGAAAAGGACAGCCTATTAATGCTGACCGCTGGACCACGGAGACTTTTGATGTGCCGTCGCCGACTATCTGCACAGCTTTGTCTTGCTAGCAGTTTCTCTGTAAAGACATCCCTTTCATTTGTGAAGCAGATCAATGTGCAATGATATGGCTGAATTAAGTGACAATCCATCATGCGCTTGAACATGTAGACAGGTCTCTCATTGTTGTAATTTCTGCTCGTTGGACTTTAGATGGCACTCTTTTCTTGTCTGTGATCATGCTGTGTACTTCTTTTTACTTTCATGCTTATCCCAAACTAACACATAACGGATAATTTCCATCACAGAGTATTGTTTTCTTAGAAAAGGCAGCCTTTTCTGTGCTGCCAAATGATTTAGCAAAATGTTGAATGCCGTTTGTTTCTTCTTTTTTTAATTCTCAGGAAATAGTGGAAGTGAAGGTTTGAATGTGTTTAATAGTGTGTGTACTGATGGGTGTTTGGAACACGTGTTCCTATACACTGCATCTCTGCTCTGCAGGGTTTATAGAGATCATAAAGGAAATAGAGCCTGTGAGTGTTCTTGTTCGGTCAGCAGAAACCTTTGCACAGATGGCACTAAGGTCTTGATGCAGAAAACATGTTCTGTAATATTCACTTCACCTTTAGAACGCTTAAAATCACCCTCAATCAGAGAAGCAAGACGGCAAAGAAGTCTTAATGTCCTAAAATCCAGAGTTTCTGGTTGAATCTGCTGAAATTAAGTCTGCATCACATTAAGGACGGATCAGAATGTCCTGGTTGAACAGTTCTTCTCCTCTCTTAGGAACCACAACCTGCACGACCTGATCTGATTAAACCGTCCAATCAACTCAAGGGAACTGTGATAATTTTATAAATAATAAGTAGTAGTAAACACTATGTGAATTAAAGGCAAAGCATTTGTTGAAAGCAAATTGAAGACATTAAAAGGCATGGCTATTGTCAATGTAGTCTTTCAGGTTTTTCATTCTTTTCTCAATTTCAAGTCAGCCAAAATTGTTCAAAATGGGAAATGTAAATTAGCCAATTAACCTGTTAAAATCTGCCCGTCACCATCCAGAATTCAGAAGGCTGCTTGTGTCTTCCTATGAAATAAATCCCATGATTTGAAAACTTACTATGCATTTTGAGTAATAATTCTGCAAATGGTCGGTTGGAAAGTTTGACAGTTGAAGCAACATTACCTATGGGGCTCGTTGCTTCATGAAGGGTTCATTTCATATGCTGAATGCACAATAGCCAAGTTCCAATACAAATTTAGCATAAACTACTGTCGGGTGCCACTAGATCATGGCAGAGGTAGGGGGTGCCCACTCTACTTAATTAAAAAGCGCCATTCAAACCTTAAACAAATGAAAACAACGTAGAAAACATGATGGAAATATGACATTTATGTTTGTTGCATGTATTAATTTGAGAACGGTTACAGTCTACTCCTCCATTTTAAAGTCATGTATCTCCGACCAGAAACAGGACTTTCACCAAGTAGACCACTGTTAGTGTCCCGTCTGAAACCAAATGTGAACATTGATTTATTTAAATTTACATTTGTGATATAAATCACGAAAACAAACATTTATTTGAAGCCAAACCAGATGTTTTACAAAACCTAAGCAAGTAGCGTTGTTGCCTTAACAAGTCGGTAATTTTGTTGCATTTTTGTTTTATTACTCGTATAATTAACATTACTAGAGCCAGTCTGTGCAAACTTGTGTTTGGTAACATGCACAAACGGGACTAAGCCAGGAAAAATCATCACAGCCACTAGCCTGGAAACCAAACTCCTCCTACAGACTGGAAATAATGTTACAGGACAGTACTCATCCATTCACTTCAATTTCAGAAGCAGCAACAACCTGTGACTTTAGGAAAGAGACTGCGACAAAATCACAGGAAAATGATAAGATATAAGAACTCTTTCAGTCCTCAAGTTCTCAGCCTGTATTGCATGCAAAGGTCTCCTAGCTGGTCACCTGCACAATGTTATATCATATTTGTTCTTTATTCCATTTGTCTTTAATGTTTATTCTGTTTCAGTCTCAATGCGATTAAATGTGATTTATTATGATTTGGTCTTACTGTGCATGACAAATGTCCCCTTGTCGGGTGGTAAACTTGATCTGAATCTCTTAAGTTGTTTGTCTGGTTACATACATTTTTCTTTTTTTATTACTATGTTTTTATAACACTGTAATCTATATGACTACGATACCAGTTATCATCATTCATGTTATCATTTCCCTTTCATTGACCACTCATTTGAACCTCAGGCGTGATGGAACTTGGAAAGATGATAGATGTTACTATTCGTTCCAGATTGCCTATATTGTACAACAATAGTTTAAAAGGTATGCATTCCACAAATAAAAAGTTATATACAATATTTATATTACTTTAAAATGTCATCCTGGTTTATTCTCCACTAGATCTGTTTTGCGGATGTTGCGAACTCTACATTTGCGTGTGTGTGGCTCAGTGAAGCATCACAGAAATCCAGCTTCTGTTTGACCATAAGATGATACAAGACAACTCCACTGTGCGCTCATACAGTAATATGTTTTAGCTGTGCGGCCCATTAGGAAGCCTTTAATTTCTCACTGCAGAGCTCAGTCTGATCCACGGAGCTCCTAGGAACTATAAAATGTTGATTTATTTCCCTCTCCAACAGCTCTGCACATCGAGCCCGGAGAGGAGCTAATGATGAACTACTGCAGCTATTTAAACCACTGTTTGAACACTGGTTTAAATATGGAAAGGGGAGAAATTAGCATCACTTTTTCCATTGTGATTCCGGACTTCCAGACTGTGTCTGGGACACACAAAGAGAGAAGTTTGTGTATGAGAAGTATTATTATTATTAGTAAAACATATGAAAATTAGGTTTTACAAGCACTTCATAATGTTTATAAATTTTCGAAAAAGAAGCCGGGTTTTAGCTTCAGAAATAGGTGCAGTTGACTTATGAGAATGACATTTTCATGAAAACAAGAATAATTGTCTTCATCACCTCCTAAATTATTAGAAAACCGCTATTTCATATATACTCACAAGACACTACTTTCTTAAATTACTTTCATGCAATGTGAACAAACGCGTGTGGCTGCCGGTCTGAACTCTGTTCAGCAGCAGCATGACCTGATAAGAGTCCTGCATGCTGGCTTTGCACGATAAAGATTCATGAGGTTCGTAAAAGGGAGAACAAATTACCACAGACTTCCTGCAATGCTGGAAAATGATCCTTTGCTAAAGAGTCGTGTGTAAAATGCCTTTTTTTATGGAAGACAATTGAACTTGCGACAGTAATAAAAGCACAGGATTAAATAATTAAACTAACGATGACCATGTAGCTTCTTTGATTTCAGGTTCCTGGTTTCATTTGGCTTACTGCAAAATGTGTGCTGTGAAAAAAAAGACATGTTGGAGGAACAACATCTCTCAAAGGATGACCTCGTCCAAGTCCCGCTGACCAGCCCTCTTGAAGACAAACAGCATTTCCATCCAAGCTGTTCATTCAAACTGTATGTTCTGAACATAACAAGCTATTGGTTATGTGATTGGATTGAGACTGAATTCTTTAGAATGAAGCAATAGAAACTGTATTTGGACCCACGAGTTCAGACGAGGATTCAAGGATCATTTATTATCATTTTACAACACAATGCACAACGGAAACCATTTGCTACACAAGAAAAACAGGAAAAGCCAAAAACAGGAAAAGCCAAAAACAGTAGTCTGTTCGTTTCTTTTTTCATGTGCATCACGAGGAAGGCAAACAGCAGCAACAAAAACAACCCCCTGGGCTGATAACATGGCTGGTCTAAGAATACACATTTGACAGCAGGGAAACATTGTCCATCAACTATTACTGTTTGAGCATCAATAATGGAAACACATGGTTCATCTTCTCGCGCCCCACCGGTCGCCCGGCAAGTGCAGCTTGCCGCGATGGAGCTAGGTCACTGAAAAACACAATACCTAAAGTCCTTTTAATTTTGTTTTTTAATCCTTTATTAATCCCAGTGAGGGAAATCATTCTCTGCATTTTAAGCCATCCCTAATAATTAGGGAGCAGTGTGCAGCGGCTGTGTATTTTCCTGCGACCAAACATCAGACAGCCAGCAGTAGGCTGGATAGTTGAGAGGTTTCGGTGCTAGCTGGGTTAGTGTAGCGTACTTCTTGGCCCTCCTCGCTCTCTTCTGCCGTCAGTCGACTAGTTTCTGTGGTGTTTAGTCTGGATGGGTGATTGGAAGATGCCGTGGGTGGGAATCATCTCTAGTTGCAGTTAATCCAATACATATGCTTAATTTTAAGATTGTGATGAGTGTATCTCAGTTATGAGTGCTCCAGTAGAAAAGACAACTTTACATGACCAGGTGCATAATACAGGACGAGAAGTCTGCAACGCTCTCTCTAAGATGGTTCAATAGAAAAAACACATGGGATATAATTGCTAACTCACCTTTCTACAGCAACATAGTCCAGTAATGATGCTGGAGACGAGCCCTTCCTCTGTTGTATCGACACATTCTTCCTCTGGCTTGTTCTCCTGAAATAAACCTTCGTTTACATTCCAGACATTGACCAGAGGCGATAACCGCTCCTGCCATTGAAATTCCCCTCAGCCCACATCTCCTGGGAGGTTTATCCCCTTGTTCATGCTGTATTCAGAGGCAGCAGGCCACCAGACACTAAACCCTGTGAGCAAGTAAGACAACGTTACGTTTGTCCAACAACCCGTGAATAAATCAATCTAGCTGCAGACCCTCGAGTTAGGGAAAACTCTACTTTGATTGCTTTTTCAGACCTTTGAAACGCTTTGTGAACTGTTATTTTTCCTGTTATTATTATTATTAAAACGCATTTAATGGAAACCTCATGAAAACACTTTTCTCTGGCCTTTCTCAAGAATAAAAAGGCACCAAAGAGAATGAATTTGCCATTTTATTTTACATTATGCTTGAGACAAAAGGAAAACTATAAGCTTCCCCCTTTTGTTTCATGTCTTTGTTTCCTCTCTTTGTCTATCAAAAACTCTATTAAAAATGAAAAGCTCCAGGCGCCGGTGAGTCAGTATGGTTTGAGGAAAATATTACTGATTGAAGTTCGTTTGCACTTTCAGTCTCCAATAATTCCAAAACGTCAAGAGAGAGATCAGCGATGACGGACAAATCTTCGAGAAAAGCTAACATTTACAGCACCACTGGAGGGAAGTGATGGGTTGCGGGACTTGACCCCCCGGCAGCACAGCATGACATCACACTTATCTCTCTGGAGCCCTGGGAAACAACATGCAGCCTGGAGAAACTAACACACAACATAATCACCCCTCTGACAGATCACATTAAGCCTATTACCATCTCGAAACGGACCCCCTGCTAGAAATGTGAAGCAATGAGGAAAACTGTCTGTTGCTGATTAACTCGTGCTGCAGGCCACCAAAGGCCTGACACATGTGAGTCACATGTTCGCTGCTTTTGTTGAGTGTGATTTTATGTGGACGGGTGTCGAATGGTGTTTTTCCACACCAGGAAGGTTCTCGTTGTATTTCGACTGACCTCTCGAGGGGAGTCCCTGAACCTAAATTGCAGCTCTGTCAGGTAGTATTTAATCCCAGTTCCATGTTTTAGATACACTGCACTGGGATACTAGTCGCCTACTTATTTGTTGCATTCCAACCTGGAATTATAATTGCTTTTGTTTGGGTTTTTATGGAATGGACCAACACAAAAGCCCAAATAAAAAGCATTAAAGGGGTGCATGCATATGCATGAGCTCCATTATTTATGGAGCAGCCACATACATATGGCCTTTGTGGCCAATGCACCCATGACTCTTTAAACTGTGGAGCTGGATTTATGCTCGACAAAAAGGTTAAAAAGTTAATACCATGGGTTTTTGGAATTCACCAATGCAACACTAGATGCATTAACACAGTCTGGCCAAATTATTGTTTCATTATATTTCCTACATTAATCGTGTTTATGTCCTCTCATTCACTTCGTGATATATGGAGCTCTCTTCTCATCTCTATTTCAGTTCCTCGTCTCCTGTCCTCTGGCTGGCAGTGTTGGGCAGCAGTGGCGCCACTATTTCTCAATGGCATAGTTATTTTTATAATCAAACAGCTTTTCTGTATCTTAGCTCTTATTAATCAAGTAGTGCAGTAATTAATGTAGTAATAAGCTAAATTTCCCAAATAATTTCTGTAGCTCAAGTGCACCGAAGCTTTCTGCTGCTCAAGATCGGACTCCACTCATACACGGATGTCTAATTGTAGCTGACAGAAGCATTTCCTTATCGTGGTGACATCTCGGACTAGTCCTTGGACTTGTGACGATGACGTCTCTGCTGCAGGAAATACGGACCGGCCAGATTCAGCGAAAGTTACAAAGTTATAGCTATTTTATGAAAAAAATGTGTTTTCACAATAATATAATATAATTATAATTATTTTTTCCCTATTAGCTTATTTTCTCATTGCACAGCTCGAGTTTCCTCTGTTGCTCTGCTTCCAGCCTGCAGCTTTTTTTAAAGGAGAGCTTTAATCCAATCAGATTCCACCTCTATGTCTCTATGGAAGAACTAGTAGCCTTTTGATATGTGTCAAGACTAAGAGGCTCAGACGCACAGACGGATGTATCCGGTCATTCTTCAAAATAAAACATATTTTTCGATTATTTATTTTTTTCATTCTTTCTGTGCGGCTCAGTACTAAGTGGATCTTGCGTCACTCGCTCACAGACGAAGCCGCTTTTGAGTGATTCGACAGCATGGCACCATGCTGTCGAATCACCATGGTAAACCTTTAAAGGAGTGTACTGATATTGTTTGTATTACCATGTGACTTCACCTGGGCCGGCAGAGTTAGTTTAGGTTCTGTTACTTAACTTATTGTTTTGTTATGCACCTTCAACACACACACATACACACACACACACACACACACACACACACACACACACACACACACACACACACACACACACACACACACACACAGCATGCAACACTACTGATACCACTGATGTTCACACCCCATCATATATTCTGTTCTACAATACAGTTCATACTAATTCTACCCTCTGATTCCAGTTGCTTTATTGTGTGGTCTTTCTCTACTGACGTTTATTCCTTAAGGCTCTGTAGTTATATATCATCTGATACTAGCCCGGAGTTAAGCATATTCATCTAGCAAACTATACCTACCTTGGAGTGTCACAATAGCCAGTATCATTTTATTTCATGTGTCCATCCAGGCAAATTGGTGGAGCTAAATGCACCAACGTGTGTGGCTGCGTGCGCGGCAAAATGTTGGTCACCCCTGACAAAATCTCACTCCAAGGTTTTTTGAAAAGTTGGCAGCTCTGGACTTCAACCAATCAAATCTTTAGTTTGATCGAGGTGGCCTGGTAGTACGTCAGCATTAACATGCACTGTGATTGGTCAGTGGGCCAGCAGGACTTTTGTCAACAGAATGCTAGCTTGCAGAACTCAGTAGTCGTAAGTAGAGTTCACATAAGAGAAGCTATGACATTTTTAGTGTTTTGCTTGGTGTAGTTTTTTTAACACTCAATGGCTGAAGGAGGAGGAGAAACGGACTTGGTGGCGGATTTACTGACAACGTCTTTCTCACGGAGGGTTATGGCATGTTACTGGGACTGAAGCGCACCGATAAACTGTACAACTGCGTCTTTGAACTGTTTGTTAACAAAGAAAAGCGGGTGGACTTTGTCTAAAACCCTCTGTGGACTGAGGTCATTTTCTCGATTTTACACAATTTCTTAAATTCACCTTTTAAAGGCACTTGCATATGGTAGATACACATGTGTGCTACATCGAAAATTGCAGAACAATCTCAGCTCTCTATATAACGAGGCACCATTGTCCTAAGGCACAAGTGTAAAGAGATAATATGGCCCTAAAGCTGAAAAGTTGAAGCTTGATTTTTGAAATTCTTCATATCTCTTGTGAAAACATAACTTTACTCATGTGGACGAACTGTTTTGGTGCCAAATTTGATGCCCAAACAACCTCAGCTGACTTCTTTCGACACGAAGGAGTAGCGGCTCAACTCCAAACTCCCTCCTGATGTCCGAGCTCCTAACCCTATCTCTGAGGCTGAGCCCGGCCGCCCTACAGAGGAAACTCATTTCAGCCGCTTGGACTCGAGACGACCCAGAGTTCGTGACCATAGGTGAGGGTTGGGACGCAGTAAGTGAAGAGCTTCGCCTTTCGGCTCAGTTCTCTCTTCACCAAGATGGCCCGGTGCAGCGCCTGTTTTACTGCTGCAGCCGCACCGATCCGCCTGTCGATCTCCCTTTCCACCTTACCCTCACTCAGAAACAAGAGATACGTGAACTACTTTGCTTGGGGTAGGCACTGTGTCCCCACCCGGAGAATTATTTACTTATTTAATTTATATTAGCCCTGTATATTTATTATACATTTGTTATATGATAGCACTGATTTACTTTCAATGTAAAAAGAAAAGTAGATTGAATGGAATCAAACTACTTTTGCCATGTTTGTTGCATGTTACTTCATTTCTCTGGGAGGAATCTTCAGTGATGTATAGCTTCATTGAATGTAGAGGGACTGGGAGTTCAGCTCGTTCCACTTTCCAAGTGGCTTTCCCAAAACTGCTGCCTTGTGACCCGTAAATCAATCGCAGAGCTCCACCTTGAAGCAGTACCTACAGTGGCGGCTGGTGATTTATTTTTTGTAGGGGGCGCAGTTGGGCGGCGCGGTTTAAATAGCACTCCACAATGAGAAGAAAAGAGGTTTTGAGTAGGATATTCGAAAAAACAAAGCTTTATTTCAAGAAAACACAGTGCTCAACACTGTCCAATAACAACTATCAACAAACTGTATCTTTGGGCATGAGAGGTTCAGAGCAGAATGGTTTAAGAAACATTGGGTTGAGTTTCAGAGGTTTACAGAATAAAAGAGGTGCTCACACCCTCACATGAAAGAGGTTTAGAGCAGAATAGATTCAGAAAGAGAGACATCACATTTTACATTGGGTGTTTGACAGCGTAGGCCGCACTACTTGTAAAGAAATTTAAACTGGGGGCCCTGCAGTAAAGTGGCACTGGTGAGGTGGTCTTTGAAGGCAAAGCGTTTCCTGGTGTGTCCAAGTATGGTGTCACAAACCTACAGATAAATATATAGAGAGAGACAGACAGATAAGTTGTGGGGAAATATCTACTACAAACAGGCTTCATACTACAGACAAAAGCCAACAATCAGAGTTGACAAAAAAAACTATGTTTTGTGTGTCTTGATGGCTCATCAACATAGACAAAAGGCCAGGAGAACCTTGATGCTCTAGCCTGGAGCGTGCACACACACACACACACACACACACACACACACACACACACACACACACACACACACACACACACACACGCACACGAAAGATAAAACATTAAACTCTAACACAGGCATCTGCTGATTTTGACACTCACCTCTGCAGCAATCCTTCCAAGCTCATCTTCCTTCATAGCCCGGCGCTTCCTCGGCTGCTCAGAGCCACTGCTTTGCTCCACACTGAGCATCCAGCTAACCAGCTGCGGTTAGCATATAGACCTCAGTAATAGTGCTTTGCTGCTGAATTTTTAAATCCGGACGTTCGGGTCCTAACTCTTTCAGCCTCTTCTTGTCAACATCTGATCGTCGGTTGAAAGGTGTTTCGCGTAGAGATAACACAGAGTTTTCAGTCCCCATACTAACATAATCAAAGTCTCTGCTAGCTATGTTGCTCGCGTAGATACGTGGGAGCTATATGGGATGTGAGGGAATGATAAAGGTCTCTGATTCGACGAATAGTCCAATCACATTGAAATAAGAAACAATGTCACTTCTGTGCGCCCGAAGATTCGCGTTTCATCCGCCAATGAGAAGCTGTCCTTGCCGTAACGACCGTGAAATGTTTGCTCGCTGCCATAGACTCACATTTGGCCGGCGCCCCGACAGGGGGGAGGGGCTTTTCTCAGTGATGATGAACGGCGATATATTATATTTGGTCACATTTAACTTAAGTGGTTGTTGACAGGGCCTTACGGTCTCCCACACACATTTAGCGTGTCAACACGGTATATTTCTTATTTAAATTATTTGGTATATAATGTTTTTTGACAGTTTATATTATATTTTTTTTTTTCATCGCAAAATTTTAAGCGGGGCGGCACCCTAGCGCCCTCTATTGACGCACCGCCACTGAGTACCTATGTTTGGACGACACATGTAGCGTTGACTCCTCTCTCTTTCTCGCCATCTTCGCTCACTACTCCCGTAGATGGGACTAAAAGCCAGGAGAGGAGCAGAGCAAAGGAACAGAGGATGTACACACAAAAGGGGAAAGCCCAGAGTTTCTCTGTGCTTTTCAATAATGTATGCTTCCTCGGGTCCTCTCTCCACGCCTGACCCTTTCATCCTCTGCCATCATGGAGGATCTCTCAATCCATCAAATGCACCTAGGGGAGCGAGGAGAGAGGTGGCTTCTGGAACTGTCTCTCGATTGGTACCTGCCACATAAAAGAGGCATTACACACAGCTGGAATAATCTCAAACCATGTTGGGACTATAATTGTTCCATTTTCCTAAATTGTAGTTCTTTCAGATGATGGAACGCTCGGCCCTTCAACCTCATGAGGCTCTGGTCCAAGCATCTTCCTTCATGACATTTACCTTGATATTTCTTGTGTTTTAATATTGAATGTAGGCTTCAGCTGCTATAATCGTGCCATGATGTTTACAAGTGCAAACAGCTGCTGACTTGATCAATGATTAACATTCAGATCTTATTTCCTGGCATGTATATAGACAGGACTGTGCAGTGGCGGCCGGCCAATAGAGGGCCACGGAGCCCCACCCACCTTGAGCCACCAAAAAAGAAAAGAAAAGAAAAAAGAAATATTTATAAAATGATTAATTATAGAAATTATAATAATATTGATAAATTATACAAATTGTCAATATTTGTGTTTTTGAGCTATGGAATATACCCAGTAATATTTTTAAAATAGGATATCTGCTTGTCCTCTCTGCTAGTGCACCTCTCAGCTGCTCCGTGCACATCTCTACTGCCCCGTGCACATGCTGGGGCCAGCATATATATATATATATATATATATATATATATATATATATATATATATATATATATATATATATATATATGCACAGTATATATTATAATATACTGAATTGTATGAATAAGATGTCCTTATTATGTCAAAGTGTTGGAATAAATGTTAAATATTTAACTGCAATGTAGTAATGCGTGATACCTTTTTTTGCATTGAATCATACAGGGATGTTTGCTGAAATTGATTAGATGGCCCTACCAAAAAAAGCAAGTGAGGCAACGATGCATTTAACGATTTAACGACATTAAATTAAGGCATTTAACGATCCGTTTAATGCCTGCTGCCTTGGCTCCTCTCTCCTCAGGTCTCTTCCTCGCCTCCTTTGCTCGCACTTCTCATGGCCGGGACCGAGGCAAGGAGGCGAGGAAAGGAATCCAAGACACATGTTAGCAAATTGAAAAGCAGTTCCAGCTGTGCTTCTGAGAAGAAGGAAGTTACTGAGCTTCAACTTGTTAATGTTGTCAACAATCTCCACTGCTATCAGGGTCTTGCAGTAGAAAACAAACATGGCTGACCACTCACTGCTCTTTGTTGTGTCTACATGGTGTCTCGAGAACCACCGTGTTACATTTAGAAGAGGCACAGGTCAGGTACACTGTAGCTGGCTTCCAGGCCATAACAAATGAAAGGAAAACGCACCCTTTTGGGAAATGCACTGCTGTGTTGTGCTACCCAGAGCATCATGACTTGTGAGATACAAACATCCCAGAGCTCTCACTGTACAATTCAGGTTTGTATATATTGATCTCCTCCTCTGACTCCAGTTTTGATGGCCACATGAGCTCAATGTTGCATCTTCTCGTGAACATTTCTAATAGACCCAAAATTCAAGCAGTGAGTTCTTGGCCAAAACTTGACCTCTGATTCAAACCGCATCAGGGGCCTGAATTCACTGCTCCAGGGCTTGCCATTTGGAGAGAGATGAGAAAAGGTTTGTGCCTTTTGAATTTCGGCTTCTGAAGAAGGTTAACACTCCCAGGACATGAAGGAGAAAATGCCCACACAAAACTTCAAGAAGCTTGAAACAGCAGCCAAACATGAAACGGGCGACATAGAAGTGAACATTTTGAGTCGAAGGAACGTCGTCAGCGCAATTCACACACCGTGTGACTCCAGGAGCTTAAACCAGCACATCAGGAGAAAGTGTTTTCAACGAACCTGTCAACTCATCAGCTTCTTAGGTGTGAACGGAAGACCTCCACATTCTCCCTTCCCACCTCCACTCCTTTTGTGCGTTTCTGTGGAGGGTCCATCATATTAAGTGCCATCCCAAACCACTGGGAGGAGTCATATAACCCTCCAACAGCAAGTGTGCATGGATGCTGACTCACTCAAAACAGCATTTTGTGTTCATCATGCATACAGATCTGTTCTGTGCAACTTTTTGTTTTCACTGTATACTGCATCATCATTTTTAAATGTTGTATTTTAACACTGAACCCACTGAGCACAGTTTTGCCAAGCTCTTTCATATTAAACTGTAAATAGTGATGAAACATGAGGAGCATTATACCGTTAGAATCGTTTCTATTCCATATTAATGTCATGAACTGGAGTTTACAGCCATCAAATACATAGTCAGCTTAACTGTTGACAGCATTTTTACTTACCCAAAGTCTTTAGGAGCACTATCACGGTAACTAAAACATCAAAAACTACCTGGGCCCGCGTGCCTACATACTATACTAACAACTAAAGTTCACCCTGGAAATCAACTCTCAGAATGTCTTAATAGGAAGGTCCGCCCAAAAGATGTTGGATTGGTTCTGCAATGCATGTTTTCTTCTTCTTTAAAACAAAAACTAAGCTATGTGTGACGCAGAGACCCAGGGATATCTGGCAGGTAAAACATCTGGACCTGTCTGCAAGACCAAATCCTGTGAAAATAGTTTTGACATTCCTAACAGGACAATAAGTGAATTTATGGGCTATTAATCAACTCCAGTCTCCCAACTGTTTGCTAGCATTGCTCCTTGGTGGAGCAGTAAATACTGCAACAGATGAGGTGAAACGTAAGTGGATGTTGACAGACAGTCAACAGCAGGCCTGGACTGGGACAAAAACTCGGCCCTGGACTTTTTGGTCCAGACTGACCCACCAAACACTCCGTTGATGTACTGTACATATAATCACACAAGCCCTTAATAACACTACTATACTGAAATGGGTCATTGTCTCCTTGTCTCTTATTTGATGTAATTTAATCTGAAAATGTCTATAAATAAGTGTTCAAAAAAAGAAAAGCATGGACAATAAACCATAAACACTGACAGAAAAAAATAGGTAAAGCATATTTGAACAAATTGGGGCTTAAAGAAAGTATATTGATACTTAAAACACTTTAACTCTGGTGACCTGATTTGTAATTATAGAAATTGTGAAAAAGCAGATCTGCATGCTCAAACCACAGCACCATAAAATAGTGGTTAATTAATCAGGATCGTATATCATTTTCCAACACTTTAGAACTAGATCTACACCACACGCTATCTATTATGTCAAGTAAAGTTCATAGACAACGTTTATCCACAACATCAACATGTTAGCGAGTACACTCACCTGCTAACACCACCACCAATCTCCTCCTCCCCCTCCTGTATGTTGTAACTTGTTTTATTACATTATTTACTCTTATTGTGAAGAGCATGGAAACAGGAAGTGGTTTTACTTTGAAGGCAGAAAGTACAATGATACGTGCTTGTTGACGCTAACTAATGTTGAATGTTACATGTGGAAAATATATACATGTCGGGTGCAAGAGCGCGTTCTCAATGCTTTAACAGTTGTAATACTGCAGTTCACCAGTAGAGTGATTCTGTTCATACCAGACGTGTCCTGTCCTCATTAGAAGCTCCACTTCATTACACTGTGCCACCATGGCAGCGGGAGCCTCACTTTCACTGTCCGACACCTCCTGAGAGGGACCCGCTGCGCCCGGCGCAGCCAAAGCCCCGGAGCCGGAGGCTACGCCACCGCCACCGGCCCCAGCAGCAGCAAACATGTTTATTATATTTCTGCTCTTAGCAGCATCAGTTGCGAGAGCTTTTTTTTTCTTTTCCTTCAGTTTTTCACAGATTGCTAATGATGTCATTAGCTCATCATTAAAGGTGATTGGAGGGGGGATCTGGAAAATGCGTGGGCGGGACTACTAGGCCTATCATAGGGCCACTAGGCCTCTTATGCGTCTTTACATACACAAAAAAAAAAAGGTCAGCCACTGACTACTTACTGACTGGCCCACTTTTCCCGGTACTCCCTATGGCCAATCCACCACTGGTCAACAGTCTACGATAGCTTCCTCTGTCTTGGACTCTCGGAGGAGTTTTCTACGATGTGAACAACTAGCACCTACTCACTTTGTCCCGAAGAGCACTGATCTCTGGGAATAACGTTGGAATGAACTCATTCATATTGAGTTTTTGGGTCCGCCCCCACTTCGAAGCAGGCTATGATGTTTACGTTTTGATTAAATTCATATCTTCATACGGCACAGAGATATGGTTTAAATTCTACCGTAATCAGTAGACTTCATCCACTTCCGTGCCCTTTTCTCGCGACATCGTACAGGATTCACACAGCGAGATCTGAGCATCTAAACATGGACGTGTCGTATGATGCATGCAAAAAGCTTCACTGAGTCAGAGGGAGAGAGCACAAGGGATTTTAGCCTGAGAAGCTATTTGTTGATAGGACGAATCCTGCGATGAACAGGACAACGCCAAGCAAAGGGATCCATTCGAAGATGGGTAAGTGTATTTACTGAACTTTGCAACAGCATATTTACGTTAGTAATGGGACCTGTAGCCAGATAAAGCTGCTGCTAACGCGGAGCTAACGGTAGCGATCTAATGGGGAGATAGATGGCTACAGCGTGTCTATAAGACTATACTGTGGTTAGTCAACTATTGTCCCTATCACCATTAACTTTCTTTCAGTGAACTTAGTACGACTAGTAGTATTGGATCTCAGTTACGTGTTTGTAATACTGTAACTACCGTTGTGCAATTTTAGCTGGATCTGTTAGCTTTAGCAACGTTAGCACGTAGCTAGCTCATGCAGTGTCTTGAGCATAGTCAGTGTTGGATCTTCCTTACGGGTCGGTGTGTAATCATTACTTTCTTTCAGTGAACTCATACTGACTAGTATTAATGTATTTTACAGAGAGGCTTCACAGCTGCCAGGGTCCAGGACAACATGCAGCATCGCCAGTGTTGCCAACTCCTCAGCAAGAAAAATCACTATTGGCTGTCCTAAAAGTCGCTAGAAGTCGCTAAATGACATAATCGCCTAATTTGCATAATTGTAATGGAAGCTATAGGAGACAGGAATATAGTGATATAGCAATTGTTTTACTCATTAATGGCAGCTTGTTCGGATGGGACTGTTATAAGGCTGCTTTGCCTTTTGAGTATGTTTTTTAGTTGTCATGTGTTTATTTCTATCACAAAGTTTGACAGAAATCTGCTTCACAATACGATTCGACAATAAACGGCTTCAGCCAGTCTTTGAATTCAAGCTTTTGTGAACCTAAGACCTTTGCTAAACAAATTTGACCACCTACCACCTGAGTAAAGTTATGTTTTCACAAGAGATATGAAGAATTTCCAAAATCGAGATTACATTTTCAGCTTTAGAGTCATATTTTCTCTTTACAATGGTGCCTCATTATATAGATAGCTGATATTGTTCTGTAATCTTTGATATACAACACATGAGCATGTATCATATGCAAGTGACTTTAAAAAGGCCAATTTAAAAATGATGTAAAATCAGCTGACATGGAGTTGCAGTTAATCCCCTGAAAGTTGTGCTTGGGATGACACCCTTTGAAAACCGTATCGAAGCTAGTCAGATGGAGCAAGGAACACAGCAACAGGATTAATCATTAATATTTCTACTATTTTATTTAGTGTTGGCGAAACACAAACACAGGCAGAACTTTTATTTGGGAAGATGTTTTTGGTCAAACAATATTGACCAATATCAACAAACGCTACAATATAATACTGATTAAATGACACTATGAACTGATAAATATGAAGTCTGTTTCAATAAAATAATCAGAGTGCACAGCTGCCTCGTCAACACGTGAACGAGGCAGCATGATTAGGTGGCATGGGAAGTGTTAAAAAGGGACTTTCTACCAGGTGACCGGCGTTGTAGTTGGATAATGTTGTTGAGTTATTGTGAAGTTACATGCAAGGTGTCTTTTCATATAACACCCTGTAAAACCTTGTGTAGTGGAGCCTAAAACAAACCTTGTTTTGAACACATGATGCCACCACTTAGTGCTCTGTTAAGAGGTCATGTTCATTTTGTTTCTGTGAGATCGTGTTGGCCTTGTCACTGAATCTCCTGCTCCACCTTCATCTGGGTTCTCTGAGAGTTATATACAACAGCAACCCTCCGCAGGAAACAAACACAGGAAACAGTCGAGGCAGGAAACAGCCCGGCTCGTGCCTCGGCTGTAATCCCTAAATTCACATGTGTGACTTCAGCTTTGATGATAACGTTTGAGTCACAGACAAAAAAATAAATAAAAGAAAGAAAGCACAATGGTGGTTACATGAGAGGCTCTGAGAGTGGCTCACTCGTGACCAATCTGTATGCTGACAAAGACCTCCGTCTCCGGCCTGATGCACATCTAAACCGAGGCAGGGATGATGGAGTAGAGATGTTGTTGCAGGTAAGCTCCCTCCTACTGGAAACCAGCTGCTCAGGTCAGGGATCAGACTGGGCAGGAGCGCAGTGGCGACACGGTAATGACAGCAGCTACCTGTAAAACACAAGCAGAGCAGACAACGGGCATCAATCACCCAGCAGACACCGGCGCCTCCACGCTTAGCAGTCCTCGGCACGCTCGGCTGCCATGCAGCACGTGGAGGATGCTGAGGAGCAGCTGCTCCGGGCGTGTTATTCCCTTTCATTTGTGAATTATAAATTGGTAAGAAACCAATTTGTTCTTTTTATTCCAAAAGTGTCACAGGTTGCGGGAAGTAATTTATGATTGGTGGTCAACGGCAGAGTTTTAATTAAGTCCAGGCCAGAGTTCACAGTGCTGGAGATGGAAGTGGTTCATTAATCACATACGAGTAGACTAGGCTGGTGCATGAAAGGCCAAAACACATCACTTTGATCTGAATTACAGTTAATGGTCGGCCAACAGGAAACACGCACGTGAAGTGAGCCCTGCCAGGAAAGAGGATGCTGAGGATCATGTCGGCGATCGACAAACAGACATGGGCTGAAACTGATGAAAAAAATGTAGATCCACAACAATTCAGGGGCTTCCCAATATGTGTATTAGTTATATATGTCATCAACAAACAGAGGTACAACAAGTATAAGCATATACATCATACTCCTCTCCCCACACAGCCCAAAGGGGCTGACAGTAATCTGGTATTTGCATTGTGCTGCAGGCCTGGGCCCCGATATGACACTATGACAGGATCCTTACAAATGAATACCTCTAATTAAAGGACTAAACTTTCGCCACCCAAAGGCTGCATTACGCACAGGGATTGCGTAATGTGCAGAGGACTCAGCTTCTAAACAGCCTGCAAACGTGACTATGGTATGTCTGTACACGCACACAAAGGGATGAGGAGAGGAGACGCCAGGCACAGACGGAGCACTTTTGGAGTTATCGTGACACAGATCGTTAGAAAAAGGGACTGGAGGAGCACAGAAACTCCCCTGTAGGTTAAAATGCATCCTAAATAGACAAACTATGATTGACTTCAGATACGAGTAACTTCAATGGGAAAGGAGACAGATGGAATCTGTCGGGTGCAGATCTCCTCCAGGCATGTTTGGGTCGACCACCGCAACACACAACTGGTTAATGTCTAGACACCAATGTGCTGTATGGCCTTGTTACGTGTGTCGTTCTCTCTCTCTCTTTCTCTCTCTCCCCACCCCCAGGATCCGTGCAGGTGACTGCCTACAGCTGAGGGCAATCGGCTGATTAGGCCGGCAGGTGTATAAGAGGCTGGGGGAAGCCAGCCAGACGGCCCGTGGGATCACAGCTGTTGCTGGTCCAGTGTGTTGGCGGCGGCGGCGGCGGCGGCGGCGGCGGCGTCGGCGTCGTGGACCCATTGAACTCATTTTCATTCACACATTTTGAGGTGAGAGGTCTAGGATATTTGAATATCATCATGACAGTATTTCCCTCGCCAAAAATGTACCCTAAATTTTCAAGCATCATTTAGCGCTGTTGCCGACAAGCTAGCGTTACATGCTTGATACCAATTGACTCCTTTTGGTTTTATTAGTTCTATGTTATAGCAACGTTCTTCTAGCTAGCTATGAAATCCTGCTGAGCCTGCAAATAAACGTGTCCAAAAGAGAGGATGTCTGCCGGGCCCACCGGCTGGATGGATGATTACGTATCTACAAGGGCCATCACTGAACAGATCCAGTCTCCTGTATCATCCATCAGCTTTCAACTTTGTCGTACGTTTAACCTATGACCTAAATAATTATTAAATGAGCGGACTACAGCACCGTCTCATCTTTTATATCTCTGCTGCTGAGGACACACACACACACACACACACACACACACACACACACACACACACACACACACACACACACACACACACAGCAGGAGAGGTGCACGGAAAACAAGACACTCAGGCACAGGAAAACATTTGATTTATTTTCATTTATGTTTCGCTTCATGTAGCGGCTATTTCTATTCAATTTAAGATAGAATACTCGATGGCAATACTAGTGAAGAAGATTAAACTGAATGGAACTAAGTGAGGGAAGAAAATAAATGTGTCTCCCAAAAGTTTTCTGATGGACTCAAAGGGCTTCCAAACCATGAGTGATAAAGAAAAGATTAAAAAAGGAATCAGACTGGGCAGAGCCAGAGTTCAAACTGTGGCTCACTTTGCATATTTTCACCAAAAACGGCAAAAAAGAAGAAAACACCAATAAAAAGTTGGGTATCAGCACACCGATACTGCTGGAAAGCATGCAGCTACTGGACAAACAAGCAAAGAGGTAGATCATATCAGAAATGCTGTCAAATGTCAGACACACCTTCCATTCACTTTGTCGGCAGCTATCGTCGGCAGAGACTGTTTGGGGGTAAAAAAAAAAACAGTCACATCGAGAGGGGATCACTGAGCGTGACGCAAGAAAGACGAGCACAAGGAGAGGAGAATGGAGCAAGATGGAGAGAATAGGGATAGAGGGCTGTAGGGAGGGGCAGAGTGATGAGAGGACTATGAAGTTTGACAGGTGAATGAACATGACTACACTGCAGAGCCCGACCATGAAAAGACCCGAGGCGTCCGTCAGATCGGTGATTCTGTGCCCATCTGCACAATGTTCCGATCCTGACCAACTGGAAGGACGCCAGTTTAGGAGGAGAGGAGGTGGATGGGCGGATTTGTCAGGGCAGATCTGTGTGTGTGTGTGTATATATATATATATATATATATATATATATATATATATATATATATATATATATATATATATATGTATATATATATATATATATATATATATATATATATATATATACACACACACACACATTTGTTTGACACATTCATCAGCCAATAATCCTGCTGTCGACCTTCACCACTACTTGCTCTTTGTCTTGACCTTTACCTCAGCCTTAAATACTAAACCTGGTACATTACACCTTATTTTCATGGATTTTAAGGGTTCATGTTTGTCAGTTATGATACTCGCCACAGTAGCTGCTGGTGTTATTATTCAGTTTCCAAATCAATTCTATTTGGTGGATTTTATGGGACAAAACATAGTATGTTTGTCTGCTGAGGCAATGTCCATGGTGTTGGAAGGCGCATGCGTTGACAAAATAATTGTCCCCCATCCATCCTGATGAAAAATACCTGACCATACATGACTGCACACGTGTGCGGGCATGACTGTGCGGTACACTTAAGGGTCCCGGTTTGGTGGTTTGAAAACAGGGTCACCCTAGCTAGACCTGAAGAAACCCGAGCGGTCACTTGCGTTAGATGGATAGTCTCCAAATAAATGTACTGCTGGTCGACCACTATTTGCTTATTTTAATTGCCCCGCACATACACCCTCTAACTTTAGACCATTGTTACTTTGGTTTCTTTCCAATGACAATGGATCAGGGCTGTAAAGCTTTGTGCGTTTGAGCTGAACGGTCAAGTGCACACAGAATACACCGTGTGTAGATTAATGCGCAACCAGAATTTTAGCTGTAACCCGTAAGCAACATTTGCTGATTTTAGCACAGCAAGCTAATTAGCAGTCACAGTATGGAGAGCTTAAATTAAACGTCACAGCTGGAAGACTGAAGACTGAAGCTTGCTAAACGGAGAGAGAGAGTTACATATGAGCCGAGGTCGGTGTGTTTGTTCAGTTTACATGTTACTGCTTAATACAGTGCAATGTTTGGCTTGGGTCATTTAAATATAGCCAAAGGGAAGCTTACTGAATCACTAACTCCAAATGTACAAGTATTTCTTTTGTATTGTATTTTCAATTTCATTGCTTAATTGTAGCTTATGGGGATGAGTGGTGCGACCACAAGGTAGCCGGTTCTAGCCCCAGTCTCCTCATAGTTTGCAAGTGTCCCTGAGGAAGACACTGAACCTCCAGTTGCTCCCCAGGTGCTTCACTAGGGGCAGCCCACTGCTCCTTGAAATACTAAGGATGGGTCAAATGCAAAGAATATATTTCCCCACTGTTGGACTCATAAAAAGGATTATTCTTGGAGCCTATTGTGACCTGTAGCCTATTGTGAAAGTGTTTGTGTTTGTACAGCGTTACGCTGAGGTGTTTGAAATGAATAAAATACTTATGTTGTCAGTGGGTAAAATGCTACTTCAGTTCTCATTCAAAGGATTGTGTCAGCCTTTGACACATACACTGCTGTCTGTTGAGGTTCATAACAGAGGCGCGGTGTTACACGGTTCAGTGTGTGTGATGAGCCAGGGAACGTACGTTAGCTGCTTGTATGTTCAACTCGAGCACGTAATAAACATGGACTACTGGAAGTAATCTCAGTCGCATTATTCCAATCGCCAACGGTCATAACGAACTATTACATGGTGTCAGAAGATGGTCCAATTCGTCATTTTGCCTCAAGAATATACACCGAGTTTTTCCTAAAGAGGAAGCTACAGCTAACAGCTAACAGGTACCACGGCGGAGACGAGCAGTGGGAAAAGCTAACGGCTAACTAAAAATGGAACAGTTTCAGCTGCCGTCGCCGTTGGTGTTAACCGGCAACTTGGGAGAAAATTGGAGACGATGGGAACAGCGCTTCCAGATATACATGACCGCGAGTGGAGCAGAAGGAAAGGACGAGAAGATCCGCGTAGCTATTCTACTGCATGCACTGGGCGAAGAGGCACTGGAGGTCTACAACACGCTGGAAAAGAATCTTGACGACGACAATAATGAAACAGTGAGTGGAATTCTAGCAGCCTTCAACGCATACTGTTTACCAAAGAAAAATACAGTGTTTGAGCGATACCAGTTTTGGGCGCATCCTATGGCCGAGAACATAACAGTTGAAAAGTATTTAACTGAACTGAAAATGAAAAGTAAAGTGAATTTGGCGCCTTGGAGAATGACATGATCAGAGACAAGGTTGTGTTCAGCCTAAGCGATCAGCGCTTAAAGGAGAGACTTTTGAGGGAGCCTAATCTCACGTTGGAGAGAGCGATAAACACGTGTCGTGCTGCAGAGACCGCGAAGGCTCAGATACAAGCTATGGGTGGGCCAGAAATGAGACAGCAGTGCACGTACTACACGAACGTAAAGCATGGGACAAGCAAACACCAAATAAAATGAAACCGTCAGCTGATGTCACTGATGTGATTGCAAAAGTGACTGAGCCCATATCACGGGCACGAGCTTCGGCTCTGTCTGGATCCCAGTGACTTAAATAAAGCGATCCTGAGACAGCATTACTCCATTCCCACGACTGATGAAGTGCTGAGCAAACTGGCGGGCAAGAAAATATTTTCTGTGCTTGATGAGAAAGATGGTTATTGGCAGGTGAAGCTTGAGGAGGCATCATCGCGACTGTGCACTTTCAACACCCCGTGGGGGAGATACAGATTCAAACGCATGCCTTTTGGAATCAAATCGGCAAGTGAAGTCTTCCAACAGCGCAACTGCGAAACATTCTGTGACATTCAAGGAGTCCATATCATAGCAGATGATATGATCATTGCAGCATCCACAGAAGTGGAACATGATGAAATACTACAAAAGGTAATAACGCGAGCAAAAGAAGCAAACGTAAAATTCAACAAAGAAAAGATACAATTCAAAGTGGACAGTGTCAAGTACATGGGGCATGTGGTCACTGCAGAAGAAGTGAAGGCGGACAACACAAAAATAAAAGCCATCACAGTGATGCCATCACCTGAGGACAAAGCAGGGCTACAGCGATTGTTGGGCATGATAAAATATCTTGCTCAATACATTCCAGGTGAAGCCACCCTCACAGCGCCTTTGAGACAGCTGCTGCGCAAAGACAGGGTGTGGCTGTGGCAACATGAACATGATGCGGCCATCAAGAGACTCAAAGAGGCCCTTACCAATACACCTGTGCTCAAGTTTTTTGATCCCAGGAAACAGCTTGTTATACAGGCTGATGCATCTAAGGATGGGCTGGGAGCATGTCTGCTTCAAGATGAACACCCAATAGCCTATGCATTAAGGGCTCTTACTGGATCGGAGCAGAATTATGCTCAGATAGAAAAAGAGCTTTTGGCCATCGTATTCGCCGTCAAAAAGTTTCATCAATACGCCTATGGAGTGAGAGTTAATGTCCAGTCAGACCATAAGCCACTTGAGAACATCCTGAGAAAGCCTTTGGGCGCAGCACCATCCAGACTGCAAAGAATGCTACTGTAGCTACAGCGATATGACCTGGATGTCATCTACAAGCCAGGTAAAGAGATGCTGATCGCAGACACGCTGTCCCGAGCAGTCATACAGGACCAAGATACATCAAAAGACGACATGTCTGATGTGAAAGTGGTCTATGCCTTGGAGCCCACGGACGCTCTCAGCATAGGATCACTAGAAAAGCTAAAAGGTGAGACACAGAAAGACGATGCCCTGCAACTTCTGCAAAACACACACAGAAAAGGCTGGCCACACCACAAGAAACAGGTGGACATGTGAATGGCACAATACTGGTCCATCAGACACACTGTGTCTGTGAGAGACGGCATAATGTTTGCCGGTGACAGAATAATCGTTCCGAATGTGATGAGACAAGATGTGCTGCAAAAGGTACACATGGCGCATCAAGGAATGCACAGAACAAAAGCACTGGCCAACAGAAACGTTTACTGGCCACGAATAGCGAGAGACATTGAACAAATGGTCGAGGTCTGCAGTACATGTCAACAGTTCCAGCCCAGAAACCAGAGAGAGCCGATGACTGGGAATTCCAAAAGAGATAGTATGCGACCATGTTCCATTTGCAAGTCAAGAGATGCACAACTTTGCAACATCATGGGGCATTACACTCACTCATTCTAGCCCTGGCTATGCACAGTCTAACGGCCTAGCAGAGAGAAAAGTGAAAACTGTGAAACAGGTGATAAAGAAGGCACAGCAAACCGGGACAGACCCTCATCTTGCACTTCTCACCCTACGGAACACACTTGCTACGGGTATGGACTACTCTCCTGCTCAAATGCTCATAGGCAGAATACTGAGGAGGACTCTACCAAGCTCCAGCGCCATTCTCCAGCCTGCAGTGCCCCAGGATGCACACTCTGCGCTCCAAGGCCTACAGAGAAGACAGCAACAGTACTACAACAGAGGCACGAAGCAGCTTCCTGAACTGAGCCCTGGCGACACTGTGCACATGGAGACTGCACAGGGTTGGCGTCCAGCTGTAGTTACAGCAGGGCGAGCTGAACCTCGTTCCTACAACATACAGACATCGTTCGGGCAACGCTACAGACGCAACAGACGTCATCTGAGGAAAACACCAGCCTGCACCCAGGTGAATTCAGCCTCAGATTCAGACTGCATGGATGAGGATTTGCCAGATTCGCCATCTACAAGTACAGCAGAGACTATGGACTGTACTTCCTCACCCACACCAAATCTGACTCAAACCAGGAGTGGCCGAGTCATCAGACCCCCTGAGAGGTTCAAAGCCTTTCAAATGAGTCAACATTAAGGACTGTTGTAAATGGCGAATAGCCATTTAAAAAAAAAAAAGAAATGATGGAATGTAAAATGATTAAATAAGTGAATTGTTCTCATATGATATAGACGTCATTCAGTCAGTTGTGTTGATGTAATCCAATTAGAAGAACATCAAACGTTGTATTGATGGTAGTTTATTAGTGCACCAGTTTAATTTCATTTTGATTGATAAGCAGTTAAAATGATGATGTTTAATCTCCATGTTAAGAAAGGGGGATGTAGGATATAGTGTCGCGCACTAATACTGTTTAGGTTCATAACAGAGGCGCGGTGTTACACGGTTCAGTGTGTGTGATGAGCCAGGGAACGTACATTAGCTACTTGTATGTTCAACTCGAGCATGTAATAAACATGGACTACTGGAAGTAATCTCAGTCGCATTATTCCAATCACCAATGGTCATAACAAACTATTACAACATGGAAACCAAAATGAGTCCAAATATATCATCATAGCTCTGTACTTGCCGTAGAATTGTGCGGTGTCCTCTTCATTGTCTGATTTATCTACATACTGAAAGGAAGCAGTGGAAGTATTTTGCTAATGACTAATGAAGAAATCAGTAATGTCATATTTTGGAGGGACGTTGGCTTGCAACAAGTCATTTTTTGTTCTCTTATAATCTTAATTTGACCATGACAGTTATTTTTGCATTTATTATTAAATCTGAATCATAGAGTTGGCTAAAATTAAGAGGACATTTGTCTTTTTTCTTCACATTACATTTCATTTAGCTGACGCTTTCATCCAAAGCGACTTACAATAAGTGCAATTCCACCATGAGTACAAACTCAGAACAGTAAGAATCAAGAAAGTACAATTTCAATAAAGTTAAACTACAAAGTGCTAAGGTGTAGTCGAAAAAGATGTGTTTTTAGTTTGCGACGGAAAATGTAGAGACTTTCTGTTGTCCTGATGTCAATGGGGAGCTCATTCCACCATTGAGGAGCCAGGAAAGCAAACAGTCGTGACTTTGTTGTGTGTTTAGCTCGCAGTGATGGAGCTACAAGCCGATTAGCAGAAGCTGAGCGGAGCGAACGAGCTGGGGTGTACGGTTTTACCATGTCCTGGATGTAGATTGGACCCGATCTGTTCGTGGCACGGTACGCAATTACCAATGTATTGAAGCGGATGCGGGCAACTACCGGTAACCAGTGAAGGAGTGGAGTGGGTGAATTTCGGGAGGTTAAAGACCAGTCGAGCTGCTGCATTCTAGCAGAGATTCGTGCTGCTACCTGTGTTTCTGCGTGGGAAACGAGAGGATCAGTTGGGTGTCATCAGCATAGCTATGGTAGGAGAAGCCATGTGAGCAGATGACGGAGCCGAGAGAGTTGGTGTACAGAGAGAAGAGGAGAGGACCCAGGACGGAGCCCTGAGGGACCCCAGTATTGGTTCACTGTGTCAAAGGCAGCAGAAAGGTCTAGACGGATAAGGACATAGGAGAGAGAGGCTGCTCTAGCAGTGTGAAGCTGCTCAGAGACGGCAATTCCCCAATTCTATTCCTACAGGTAGCGCAGCCTATGGGGCTGTACCGCCTCTGTCACTGTAGGAAGGTACACCTGAAAGTGAATTGTTGGTCATTGTTGACTACAAGTTAGCATCAGCCCTTGCTGCTGGTGGGAACTGTTTCTAAGGAGCCACCTGCTGTGTCAACAAGCCTTCTGGAGATGGATTGACTTCAAAGCTTCCTGTGAAACAAGAGGCTCTTGTTTCTGTGCTGATCTCTTATTGCTTTCTTCCTTCTCTTTGCAGGTGAGATTGAACGCTGCTTGTGTCCTTACTTCCTGGAGGACTTGATGCTTATGTGGACCTTGCATGAAGCATGGCAAAACTGTGGGGATGTGCCCAATGCGCATCACTCTGAACCCTAAAGAGCACTGGAGCACTGGCATTAGACTCATAGGCTGTAGAAATACTGCTTTGGTCCTGTTAGAGCGGGATGAAGCTAAGCCAGAACCTATTGGATTCAGCCGTGTGGAACTTGTCTTTGGTCATCTATTGGTCACAAACCTTGATAAGGAGGTTGGATGAGAACAAGTTTGGCCCATTGAGGCTTAAGTAACTATTTAGTAACAAGTTATTCATATTTATATCTATTCATAAAACCTTCGGCAAGTGGTGGCTCATCTTTCTGCTTTGCGTCATCTAGAACAGGGGTGTCAAACTCATGTTAGTGAAGGGGCCGCATGCTGCCCAATTTGATCTCAAGTGGGCCGGACCAGTAAAATCACAGCATATTAACGCATACATAATGACAATATTTCTCTATGTTTAAATCATTGGTGAAGGTTTTTGGATGATAAACCCTATTTTAAGGTATTTTTACAATAAACTAGAAACATAAAGACCAAAAATTCAGACATCAGCCCACTGTTTACCTGCCTGGGCTCTCCTCTGCAGATTCCCTCGCAGTTGAGCAATATTTATAGTAATGTCAGTGGTCTAATGAATTCTGACTCTGGGTCAATGTATAGCGTGCCCTAGGGCTGGGCGGTATGGCCAAAAATTCATATCACGGTATTTTGTAAGATTCTGGCGGTTTCACGGTATATCACGGCATTTTTTTTCCAAATAAACACATTAATTTATTGACGTCGAAAAGGACCGTCACCACCATCGTGATTCACCACTCGCTCGCAACTGGCCAGCAGCTGTTTTGATTGGTACATAGGGTGCTAACCTGGAGGAATTTAGGACCCAAGGGAATACCTTGATACTAGTGGCGCATGCGCGGCCGTAACGACTATTGTCATTCTTCAGCCGGCAGCAACATTTAATGTCTACAGTCACGAATACGTGTACAGCGGTCTGAGCTACTAAGCTGGAGCGGTCCTCTTCCATTAAGATGCACATGAGATATGTTGTTCTGAGGTTGAGGACGGAAACCGTGATTTCGCGGTGAGATACAGTTAATCAATTAATGAATATTAACTACCTTTAACTAATTGCCAGGAAGCCCCAAAGGGGAGAGATGTCAATTATGTTACTTTCCCTTTTCTCCTGTTTCTCTTTTGATAGGGAGGTAGGTTTAGAATTGCGTCTTTTATTTGGGTATTTTATTTAGTATTTTGATTGCATTTGAGGGCTGGTTGGTGAGTTACTCTGGCCAGGGCTCTCACTGATGTAACAATCCAGCTTCTGTCTGGCATTTAGTCATACGACAGAAAAAGAGTCAGTTGGAAGAAAAAGTAAAACAAAATTTTTTAATTATTTTACAAGATGCGAGACTAACATGCACTAAAAGACAAAGCAAGGAGAGGCTCTGATAATGACTCACTACTCCACTATATCCTGAAATAGATAATAGTTGTCTGATGCAATATTCTTTTTCAAAATGTTAAATTTGGCACCTGTAACTACAATTTATCTTTTCCTGAAATTCTTAGCTCTGACTCATACAACATGGTTAAGATTAAGTATAACGATTGCCAAGTTGATTATTAAACTATTGTGTTTCCATTGATGGATCATAATGTGTCCTCACTGAGAGGAATGGCATCAAATGTAAAAATAAAACAATCTTCATGTGAACATTATTTATGGTTCTGAAAACACATCCGTGCAAGACTGCATTTTTTGCTGTGAGATAACTAACGTTCTGCTAATGAAAACAACATGGTGGATGTTCTGGGCCGGTAAGACTTTTCTGAATTCCCGACAAAGGTAGCCAGTCTGTGATGTTTTTTTTAGGATAGTTTGTCTGAAACGTGTGTCATGGTTAGTCAGGTGCATTCAATTCAATATTTAACCAAGACCAGAATCTTTACATTTGAGTAAAAAAATGTTCATCATGTTTGAGTTTAAAAAAAGAAAAGTGTAACATAATGGGACGACTGTGGTCAGTGATTGACGGTTCAATTCCTGGCTCCGCCACTCAATGGTGACACTAATGCCAATTAAATACTTAAATTAAATTGCTTCGACCAAACTTGTATATGAATATTCATTTAGCGTTATGGCATTATCATCCGAGATTCAAACATGTACAAGCAACTTTTCTTTTCCCACTGTTTCCCAATGGACTTACCAGTTCTGTTTGTAGCTCAGTAGCTCTGAATGCCATAAGGTCAAATTTATCTTTTAAAATATTTTTTCCTGCTGAATGTATTCAGCACCCAGATGCAAAAAACTACACCTCGTTATATTGTTGTTCAAAATAAGAATTTCTGTGAAAGACAGCCCTTTTTTCACCCGGTTCAAATACGTTCTCAAGACCTATAAAAAGCAAACAAACACCAACAAGTCCAATACGAAACAACACTGATCTATATCTGAGTGAGCTACTTATGGTGTTTGACCAGAGTGGTTGGAGATTTAATGGTTTCAATCTAGTCTTGATCAATACAGACTCATTGGGTTGGTCAGCGCTTTCCTGTCCCAATTCCAGATGCAGGAGGCTAATAGCTCATATCAATCACAGCCTAAACCGCTTCCATGGCACATTGATTGTCCACTAGGTGTAAGATTTATGACGGCCATCGGCGTCAAACAATCACTTCCCTCCTTCACTTTTCAGTGTGTTACCAAAAAGTCACACAAGCACTCAGCATTGCACCAGCATCTCAAACTAATATGGTCAAAGCTTCTTTTTCTACTTGTCCAGAACAGATTTGGGTTGATTATGTCACAGCCAGTTCTTCTCTGTGTCACTTCAAGCTCACATATAACCAGATGAAGGACTAAACTGTAACCACTGTCATCATTCTCACCACCCACCTCAGCCACCCTGTCTGCTATTTACGGGGTTCCTTGTTTCCGGATTCATGATCTCATTTTGTATAATTTTGTGTTAGTGTAACGGAGTTAGAAATACACTGTCATTTCTTATTTTCAATGTATTATATTGTATTTTTGTTTATTATTCGATCCTGTTGAAGTGTGTGCGTGTGAATTTTATTTTGAAGAGTTAAATCTGTTTCCTGTGGAAATTGCGTTTCACCTCTTCGGTGCCTCCTAGGCTCCCGTAGTCCCGTCTCTCCTTCACTTAAGTTTCATACTTTTGGCGGTAAATTGTGGGGAGAACGATGTAGCACTACTTTGTTATATACTTTCCCTTTATACATTTTGTTGTTTTGCGTGTCTAGGATGCTGATGTGCAGCGAAGGAGATCAGAAGGCACTGTCTGTGTTTTATTGTCTTCTGCAGGTATGTGTTTTCTTTTGTTTAATGTTAGAATTTTCGCTGTTTCTGCTCAGTCACTTTAGCTCATGCAGTTATTTATTTTGTCCACTTGGGGTGGTTGTTTTCCCCTTTGTCATGATTCATGTTTTGGCACTTAAGTTTCATACTTTTGGAGGAAGCTGATGTGCAGCGAAGGAGATCTGAAGGCAATGTCTGTGTTTTATTGTCTTCTGTAGAATAAATGAATGCTGAAAAATTCATCTGAGTCAACCTCTTCCATGCCCTGATCAACTCTGTTACATTAGTCACTTTTGTTATCCATCTGTAATCTGCTTTAACACTTCCATGGATAATCACAGTAATACAATCAGAGCTGTGCCCTCTCGCTGCACCAAGCGCATGACCACAGGAAGCGGCACCCTCGTGATGTAAAACTCATCACTGTCCAAACCAAACTAGAGCCGGCGGGCATGGGTCCTCATAGAAGAAATGCCCGGCGACCACCAGTGTAAAAAGATGTTGGGTCATCATAAAACTGTGTGGAACACTGCCTCAGGTGAAGACAGACAAAATTGCCTTGCCACTGTTTACCTTCAGCTCCGCTGTGGCGACACTTTATTCACGAAGGAGGCGAGGTGAAGCTTCCAGGGTTTGCCGACAGTTTGAGGATCCGATAGAATAACAAGATTTAGTCACAAGCTCTTCTCATGATTTTCTTTGGTTAAATATTTATAACATTGATTCATGAAACAAAAGACGAGATATGGGGACACAAGGTTTCTGCCTCACGCTGACATAATTTAAATGAACTAAATCTCTCAACTGACGATGAGGATATACATTCAGATGAGAACACATAGTGTCCAAATGCAAATAGTTTATTCAAGTCAGCAACGAAAAGTGAAGCCAATGGGGAAGTGCATTAAAGTTGCATCTTCTCAAAAGGCCAGTCAGATTGTATAGAAGTCAATACAAAAATGTGTTTCTGGGCGGGTAGTAGAAAATGACTACTTCTCTCTTGATCTATTCCCTCAGTAAACATTGTAAACATGAGTTTGTCTCATATTCCATACCAGCCGTGTATAACAGGAGTAAAGGAGGAAATCAGGTGGTGTTGCTATAGTCTGCGTAGGGACTGCTGCTCTTTTCCCGTTTTCAGTCAACATTGGTTAACCATGGCCAAGATACTTAGCCTGGCTGCATGGTGTCTTTGAGCCCGGCTGCATGGTGTCTTTGAGCCTGGCTGCATGGTGTCTTTGAGCCCAGCTGCATGGTGGCTTTGAGCCCGGCTGCATGGTGGCCTTCAGCCCGGCTGCATGGTGGCTTTGAGCCCGGCTGCATGGTGGCTTTGAGCCCGGCTGCATGGTGGCTTTGAGCCCGGCTGCATGGTGGCTGTGTCTCCAGGGATTTGAGGTCTCCACGATGTTTTCCATGTATTTCACAGCAAAAGATTGACGATGAAAAGAATCTTTTGACAATATAGTGACATCATACTTGTCACATAACTACAGTTTTGATTTATCTGGAGAACATGTCACGAAGAAGTACATCTTTATTATTAACTGAACGCTATCTATGATCTTTATGTGGACATAATCACAGAATTCGTGAACATAAGGATTTTATTCTGAATTGTTTGCAGGACAGTGTTGAGACAGATGCTGACAGCTCCATACAATAGAGTTCCATCTTATATTGTAGAGTATTCATATTATTTTTTAAATGACCACACACTCCTAATCTTTCTCGTTACCATAAATATACAATTGCCATCTATAATGAAATCAAATGAAGCATGCTGGCCATTAGGAAAGGCAAACTATGTGGAAAGGAGGGCAGGCAAAGTGCATCAGAGACGCAGCGGTCTAGAGAGGCAGTCGTCACTCGCTGCTGGACAAAAAAAAAAAATACAGGCTCAGTTCATGTCGGGTAGGGCGAGAATTTTTTGGGCTATTAGCTCCAGTCTCAGTCCAATGGCAGTTCTCATATGATGTGATCCAGCATTAAGCCCTCCACTGGAGGATGACACTCATTTCACCTGTCAAGGTAATCAGTCACAGTCTTAGGTAACCTAAGATCTTCCGGAAAGCTTTGAGCAGTGCATGCTGGAAGCTGAGCAGGCACACAGGCAGTGGAGTGCTTGTGTTTTGCAAGAGAGGGAAAGGGTGGCATTTTCGTTTGATTGGGGATTAAAGGTCACGAAGAAGTATTTAAACGCTCCTGCTCAACTTTGGCGCTAATCACTCCTCCACAGCTGCGAGCTGGAGGAGCCGGCAAAGCGCTCAGATCACCGTTGTCACAGTTTGTTGTCTCCCACTTTGCGGTGACAGAGCCTTACCCACCCAGTAATCCCTCGCAGCAAAGTTTGGAGTAAGCTGACTGGAAAAAGATAAATAAGGATTTTCATTTCTCACCGTGTAATGAAAAATTGCATAGCACTTCCTCTCCTTGCTACATTTATCTCCAACGCAGTTTCAGATATTCCCAAACTGTCATTTATCACAATGCACACAAAACTTTCCACCTTGGGTTTTCACAGCCCCGAGAACTGAAACTTATTTAAAATAATGATGTCTTACTTACCGACTAAGCATGCAGACGTTTAACATCTTACTAAGCTTCCCAGCTTTTCCACCAGTGCCAGGCTGAGGATGGCGCAGGGAACTTCTCCCACTTAGAGAGGAGAGATTGAGGACGTCAGTGACAAATGTCTTGAATTAACTTTGTTGTTTATTTTTTCCCCTGGAAGATGTGAAATAACCGTATTAAATCAAGTAGTCACTTGGCCATTAATCTCAATGCAGCTGACTAGTTCCTCAAAGCTAATGGGGTTTAGAATTTGCATGAGGCGAGTTTACCCACAAAGCTTTGCCAAAGAGGATTGCTGCTCAGACAGAGAGCTTATTGTCACACTTGTTCATAGACATGGATTAACGATACCGGGCCCAAAGAACTCCACTAACTGTGGCAGCAACTCACAAGTTCCCCTCTGCTGGCTCAGATCCGTGTTTCAGAGGGACGGAGACTCAGTCTGCAGCCGAGTGGCCAAACGCTTCACGTTTGTTCAATATACACAAATGCTTGTCCACTGCCAGATGGTGAAGCGTCCGTCAGAAGCGTATCATGCTTGTTTAAGCTATGGAGGTAAAGAAGAAGAAGCCAAACATGATAATTTAAATATGAAATGATTCCCCAACACTTACCTTTATCTTTCTCTAAATATCAGTCTCTCTTTCAATATTTATTCTTTGTCATATCATCGCAGCGCTCTTGAATTCCCGCTCTGTGTTGTCAACTTAGCATTTTACATCATTTGAATAAGCCTCTTTCGCGAGTGTGTGCGCTGTGTTTCATAGTATGGAAGTAAAGCAGCTTTGGAGTCTAAATATAACATGTAACCACTGTATTAATTCTTTAATATTTATCAGCAGGAAAAAGGTGTTTGAAATGTGGCTTATATTCATGTTTAAAATGCAGTAGGAAAACAGCAAAAAGAAAACGCACACAAGTTGTGCTCAAATCCTGACACTGTTTGATCACACACACGCGCGCACACACACACACACACACACACACACACACACACACACACACACACTCAAAACTGCACCTTCAGGACAGCACAAATCCTCAATATCCTTTTGGAAGAGACTCTCTCTTGTCTACCACTGCCCACATTGTGTGGCTGATCCACAGTGTGAATTACAATAGCATTCTGAGCTCTGGCTCTCTCTTGTATGATGATAGCTGCTCAACAGTGCTGTGATACAACATCAGACGTGATCAGTGTATTCCCTTGGCGTGGCAGGATGTGTATCGCATCATAGTCGCAGTGTAATCCACCTCTCCCGCTGAGCAAAATGACAAAGCAATGCAAACAGAGTTTTTAAAGAGGCACTAATTCATTCCGGATTATTTTGTGTTCCACCGATCCCATCCATCCACTCCGGAGACTAGCTGATTTCTTTTCAGGGTCACAAGGGGACCGGAGTTGATACAAATGAGGTGACAGCATTACACGGCCGGCAGCTAAGTAAAGTCTGAGGTACTGATGAAGATGACTATGAACACGTTTTTGTCTCACTCTGCCTTATCTGAAGAAGAGCAACCCAGTTGCCCGAACAAATAACTAAATGATGACATTGTACATTTCTGCAGTATGTTGAATCTGGACATTTCTAAACACATCATTTATACATTTCATATCAGTTTTGTATCATGCTTGCAGAAAAGGACAAAACTACTTGAGAAAAAAACATCATGGTTTGTGTTGAAATAACATATAATGTAACGTAACAAAACATAATATAGTTTGGGTGCAAAGTAAGCTAAGTCAACATGTCTTCAGCCAACAACAATGTAGATGTAATGAACACGATAGCGGCGGAGAGAGAGAACTGAAAACTAAACATACATACCTAAAATGGAAAACCTGAAAAGCTTATTTTACTTTTGAGCACAATGAAGGAAAGACATTCCACCAATTAGGGTACTTCATTTATTTAAGTTGAATATCTATCTACAAATCTGCACATATTTAGTGTTAATAAATAACAACCACCATTAGCGTACATTCTTATGCAGCGTTACGGAACACAAAGGACAGGATTGTGTAAAAGTCTTGTTTGTTCACCATTACTCTAAGCAAGCTTCCAGGACTTTCTCACTTATTTTTCTCATTGTTAAATCACGTAAATTTCAATGCTCATATATATATATATATATATATATATATATATATTTAACAACTTATGAGGCCTTGATGTAAATCAAAGGCCTAAATGTATCATTACCTGGCAGGAAGTGTCTGATGAGGTCTGTGGGTTGAAGTCTTAAGTTAGGCTTATAAATCATTAATAAGTCCAAACCGTATAAAATACACCTCAAATAAATTATCCCAAATGAATGAGGAATAACTCAACAAAAAGACCTAGATGCCCATTGATGGTCACCTTTAAAAGGTATGAAGCTTAGGAATTCTAATCGGTATCATTATCAGTAATTCCAGTTTAGGCGATATCAAGATTATAGTGATTTTGTAGAATAAATATAAATATAAAAGGAGTGGACTTAGTCAAAACGCGTAACACGTTTGTGGACTTCAGTTTCAAAGCCTTGAGTTTGTCATTTGGGTCGTCACCGTTTTGTCTTTTTGATATTAGTCGTGACAAAAGAGGGTGGAGCTAAGTATAACCTACAGCTGGATAAGACATTTCTCTAAGACAAGTCAAAGTCAAAAACCAAAACACAGGGACAACAAACGAACTGGGCAACACAATGATAGAGACATGTCAATCACCTTGCAGCCCCGCACTAATGCACACCACTGCTTATCATCTTTTTTTACTCTAAATGACCATGATTTACTAAATGAACATCACGCTGTATTGAAGAAGACTTGAAACTAGAGATTGAGACATAAACTCATGTTTACAATGTTTACTGAGGAATTAAATCAAGAGAGAAGTGGACTTTGGGTCAATAACAGTCGCTGTGGCAACTATAATGTTCGCTCATAACAGCTGTGGGTTCAGATGTTTTTCAGCCAGTGTCATCAGATCAGTCACATAAACGACCACAACAGTAAAACTGGAAGACCATCTCAGCTTTGTGTCAAAGTCTTTCCCACTTTGACTGGCATTGCCCTCCTGTTCGAGTTGCCTGGTACCTACACTGCTTAGATATCAACAGAATAGCATGTGGCGCAACCTTTAACCACCACTTGTTGCAGCAACGACTATGATTGCTTTAACGTTTTGTGTAATAATGGGCTTTCACAACCCCTCTGCCCCATGTTTATAATAGCTGGGGTTGAGACACAGGACCCATAGGTCACTTATACCTTGTATCTAATAATAAGTGAACGGAAGTAGCCCAATTAAAATGTACTTGTTGTAAAATGTGATGGGTTGAGTGTTTCATATATTTTTGTGCTGTGGCTTCTAGAGAACAGGTGACCCGGCGGCCACAACCCAATGCACAGTGTAGTTTTAGCACATGGTGCTGACATGCATACAGAGAAATCTCACTCCCCAAATGACTTTGTGAACAAGATGTGATGGCAGTGCCAGTAACATAATTCCTATAAAGGAAGAAATAAGTGTCAGGAAGCAGTTATTGCATTATTTAGAGTGTCATAAAGAGCCAGGCTATTGATTTGAGAGCAGAAGCGGCTCAGCAGTTATTTCTGTCATCGTCACCCTCATTAAACTGATGTATAACACTTGCTGCTCTCCTTTCTGCCTCTCCTGCTTCTCTCTTGTAGTGTTTTTTAAGCTTAGTTTGTCACATTTGGACTTGCACATCTATGTAAAATAAGTTGTTTGTGTACATTACAATGCATGAAATATGATAATTAATAAGGGATATTATTATGAGGGATTTGTAATTGTATGCATATGAAGGTCACGTTATTACTGTATAATGATGTCCATGTGTACATTGCAATGCTTAAGATAGATTATTGTTTATCAGGTCACAGAGCCACTAGTATGCTGAGGGTCAAATGGTAATTTACACACAGACAGTGGTTGAGGGTTTTTACAAAGGAGCATTTGGTCTTGAGGAACAAAGAGAATGGACCACCTGTGGTTCGTCCTGTGGTTTATGACACGAGATAAGGAACTGGTGGGGGATTTGAGTTGCATGTCAGCCAGCCGAGAAGAAAGGTTTCTGTGAAAGGTTGACTGAAAGCTGCAGTCTTATCAGTTGTAACATATAGAACTGAATAACAATTCCTTCTAGGTCAAATATTGCATTAGTAAACACAGGAGGGCAGAGTGAGGACTTCAGGTACCGGAAAACATGAATGTAATGGAGCCATCTTCAAAACCTGTGCCAAGAGAGACTCCGCCCCTGTGGGACTTTTAGCCAATCGCATGTCGTAGAACTAACCAATGAGTGGCCTTAAGCTCTGTGAATGGGACCTATAACACGTGAGCAAGAAGAGCGGCCCTTTTAATCCCCACGTGACTGGACAAGACCTGCGGTCTGGAGTTCGTTGAGGAAGGAGGGGCCCCGATCGGGTTTGCATAAGCTGTTCTATCATCATTCTTTTATTAAATAATTATTAGTATAACTCTTTTTGGACTCCGGACCGTATACCCCACACCACCTCCCAGGATCTTGAACATTATATTCTTTACTCTCATTCACTTTTTTTCACTTTGTCTGGCTGGATGTCTGTTCAGGAAAATAGATTGTGAGGAACACACTTGTTGCTATAGACGGCCATTTAAATTGTGTGTTTGGATATTTGGCGCAGGATAAGGAACCACCTTTGGCAATAGCGGTTATCCCTTTACTCTTTGAAACAAGTGGTATACAGTATAGTTACTCATGCTTACCGTTGCTAACACAACTCAGTCAGCCATGCTCGCAGCATTGCAAGGCTAATTAATAATTAATAATGAACAACCAAGGTGTTATGCAGGTCTTATGTAGTTCCACTGCCCACCTGTTTGTTACATGCAATAGGATGTTTCTTAAATGAGAATCAGGCTGAGGATGAGCGTGTTGCCTGTAGACAACTCTTCTTATCAAACATTAATTCAGTCGTTAACCTCTAATAACTGCCTTGCACTCATTGCAGCTCGTTCTTTCACCATGCAGGCGAGTGCATGCAGTGAAAGGTCAATCTCTCTCTCTCTCTGAAACCAGCTAGAGATTGGCGAGCCTTTTATGGATCAAAGTTCGTTAATCATCGTATTTAAACAGAACAATGTGCAAAATAAAACGGTACGTCTCGGGCTGAATGCAACATAAATCACTAATATTGTTGGCCATTTGGAGGAATTTGGAGAGCAAACTGAAATATCAAAACATTTGAGGAGAAGCAGCATTATCATTGATTGGGAGTCATGGTTGGGATCCAACCCGTTCCCATTTCAATGCACTGGGCTTCCTGGGCATCACGAAACTACTGGGTCAGGTTGAGTAAATGATGGTCGTTTGTGTTGAAATAACCGTTTCTTACGTAGCTTCAGTTATGTAGTCTAAATCGTATGTATGTGGCGAAAGTGAAGTACTTTTCATAAAGTCAAATGAAGTTGACTTTTGTTTTCATACGGGACACAGACAGCGGTCTCCTGGGTGAAAGTCCGCTGTTTGTACCCTACATAGACTTTCTTGTTCCTCAGGTTGCTCTGAGCGGCTCATACTGCCGAGGACGGGTTCATATTGCAGTAACTTGAAAGCCTTCTGCGTCTCATACGGACTGAAGGCTGCGTTGTGCGTCAATATCAGACCAAGACAAAAGACAGGCGTTCGACACCCAGAACGAGCCCAGGCTGTCCGCTCACCTGAAGAACCATTGAGTCCAATAGTTACTGTATTTCACATCTGAATCTTTGCTCCACTATATTCACCAGCTGCACCACTATAAAGCTTTGTTCAGCTCAGGCGGATGCAGATTCAGGTGATAACTCTCTGAATTGTTCCATTGTTTGATCATTGTCATTTCATACATTGTTATTATACAAAATAAGGATTATAATCACGTTCAAGGCCCAAGTAAAGCCCGCTCTCCAGCATCCACGGAGCCACAGACAGATGGCAGGATCGACTGGCAGCTTGACATTAACTTCCTTACAGCAATGAACATTAGGTGTGCATGTTTCATAGATTTTTAACTCCCCCATCTGTCTGCACCTGTCCAGAGATGGGCTGTGATATTAAATAGTTCACCTACAGCCACCAAAGGAAAGTTTGCTGCATACTTCATGGATTTGACATCTAAGTGCATGTTGGGTAATGCAGTTCAGGTTAGCAAGGTGAACACTTGTAATGACGGCTCGCTAAAGTATTCCTTGGCTTCCAATACATTTTTGCCTCACAGTGCATTATACATATATGTACAAATATATTTGTACATCCTGCTATTATTTTGTTTTCTTCTGTGATTGCTGGTTGCATCTTAATAGCCCAGAGATTTGAACAGTCTGAACATCACCGACAGTTTTGGTGACTTTAGTCTTTAGATTTTCCAGAGTAATTAACTCATATCCAACCAGGATTTAAATTCTACAACCTCCGCTAATCAACATGCTGCGATACGCGCTGAATGAATGAGGAAATGAAACAGCGTGTGTGGCTCTGTAAGAGGGAGGAGACTCGGGCTTTGTTTAAGGAGACACAGTTAACGACTGTGAACAGACTGGAGCATTTAGCAGCGAAAGTTGATGGAGACCAAAAACCGAGCTAAAAGAGAGATTGAATATTGGATTTAAATTCATCGGGTTAACACTACCACGACTTGAAATGATTAATAATGTTCTGTTACTGCTGGATGTGTAAACTGATAATAGTCCGCTATAAACATACATTTTATCACCTTCCAAAGTTGGAAGGTGATAAAATGTTTAAAAAAAAAAAAATCAATCCATTCTACTTTTAGCTAAGCTGTAGTAAGTCTGATCCGTTCTTGTTTTATTAAATCTCAAAACATAAATCATATGTTGAGCCTTTTATTTCAAGCTCGGTCAAAACGATTATATTCTTTAAAAAATAAAACATCTCATCTTTGGGATGGAAGATAATTGACCTGCAACCCACCAAAAAAGGAGGCACATTCGACAAGCGAACACACGCACATGCACACACACACACTTGATTTTGTTTAGTAATTTATTTTGATCAATATTGTGCTTTAAGCATTGTAATCCTCTGGTTGAATGTTTGTGGAATATACAAGGTGCTCTGTGTCATGTTATATCAGAGCGAATGTTGCCAGCCTCTACTAGCCAAAACTAAGAAATCCTTCAGCTTATGTATATTGTGCATCTGTATTAACAGGGCGGTTCAGCAGCAATCTAACAGCACCATTAATTACTCTTATTTCTAACACCACAATATCATATTTTTCCCTTTTTTTTTTTAGGTTGATGACATCATCAAATACGATGATGAACATTTTAAATTTCATTCAAAAACCTCAAGAGAAGCCTGGAACACAAAAGAAAGCATTCAGTCCAGCCCAATTTACCATGTTGGTCAATCTGGTAGGTCTCGGTTGTAAATTGTAAGGCATGCCATCAACCGGCCATCACACCATGCCAATAGAAAGACCAATACGAGTATCTGCTGGTGTATGTGTTCATAAAAACATTTCCTAAGTCCTTACTGTGAATACAATGTGACATCTCAAATATATGGTGCCCGCCAGGCGGCCGAAGACTATTTCTGAACCTGCAGATAGACAGGTATATGTTGGGAGTCTGCGATCTCTGCCAGAAGAGCTGTTACTGTTACAGGTGCCCAACACTTGTTCACGTGTACTGGTGTATTTATGTTTTTGTCCAATCTGTTTAGCAAATAAAAAATAAATGTGGGCTAAAATGTGCACAACTATCATGTTCACGCTTGTTTCTCGCAGTGTGTCGACTTAGAATATCTCAAGACCACCATTTTACAGCCCAAAGACACTTCGGACATTGGGTTGTTCATTTTCTTTTTTTGATCCATGAACTGAATAAGATCTGTCACAAACAGAGAATAAACGGAGATGTCCTGGCCTATCTTTTTTTGTGTTTACTAAAATACGGTAAAAAGCCAAACACTTCCAATTGAGCTCCTCCTATTAAAATAAAGCAAACTGTCTGTTTACTACGTGGCTTATGTGACCTTTCCGGTTTTGTTTTTCTCTCCATCTGGTGTTGCTGCTCTGGATTGATGACAGTGACAATTTTTCACTCTTAAAACGGGAAAGGCTTTGAAATACATTCTATATTTATCTGTACCAACTTGCATGTATTATTGGTGTGAAAATCCCTTAAATAGTGACACAATGGCATGGCAGTTATTGCACTAAGATTGATTCAGGTAAGTAATCCAGCCTCGTGTACCAAAACAAAGATTTTGATAATTTCCCATAAACATGAAGAGCTACAAATGTGTAAATAAAAGTAAGACATTCTTACACTGTACACATACATGCCAGATACAAATCTACAACAAAGATATCAACTATTATAATACGGGTAGATCAAATCAAGCATTCTGATTGGTTGAGAGTGAGTGACGAGGTGTAGTTTATTCAGCCATAAAGTACTGTACAGCCTGTTTACATTTAGAGCGTTCCATATCAGTGCGCACTTAAAACAACAGGTAGATTTAAATTGCGCGACCGTTAGTTGTCATTTCAAGCTTGACAGTTACCAAACATGTTAGTGTAAACTTTGATATTTTAACGTCCGCAGTAACGACTCGCAGACGTTGGTTTCCTTAACTTGCAGGTGTATTGCTTGAGTGTTCACAGTATTGCAACGGGGCTCTTCGCTAACAGTAATGTTAGCTCAAACAGAACAGCTAACAAGCTCACGTAGCATCCCCCACACTAGCATAACGAACGACAATACACACGTCACTTCCTCCCTAAAATGAGATGAGGAATGAAAAGAGTTGGACCACAAAATCATGATAATTTCTAGTGAGAGATAATTACGTCGGTGAAAAATGACGGAGAAAAGACGGACAGAAGCAGCGAGAGCCCTTCTTTACATCGGTGGCTGCGTGTCATCCTCCACCCTGCTTCCAACCGGCCTGGTCAGTAAATCGCAGATATACTGACCAGGCAGTCAGTTTTATAGTCCCATTTTATAGTCCCATATGTGTAGTCCCGTACGTGTATGGCGGTTGCTATGCATACACTACACAAGGGTTTGCCAGCCCTCCGCTGCGCGTCGGTCCTAACAACTTCCTTGAACAGTACATTCTTGCACGACAGTACTACCTCGAGTACCTTACTGCTTAATTAAAACCCTTATATGTGATGTTTCTTCTGACGCTATAGTGGACAATAAAATGCTAAATCATAGCAGGTTAAACACGTGGAGAGATTCATAAAATGCATTGTTTGATAACCAACATAACCAAGTCAAAGGCCATTCAAAACAGCAAGAGTAAAGTCATGCTAATAGCAGTGTTGGGCACATTAGCATGCTAACATTTGATCCTGAGGTAAACGTGTGTATGAACATTCATTCTGGATCTAAAGATGTGACCTGTTGGTGGCAAAGACTGAATGAGTCCTAACACTTTGAAATTGTAATGCATTTTAGCTCGATGCCTGGAATAAGTTATGTGATTAACATAAGTATGTCTTACCCCTCTTGGGAATTTAGAGTTTTACTTGTCTTAAAAAAGGTGGTGGCTAAATGAGACCACCACAGGGTGATGTTAGCTTCCGTGTAGGTTTACAAAATATGTCAACTCTGCAGCTGTCTATTGCCGCCAATGTACAAAGGAACGCGTCCCAGCTCTGTCACAGTTGCCGTCCCACAGCTAGTGAGAGCTCAGCTTCCAGAACGTCTCATGCAGAGCTCTTTTCCTCGCTCCTCCATCTTCTTTTTGGAGAAGAGTTCACGTCTTTGTGGGATTAAATTCACTTGTAAAAGTATTTAAGTACCTGCAATTATTAGCACTTTGACTTAAAAATCTTTCATATAAGTTTCTGTGTCTATTTTCAGCTGACTATGAACATAGGCTGCTGTCGATAATTTGACCAGATATTGCTGCTGTGCTGCAGATAAAATGATTATTTCCCATGACAACATCAGCAGACAGTGAACTGTGAGAACGGCTATACTGACATTTAAAATGACTGACAGAGAAAGATAAGAGAATCAAAAAGGTTACCATATTCAAGCACAGCCCACAAACATCTGTGCCTGTAAGAATGACGTGCAAACACGCATTTTTGTTTGTAAAACACAGAAAATGTCCGCAAAACAACACTCTTACTTGAAGATTACAGAACTGTGACATTCACTGAGAAGAAAAATCAAGGGATTCCTCAGGACCGGGACCGTTTGTATGACATTCTACGGTATATGACATTTCATTTGGGATCAAAGCAATTGTATTGCAACTAGTATTAGATGACTAAATTAAGAAAATAGCTCCGGGGTAATGTTTTTAAATTGTGGTCCAGGGTGAACTCTGCCTTCGCACAATGGCTCCAGTCCCCCCGCGCCCCTGAACGGGATGAGTGGGATCACTCAGGGGTTCGGCAGGGGTCAAGATACACACGGTATAGCCCGGTTCATACTAGCAATGTCGGGCCGCAACACACAACTTTTCTTCTTTTCGTCACATTGATTTGCAGTAAATATTCATTGAGTTATGTTTTTGAAATTCATGTTTTGTTGATTTTGTGTGTAACTGATGCATGGTTCATTTTGTGCACTAACAAAATATATACCTATGTTTTGAAGAAATCATATTTTATTTTTTCAATTACAAAGGGTTCGGGTTCGGTACTGATGAAGCTTGCAGGGTGCAGTACCTCCAAAAAAGGTTAAGAACCACTGCATTAGTATGAACATCGATAAAGCTTTCTTTGAACATGTGTAAACAGCCAATCGTGGACTTCACAATGCCCGTGTCTTTTTTTAGCACTGAGACTATCTTGCTGCGCTAACTGGTGGTGTCTAGCCACTTGAGCGTGGACCGGTAAATGTTGTGCCTCAAAAAAGGGCCAGTCGCCATGGGAGCATTGACTCAGCCTGTTTTATGAAGAGAATGCTTTGTTCCACAGCATTTCCACTTCCATCATCCCGCAGCAAAATAGGTGACAATCAATACTTTATGCAAGCGGAGACATCTTGTATTGAACGTCAAATAAGAGCAGAAAAACTGTGTTTGTCAAGAGAGCTTTTCCAGCCATGAGTAATATGAGGCTGACTGAATAAACCTTCTTTAGATGTTTGTGCACAACAGAAAAATAATGTATTTTTAGTCTAAGCTTATTATAGTTATATAATTATAGTACCATTATAGTACATGTTGATTGCACCTGGTGATGGCTGTAGAATAGTTACAGCATCGGTTTTTCGATTGGTTCCCTTTTAGCTTCGCTTTCGCGACGCAATTACGTCTGCATCTGGGTCTCCAAGGAAAAAGCTGGCTCCACTTATGGCACAAAAGGAAGAGCATAGTGCTCCAGTTGCCCCTATACTTATTGGGTTATTAATAATAACACAAAGGTTCTGTAGTCAGAACTAACACTGAAAACTCTTCATTGCCTCCGACATTGACAACGACAGCACATTACAGCAACAACTGCAGCAATGGAGGAGACAAAGAATGTGAAGAGGAGTGATCAAAACTGTTTTTTTTTGCTAAGCTATATTATTAAATAACAAAACCTGCCTACTTATAAATACTACTCAGTATAATACTACTAGTCTGTTTTACTTTGCCTTTATCAAAGCAGTGAGATCGGGGCTTCTTGTTCAAGTTGGTATTCTCACCATTGTTTCTTGCTTTCGATGCTACCCAGGCAGCTAGCGGCGGCCATGTTGTTGCCGATACATAAGCAGGTATAGCGGTCAATCTTGTTCATATCTTCTGTGCAACGGTGATCACCGTCTCCATTTGACAGTTTATTTGGAAACCATGTTGTTGGAGACAAAGGCCGTTTCTCAATCAGCGTTCTTCTCTGTACTTGTGTTCTCGTGAAACGTCATCAGTCGCGGCCCAAGTACTGTTCCAATTCAAAAGTCCGCTTCTCGCTAAGAACGGTGAAAATGCCCGGATGTGACTTGATCCGCCCATTTTACCGGGGATGCATCAGAGCAGACTTGAGCGTACTTGAGAGAGCCAATATCCCAGAATACATTTCAGACCAGCCAACGGGGAACAATGACGGATGAGAAAACTCATAACTGAAAGTTGACATTCTCTGAATACTACAGTTGTTGAGTCACAGAATTAAATTTTAGGATGTTTTCAGGCGAGAAGTTAGTTGTTTAAGCATCAAATCTGTGGTCGCTTTCTCAAGAATCGGCCGACTTAAAAAGATACGCCGATGAGTTGAGGTCCTGCTCGCGGGATCGGTGAGCACCGCAGCACCGGGCCGTCAGCGCTCCGCTGCCCGCCGACAGCAGCCTGATCTCGGCTGGACTTTTTGAAATGATCCGCTGGCTCCGATGTCTCCGTATCGATTAAACATGAGATATAATTCTGTTTCGAGGATTTAACAAGCAATCATTATTATTTAGTCACATTAAATCAGTTTGACTGAGGGAAAGGTTAAGGTTTATAACTTAAGATTTTAATTTAACTTTTACTTTGAACTACAGTGGTGTCTTATTACCGAATTGTTTGCAATTATAATTTTTATATATATATATATATATATATATATACATATATATACACACATATATATACATATACACATATATATACACATATATACACATACATATATACATATACACATCTATATATACATATACATATACATATATACACACACTGATATGTGTATGTCTGTGAAACCAGTACAAAAAAGCAGGGTTGTCATATTTTGTTTGACTGTAAAAATACTTTACAGTGAAGAATCAGAGTTACTCATGACAACAACAGCTGAGGTGGTGACGTCATCAAGTCAGCTGCTGTTCCAATTGCAGAAAGACCGTCCTGCGTTCTCCCGTCCGGACTCCAAAGTTCAGACTCCAAAAGTTCACAAGTCCGTACTTGTGTATTGAGAAACGGCCAAACAGAAAGCTTTTGGGTTGTCTTTGCGATAGCAGCAACAGCTTTGAAACACTAGGAGGCCACTGAAGATATCAAATGTATCACTTTTCAGAATAAAGTCAAGCTATCTTATGAACATTTGAGGCCAGTGCTTAGCCCTCTCTCAAAATAAATCGGCTTTACTGGTTTCAATTCCAAACGAGAAATCCAACCAGATTACCAGAGAGTTGGTCTGACAGGCAGAAAGCCCCCAACTTTCATTTCAACCAGCAACACCTTATAGGATATAGAAATACAAAGTAACATATTATTGAATAATGACCTTCGTCAATAGATTAAGGAAAACATGAATGTACCATCTATGAAGCTGAGCTAGCAAAGTTGTTTGCTGAGTATTCTATAGAGAACTTTAGGCTTCTGCATTTATTTAATGGGACACCAACTCTCACCAAAGTGCAGAAGAATGGAAATAATGTGTCTTTAAATAAAATATGTATTCACATTGGATTCAGTGCTCAGCGATGTGGTGGCCATTGTAGTGTTCATTTCGAGTGCTGACTCAGTGTCCATATTGCGTTTTCGTTTTTTTTCTGGCAGGGAGCACTTCATCCACAGCGGCTTTCTGCAAAGGTTGGAGCACTCTGGAAACAAATAAAATACCAGGCGGCCGGAAAAAAACACTTTAATTTGGGAATATTTCTGTAAAGATTCAGACTCCTCGCCCCTTTCGGCAAAACTCACCATGTCCACTGGACTTGCAAACATGTTGAATAATTTCAAAAAGCCTGCTATGCTCGATGCAATATATTGAGAAGATGAGACGGACTGCTGTGCCATTAAGGAATCATGCTTTAGCAGACGACAATTTTTTTTGTATTGTCTGTATAGTACAGGAAAGTGACGTCTACTGTGTAGCTCAACACAAGATCAAACAGTATCACAGCACCGTATATGAAGATTCTATCAAAAGGAGACATCTTATAAAATCACAAACAGCAATATTAGACACCGTTTTACAGCATTTTCATCACACCAGTGAACGTTTGCAGAAAACGGCGCTCCTGACTGTTGTCGGTTCTCACAGCTGTCAAGCGAACAGCCTGGGAAAGACTCCGAGACACTGGCACAGTGCACGCTGGCAAGTAAAATGAAATGATTCAGTCTTGGACGGGTTATTACAGTCCTGTCTCAGACAGATATTTTTTCCTTTTGTCAGAGCATTTGATTCATTGATTAGTCATGTTTTTTGTATTTTACCTTTATTTAACCCGATATATTAATTGAGAACCAGTTCTCATTTACCATGACGACCCGGCCTAAAAAGGCAGCAAACGAATGAAACATAAATATCTCAATCAATCTCATACAAAAACTACAACATCACACATAATATGAACATTATATGAAAAAAAAAACTGTGTTTCTGAAGAAGTGAACTCATAAATAGTTGCAGGGATCAGAAACTATCATTTGAAATGAGTTATTGAAGGAGGGTGAGGCGTTTTAGCTTCTTTTGCAACTCATTCCAGTTATTTGGAACAGCAAACTGGAACGGCAAATGGCCGAAAGGCTGTCGGACGTTTGGAATGACCATGTTGATGAAATTGCTGGAGCGTAAATTGCAGTCACCGTTGGAGATGATGAGTAGAGAGCGGAGATATGTGGGGATTTTACCAATGATAGTTTCATAGATGAACTAATACCAGTGGATTAGTCTGCGGCCAGTTGACTAGAGAGGACCAGCTGCAGTGAGGAGTGTTGAAGCACCGGTGACAAAGCAGATGGCGGAATGGTAGATGATATCTAGTTTGTTGAGAAGATTTCTGGAGGCGGACCTGTCAATTATGCCACCATTGTCTAAGATGGGAAGGACTGTCGTGTCATGATGTAAAGACAATTTAAACAAATATAAAACGCAAACGGGTTCTACAGTACCTGACCTACTCTAGCTTTAAATACATCTTGAATATGTGACGTCACACATGCAAATTCGTATTTTTGATAAAAACTGTTTCCAGTTTTCGCAGAGAAGCACAATGGATTTTTACCCAAAAATGTTCCTGACTGACCAGAAGTAGTTTTCCTGTCCAGTGGTGTAAAGAGAAAGTCAGCTCAAATCATATTGTAACTAGTAGTCCGAGTGAAACATAAATAAATAAATTTTCCTTCAGTGAAATCCTGTTCAACATGGGGGTAACTTCAGTACATTTAAATGTGGGAATCAAAAATGTAATTGAATGTACACGACACCATGAGCGAGATCAATTCTGGAGGAGTTGTTGAACTACAGATATTCCACTCATGGTTGTAGAGCTGTAACAGAGCAATGTTTCTTTTCCGCCACACATCAAGACAACCGACTTAGACAACGACCGGTTGAGAGCACTTTAACAAGACAACCGCCAAAAATGTCTTTAAGAGAGTATTAAACCGCAGAAAAACCCGTAACCAAATCAAAATTAGAAAAAGGAATAAAAATCCAATTCTTATCTTAAAAGACATGAATAAATAATGTAGTAATTCCTGTTGTAAACATCCAGACATTCGCTGTTTGTACTCAGACCTACAAAAAGTAATGCACTGAAAGTCATTAAGGCCATGTAATCATGAGCCAGGACCAGCCTGGTCTCCTATCCCTGTTAAGTAACTTCACTAACTGATATGTGAACCAATCTGCATCATTATAAGACCTTTAGAGCATTTGACAGAGTTTAAATTGTAAGAAAGTCAGTGTAATGCAGGTGGGAGGGGGCGATGTGAGGGTCATATAAACACTGGACTTTCACCCAGGACACCGTTGTTTGTGTCCTGTGACAGACGCTGATTACCGTCATTTTTGTTACCTTACCTATTAGGACTTTACCAACATCAGTAATGCAACTGTACGTTTACCGTGAAGAAGCCAAGTCAACTTTGTCTTATTTACCTTACTTGTGCGGTATAACTTACATACTTTACTAATTCCATGTACGTAAGTAAGTGACAAACAAACTACTTGAAACTAAAGCATGAATCTTTCCCCAAACCTGACCACCTTTGTTTTTTCAGGGGCTTCTGCAGGCAAATTGATTGCTCTTATTGCTGGACATAACAAATACCTTTTTTCAAGATATCATACGAATCATTGCTTGAGCATATATAAAACTAATACTTGTAATGGATGCCGGACATCAACTGGACAGAAACACTGATAATGTTGCTGCTTTGAAGAAAAAAAAAAATGCTGAATGTCTATTGAGTCCAGCTGGTGTTAGAATGTTCTGCTTTTTCTCTGTTTTACTAGTAAACTGGATATTGTATTTTATGCCAATATTGTATGGGGATCTGTCATACATTTGCAAACTACAGTATTCGTTCAATCCTAGCACTAGTTAAATACTAGTATGGAACTATCCGGGGCTGCAGTGCTGTATTGTGGATGACGGTTCTTACCTCAGTGGCCGGTCTCATTTTCTTGCTGAAACAGCAATTATGATGATGAGGATGGTGAGGACGATGGCTCCTACCACCAGGAGGTAGCACTTCCTCTTCCTCAGCTGCCGCTGTGGGGAGAAAGGATTCAGTGAGGTGGGTGGAGTTCAGGCATTAGACAGCAGCCTATTGGACACCGTCTGCTGTGCAAGGCGAGCCAGTAATGATGCAGCTTTTCCCTCAAACGCTCTCTGCTGCCGGTTCACACAGCACAGCAGTGATTTAACCGGTGATTCCTCAGTTCCTGAGAGCTAAAAATATACGGCTCTAAACCCACATGTTTGCATATAGTGCATTGGCAACCCTGCAAATGTCAAGTTTCCACAAAGCCACAAGCTGCCCTATTTTTGTGAGGCACAGTGGACAATCGAGTTCACAAGCACAACTCAGAGGCAGGTGGCAGGCAAAGTTCTTTAGTCGTGTATTCAGGCAAAGGTCAAAACCAGGAGATCAAACAAACAGGCGAACAAATCCGATAAGGAGCAGGCAAAATCCAAGGTCGGCAAGACAGGGGAAAAACAGGTAGGCTGGAGCGTTTTGGCACAATGGACAAGACAATCTGGTAGAGGACACATGCAAGGGAGGGGACCTAAATAGTGAGCTAATGAGGGAACGGGCTGCAGGTGAGATGGGCGTGAGGGCCAGGTGACGGTGATGAGGGGTAATCAGGTGTGAGTGGCAGGATCTGGAATGACAGGAGAGTGGTTAGAACTGACAGACAGGATGAAAACACTTAATATGACGGGGAATCCATGACAATTTTGTTGTTTTTGAGCTAATTTAATGCAACCCAACGGCACAACTTGACCAGCATGGACAAAACATAAAGAAAAGAATAAAGAAAAGCAGCCATCTTTTAAAGGGAACAGGAAAGGGACATTTGGACCAGATAAGATTAACACAATTGTGGAGGAACTGGAAGACTCAAGGTCACACTGACAAATACAGATGAAACGCAGGAAGCACTGAATGGAACGACTGTCCAGGGGTGGTCTACACTTCCTTCCATCAACATGCTGTGCAGTTATCCCTGTGATGGCTCTGCTGCACATTGTCTGTGTGATGGCACCCTTACTGTCTGAGAGGAGGACAAAGAGGAGGGCGGTAAAAGACTGGCAGATGTAAATCACCCAAATAGAATAATTCCCTCCTGCGTGTATTTATTCGGCCCATGTGAAGGTGTCAGTGAACAAGCTGGGTCATTGTGACTTCAAAAGTTAGAATTTAGAAAAACGGTAAAGAAAAACGGTGACAAAATGATGACTTGGAGAAGCGGATTCATCACCTCAAAGGCTTCACATTGAGAGAATATGCTCAACATGGGTTTTAGTCTTGAACTGCTTTTAGAAAATGTGACTGAGACAAAACCAAGGTGCTGAGCTGTGAAATGCACCATTCGGACCACACTTCATAGAGTTGTTTTCATCCAAAGTGTACTCTTTTTATATTAAGGTTGTACATTATATATATAATCAACAGTTTTTTTTCCGTCATATTCTTTGCTATTTATTGACAACCTTCCCCACAACACTTACTGTTTACTGTACAGTACACACTTGTCTGACTATATACTAATTATTCATAAAAAGCAATTACTCATTGATCTATGGTCTTTTTTGGCCTGGTAATTTCTACTTTTATGTACAACTCAGTCAGTCTACACTTGCAGGGATGAAGCATACACCAAAATCTACTTCATCACAGAACGCAGAACTCAGAAACATGGAAAACCACACGATTTCAGTTACTTGCATGCCATAAGTTATTCTCATTTTAAGTGCTTGTGGCTATTGAACGGATTTCCACACTGTGTTCTGTTTCATTTTCTAATATCGCCTGTGGTAAAATTTTGATTTAAAATTCTTCAAACATTTCCTCCACGCAGCATATGAGCTTTATTCATCCATGTCAATTACTTGCCATGTAGGAAAGAAAGAGAGAAAGTGTTCACTGTGGAAAGCAAAAATATGAAAGTAAATAGAGTGAAGAGTAGGGGTTAGGGAATATTTATATGTCCTTGTCTCCTCGGGCAGTGACGCTGTGTTTGAGCACAGAATCGATGTTGTTTCGAAATGCTTTTTCTCCCGTTTTTTCTCTCTCCCCCAGCCTGTTTTCTGCTACAAAGGCAACGAGAGCAGCGGCGTCAGACCAGAGCCGAGGCTGGAGTCTTTAAATCCTGACGCGCTTCAAAGCACGGAGAGAGCAATTCATCTTCTTATCTGAGACTCAAAACAGGCTTTCTGTGTGGAAGAGAGAGGCAGAGAGGGAGAGAGGGGGAAAAAAATGCTGTCGAGTAATTTTCCGTTTAAACGTTCCACTCCACAACAATTTGCATAAGCAGCCCTGCGTCTGTGATAAGAAGATTGGTAATTTTCAAAGGCTCTGTGGGGATTGAGAATTAAAAGCCTTTCTCCGCTATCTCCCCTCTTGCAGCTGGCCACCGCAGATTCCCCAGCTTCTCTCACGCGTTTCCTCCGAAACTATGCCTTATAAACTTTCTCTGCCATCCTCTCCTCTCCGCCCGCTCTGACAGTGCTGAGTCGCTCACTCTCTCTATATACTGTATCCCTCCCTCTCCTCCGAACGCTCTTTCCTTCCCTTTTCTTCTCCTCCCGCTCGCTCATCCCGCCACTGCTGTTATTTGGGGGAGAACAAGAAAATAAATAAGGTAGAGGGGGGAACACAAACGGGTTTAGTGTAACAAAGGCAGTGTTGCAGTATTTTTAAACCAGAATTTTCCAGATTGCAGGGCAGGCTGAGAGGCGGGACAGAGAGACAGAGGAGGATGCTCTTATCACCAGTGACTTAATCTGCCAGAGAACGGTTTCCTGCCAGCCCTTAGGGAATAGACAGCACCTGTTTTATTCACTCTTTATGTCTAATACCAGGGAAATAGTTCATATTTAAGGTGGGAAATATGTTTTATTTTATTGATATATGATAATTAAAACGATTGTTAAAAAGTAGACTTAGCTATGAAGCTATACATAGTATCTTAAATCATGATGTTGATGGCAAAAAAATAATATATATTCATTCAGAGTGGAAAGAGTCCCCTAAAAGAGAAATTTGACACTTTTTATGTGGATGTCCAATCAGTGTTGATGGTAAATGAAAGCAATTCCCTTGGAAATTACATTGCATTTCATTGAGCTGACACTTCGACATGGGCTAGCAGAGCCAGGGATCGAACCGCCGATCATCTGATTGAAGGACAGACCTGCTCCCCACTGAGCCACAGTCAACCTAAAGGTCAGCCACCATATCAATCCCATCAATTGACACATGACAACCAGCTAGCACACATTCATTGGCTGGGAATCGAACCGATCAAGGAAACAAGAGGCAACCACGGCAAAGTCCAGCACCCACTAAAGATAATCTAGAGAGAATGCCACTTTTGCACTAGGCCCCGCCCTCAACAAACTCCACAGAGGAGTCATAAGCTTTCCCCAAATCTGCAAAACACACATGAGCCTCTCAGTATTTGTGTGAAGGTAAAGAGTAAATTCACAGGTCAGGACAGATCTACAGCGCACCAACTGAATCTGTCCTGCATCTATGGCACCTCGACATTTTACATGAGCACATCCTTCAGTTAAATGCAACAACCAAACTTATCCTTCTGTCCATGAGCCCTGTACCTAACTTAAGAGGGAGACAACCGAAACATGTCAGCCATAACAGATTAATACAATTCTGAACCATCAGCAGCTTAGGGTTAAATTTATTCATCTTGGGAACCTTGCCTCTGTAGCTTTTTAACCATCGTGGTGAACTTTGTTAGGAAGATGGGATTGACAATCACAGTCATGTTTTTAAACTATTTAGCAATATCTCTGCACTTATGATCTTGAAAGAAAATCCAGATGCATTTTTTCTGATATCGAGGAAAGATGGGGTCGATTCCAAGACGAGACTGAGAACTTAACAAAAGTGGTCTTAAGAACTACGACACGTCTACCAACCATCACAACTTCTCTCATACAGAAGCCATTTCACCGTGTTTTAGCATCCCTATTGTAAAGCTGGACGAGGCAGCTAGTTAGCCATGGCTGGCAGGAATGTACAGTGCCAACAAACTGTTTTGAATATTAGGGACTTCAATACCCTGAAATATTTGAGGTCATGGTTACCAAATTACCAAAGCCCCATTCAGTCTGGTAATTATGTTGTTCTTGAACACTTGAGGTTCAGTTTTTAAGTTATTATTTCCAAGGAGGAAAGTACTTCTTCATAATGACCGGTCCAAAATGTTTGGAGGAATTGGGTGCAGCTAGGCATCCAAGTTTCGAAGGATAGCCTGATCTTCTCTGGTGCAGTGTTAGTCAGTTTACTTTTTGACAAGGAAGTCATACTTTCAACAGCTTCACTTTGCTGGTCAAGAGCAAAGACAGAGAATAGAGGAGGTAGAGAAGAGAGCATATATGACTCGTTCAACTTTTGTTTTTCCATATGTATGGAGCTCTTTGAGACTTTTTAAAACAACAACTTATAAAAACATGATTTTCTCAAAGGGGGAAAAGCAGAAAACTGCATTATAAGCATTAAAGCTCATAGGATTGCCATACACACCCATCTATCTCCTATTCTCCTCCCTTACATGGAAGACAAAATTGCTGTGTCTCTGGGAGAAAAACACCCTCATAATACTACAATAATGCAATGATAATGGCCATAACATTATTTTCCCTTTATCGCATCTGGTCGGGAAAATTGGAAATCCATAAAATAAATAATGTTTACAGCAGAACTGCCTCACTTGTAATCGGCTTATATGCAATTTACATAAAACTCAGAGTCCCATGCAGTCACTCTGATTATGATATTTAAGAGAAGCAGCAAGTAAACACAGACTTCACGGCCAATCCTGGCATCCTGGGACGCAGCCCCGTGACAACCATTGTCAACAATGGAACAAAAACTCTCACCAGCATCATTTTATGGACTTTCAATAAAGATGAATTGGCCTTTAGTTAAAGACAGCATGTCAGCCAGTGAAGTTGCTGCGTACCTCTGACCCGAGCAGCATACAGACGACTGGTCAACTCATGTCCGACCCTGTTGACCTACAAACCAAACAAGATCAGCAAAGATTCTACATCGGCCATGATGCGTTCACAATCTTGGCAATACAAGTGAGGAAAGTTGTTGAAAGCTTGAAGGGATCTGTTCAAAAGCAGACAGTATACAGTATGAAAAGTAATAGATAGATCTGAAACTGAAACCTTTTAGAATGTCTCTCCTCCAATGAGGACACTTTCAGCAACCAGAGATATGTACACACTGCTGCACTCAGGTTGTCACAATACCAAAATTGTGACTTTGATACAGAACTCTGCCTTATGGTGCGTTCACACCAAAAGCGGTGCACATTTGTTGCGTGAGTAGATTGCATGCAAAGTCAATGCACAGACGCGAATGGTTGCAAACAATGCAAATTTCCGCCAGGCGACTCAAATGATGCTGTGTGAATAACGCGAATGGCGCGTTGCTAAAAATTCGCCTCATTTGCGTGATTTGAAATGTTCCAACTCGTGAGCTTTTGGTGTGAACGCAGCATAAAGCTACTGACCATGGCAAAAACTAAAACAATGAATACTAAATGCTAGAATATTAAACTTCAAGTTCAAAAACTAAAACATAAACTGTAAAATCAAATTTATAGTGTCTTTATTTTGAAATATAGGAAACAGTATATTGACAAAAATAGAACAGCATTCATTGAGTGCCTAGCATCTTAATATTTGTTTTCCATAGGTTTATTAGACCTTTTAACTGTCACCTATTGAGTGGCAAAAATCATTGTTACATGCCAGTTGGGGAACATATTTGTGGATTGGTAGCACAGACCACAATCATCAACACATATCCGTTGAATAACTGCAACGTTGCCAATTTCTAGAGAAACCCACCAGGCATAACGCTTGCTGGCAGGCCCTAGAGCGCCTCAGCTGGCCCAAAAGATGAGCATTACGTGGGCCTTTGGCTATGTTCAAAGGAGCAATACACTTCAACCACAGAAACGATTGTGATCACATTGGCACAGATGGGTTGAAGCCATAACTGAAATAAAAGAGGGCTACGGATTTGAAACTTTGAGTTTGGCATTTCGGCCATCGCCATCTCGCTTTTAAGTTGGTTTTCAAGTGACCATATTTGGGAGAGAAGGTGGGACTGGAAAGGAGCGAGACCCTGCAGATTGTTGGCAGCAAATGCTAGCCTTAGCTAGCTAACGTGGTTTGCAGGGGGCACCCTCAATTCACATTAACTATGATAATAATTGAGATGAAAATTTTGACTGGAGAAAAACGGGCTGAACACAAACTGACTATCAGAACAAATCAATAGCTGACTCCTTGGAGTGTCTTTTCGCACGATTTAAACCCCCAGGACAGTTATCATTAATGGGGACATTAGCCCCAGAGACCCAAACTGCTTTTTTATTCATGCGGTAGACATGTTAAAGTTAATATTTAAATATGGGGGTCTGTAGAGATTGACTGGCTTTTATAACCTTAGGTGGCCATTTGAAGAATGTGGTTTCTGGAGCTTCAGCATTGGCTTAATTTTTCTACACTCTATGTTGCTACTTGGTTGAAGCGCAAAACCTGTTCAGACTGTTGAAGCCGAAACCACAGTGAATTACCATTTTGCTACCGAATGGCATTATGTTAATGCTATCATTTCTTATTATTAAGTGACAAATACATCACATAACATCATTTTCAGTTGAGACAGAAGCTGCAGTGGCAGTAGGAAGCCGTTGGTAGGAGTAGCTTAAGTTTTTCTGAATAATCAAAAAATTGTGCCATCTAAGAGTTGCTATTTCTGTAATATGACTAAAACAACCTCTTCAGCTGCAGCAATCTCATCCACGCTTGTTGCCATTCTTGTGGCCATTTTCAGTCTAATCTTACCCTGAAAATGATGATTGGTCAATTATTACTCTACCCTGAGGAACAACACTCAACCTATTTGGATCACTGAACAAATAGAAGATGTAAGCTACAATTCGGACATCTGGAACTAGGCTATATTTGCCCAGAATGCAAACATTATTTGAACAGCCTAACAAAAAGAGTGGATCTAAATCAAAATTACAACATTGTTAATGACTTTCTACTACAACCATACACACTTTTTAGGTTAGGGGTTGACTCCTTTGGTACAATTTGGGTTGATGCTAATAACTTTTGTATAAAAATACAAATGATCAAGCATCAATCAAGTATCTTGAAGATAACAAGCTTTTACAAAAATGAAATGAGGTTGTAGAGTCACGTCAGAACTGCCTCCCCTCTGACCAACTCCTTCAAATCTCATTCTTTAAAGAGACCGCAAAGTCATTGATTGTGATGTCATTCATTCAGTCAAGCTCTAAAATACTACAATGAAGGCAGAATGAAGCTTTTTAGACTCACAAAGGCGTCATCATTGCTTCTATTGAGGGTTAACCTTGAGCAAGGGAGGTGAACTAATCTGTCTGCCGTGTACAATCACACTGGATTCAATATGGGGAAGCCTTGCTTTATAGTGCCTTTCACATCGTGTGTGTGTGTGTGTGTGTGTGTGCGCACGCGTGTGTGCGTGTGTGTGTCAAGTCAACAGAGTCAAGCACCAGCACTGTGATGCAACCTGGCTTTGTACTCTGCTGCAGCTTTATTTGCTCCCACACTTAAGGATTGAGGTAGCATTTGTAGGGTGGTGTCATGGTAGTTCCCGATCTACATTTTGTCTTTTTAATTTAGAAACATACACAGTGTTGGGAGAGTTACTTTAAAAATATCGTCTGATACAATTACTGATTAGCTGTCAATAAATCTAGACAGTAACACATTCCAAGTATCACAATACTAGAGCAGCCTAACTTGATTGCTTTCTGGTATGTTTTGATTACCTCAATACCAAACAGCAAATAAAGACCTTTCTGATCATTGATGAAAGCACAGCATGCAAAAAGGCCATGGGACACATGCAGATACATTTCCTGACAATAAAGGACATGTAAGCCATGTCAAGTTCAAGACATAAAGCAGCACATTGGAAAGGCCTTTTACAGAGCGGTGACCAACTAAAATACTCCCCTACGCTACAGTGCATTCCTACCCTAACATCCATACCTGTGTTTTTTAAGCATTCATGAACCTTTATGTAATGAATGAAGTGTATTCACTATAAAATGCTTGAATGCTTGTCTACAATATGCTTGTTGATGACTTTTAAAAACATTCCTGTAAAATAAGAGAAGGACCTTTTTGTTATATTTTGTTTTGCTTCGAAGGAGGTGAAAAATCGACCAAGGACTTTATGTTTATGGCTCCTAACAAACGTATGCATGTATGAATTGCTTATTGCAGACTTTCCTTTTTTGATTAATCATTTTTTAAACATCATTAGTTTTCTATTGTGAATTGCTGATCATGTGTTGTCCTGTGTTGAGATTTGACTGTTTTGTTTGTGTTCTAATTATTGCGATAATTAAATTAAATCATTAATGTATATGATTGCATGTATTGAACTTGATTTTTATCAAAGAAAAAACGTTTTCGGAAACATCTAACGTATGCATGTTTTATTTCAACTCCAATTTTCCTTTTTCCTCTTCAACATGCTCAGGCCAGCTGTGGCTGATGGGGTAGAGCCAGACGAGTCGGACTGACAACTTGGCTAACTTCAAACATTGTTATTTCCACTCCATATCCTTCAAAGTAGCATCAAGAGTCTGGAGGGACTCGGGGAAGAGTGATTGAACAGTACGTCAGTTTCCCTGCAATCTGTCAGCATTAGCCCATCCCCCCTGTCCGAGTGCCGTGATCAGTCAGAGCTTTACCACTGTGATTAGGTTATTCCTTTTCATTATCTTATTTGTCAGAAGGGCAACAATTTGTATGTGTCTGCGTGTGGATGGGTCCATCATCTGTCTACCCATTCATTTACGAGCCATCTTCCTTTTGTGTCCTCTTTTCCTCCCCCTCCTTCTGTCTCTGTTCCTTTTACGACCACAATAGCCGGCACTCTATATTACCCACTATTAAGCCGGAGGAAATCTTTGTCGCATTGATTTTGTTTTTTGAGACTCAGAAGGATGTAGTTGCTCACCAGGAGATCAATTTCAGCTCAGAAGATGGATGGACTTTTAAGTCTAAACAATGACATCAGCATGGAACCCCCACCCATCTCAACTCAAATCAATAATGACTCCAGTGATTCCACAAATTTATTTTGCCACGTGTGAAATGGCTACAGCTTTTGTTCACTGAATTGCTAGAACATCTGTGTTTTATTGGTAATTAAAAACCATCTTGCGCAGCGATCAACAATCAGAGCTTGTGGTCCACTGAACACAGATGAGGTGATAAAACATCATTGCAACAAGAGAAACTTGCAGCAGGGAGAGTAATCTGCCCCCCAGATAATGGATTATAGATTCAATTTATTTTCGGTGTAAACTGAGTAGACAAGGTGGTGCACGAGAAGAAAATGACATCCGCTTTTAATTGACCATCGGTGGAGATGTGCAGTGGTGCATGAAGACCAGCTTCGAGAAGGCTTCATCATGCGTAGACTTGCTGCAAGGCGTTCAACGTCTTTCTTTCATTGAGAGCTCTGAGGGCAGATCCAACTCCCAAACAACTGTCACCCGAGTGAACCTGAGCCAGATTCGGGTCCACACTGCTGGTGTACTTTAAATACAGATTGGCCCTGATTTAAAATCAGTATGGCGCTCAGGTCTGCATCATTTTGTCCGGACATGACAGCATCAGAGAGTCTGCAACTCTGATCTGTCGGATCACAATACAACACTGAAGGCTTTTTCCAAAGAAAGGAAAAGAAAGCCTGCCGTCCATGTGCATCACTGCCAAAATAAAAACATATGTTTTGCTGAAATGAACTCAGCGATGGAGGCTTTGTTGGCTGTGTTAATGAGGATTGTTCAAACCCACAGAATGTTCTAAATTTGGGTGACAATACTGAATTTCGCCGAAAACACAATAAAAGTGTTTTTTGCAGTGTGCTCTTTTGAAAATTGCACTTGCAAACAGGTTCAATGTCTTACTGTTAATTTGTTGCACATGTAATTGTGTACCTGAAGCACCTACGGGTTTAAAGTGTCAGTTGAAGTGTAAGCATTGGAAGGAGCTGAAGTACAATCACTCGAATCAGCTAAATCAGCAGTTAAAGGCATTACAAGCAATTGGCATTTCAATAGAAGTGTGTGATATTCAAGCAGCGAATTGTCAAATTTGGTATGAAAGCATCAACAGCAACATGAACTCCAATCGAAATGTAGAACCAAGGTATGTGAACTGATCACTGAACAATCCAGTTTATTTAGTGCACTGCCAATTGATGAACAGGCATTGAAAGCAGTTGAAATGTCACTTGAAAGGTAATAAATGAGAACATTTGAAATATTAAGTGACATGAAACATCTATTGAAGTGGAAGCCTCAATTATATTTCAAAGATTAAAGACGAAGAGATGTTTTAATTGAAGTACAGCACAGAAGTGTCAGTTGCTATTTGTTCTCACTTTTATTAAAATCTTAAACAGGAAAACATAGCTTGAACCACAGTCCCCAAAGTGGCCTGTCAGGGTGGACGGGTTGTGCAATTATGTTGTTTTGGAGTTTGTGCTTTGTTTAAAATGTTTGTTTTCTTGCAAGATGCTTTCCTTTAACTATGTTAAGGTTCAATGTGGTTTTAAAATTGTGCACTTTGTTTTATTTATTTATTTTAGTACAGCGCTTGCATGCAGACTAGTCTAATGCATTGACATTGAGTCGGATAAAAAGTCCCTATTGGATCATATCATATCATATTAGTAGTGGGTAAGAAGGGTAAGTGCTGGATCTGTCAAAGAGGTCAGTGGGCATGCAAACACACAGACGTATTACCAGACACTTCAGCAGCTGCAAAGCAGTTTGACTGGAAGCAGTTGATTAAATCTACTTAGGTGTAAATAAATGGGCAGGCACTGAAAGCAGTAAGTGTCAGCCAAACATTTTGAAAAGTAAAAGTTGCAAGCAGTTGATAAGTCAAAGCACTTTCACAAGTGTCAGTCGGTCCGTCGGTCAGAAAACACATCTCAACATCTCAGTTGAAGTGGAAGCTCAAAAAGTACAGTGCAAATCAAATGATAAAACCAGTTTGAGTTTCAGTTGAAGTAGAGTACAGCGATGAGACCAGCAAAGTGTTGTTTGTGTTAGTGTCATGGAGAAGTCAGTTAGGAAAAGAACGTTATTGAAATGTAAGTTGATGTGTAACTGCTAAATGTCAGGTTAAAGTAGAACCACTGAAGACAATGCAGATGTGTGTATTGGAAACAATTGTCAGTTGGTATGATAGCGGGTAAAAAGACTGCTGAACATACACTATTTCCCTTTCACACACTGTAGCTTAACCAAATTGTTGGAAAATGTAGCATTGCCCTTCGGTTTAGAAATAATTGAAAGATTTGAATGGACTACAGCCATGCACTGAGATACATGTTTACAGTGTTTTGCACCGACCCGTTCTCATTCCCAACTCAGCAAATACAACCCGTTGGTCAAGGCCCCAACAGGCCACAAATATTTCAACTAACTCGAATGGAAACCAAAGTATTAGACGCTTAGAAAAACAGACGCAGTATAAAGAGCAAGAGAGTCCACATAGGGCGGGTGGGAGAGCGGTTGGATGTGTCAAACAAACAGGAATAGTGTGAAACCAAGTAAATGTTGACTTATTTTAACTTTGTTTGGTTACGTAACTTCCTTACATCGTGTGTGTAAGTGTACTTATTTTACACAACAAACAAATCGCTACCGCAATCGTTTCATTTTACTAACAAAGTAGTAGTATTGCCTCAACGTAACCACGTTTTGTAGCATATGTAAATCAAAACAATGAGTCAACAATATGTTGGGACATTAACATTGAAGTTGATTTTGAAAAGACATTATGCATTTAAATCAGCAGAAAGGGACCCAGGACGTTTTGTCAATATATACAGTATATGTTATTCATATGCAAACTTTTGTCTTCACGGGACGTTTAGGTTCAGGCCACTTAGTTAGATTTTGTAAAGAAGCCTGGTTGGTGTTGACTTGACTGACTAAAGTCTGACGTGACGAGCAAGTGACAAACGAGTCACGTTGACATTTTTAACATTTCATGTCCTGTGTTTGTTTGACCCGTTCACTTTACCTCCAACGGCACGGCACTGACCAAGCTGAGTTTTGGATGCATTGGGAACGAGAATAGGGGTCCTGTATGTAACAGGTATAAAGTAGCTAACTCTAATAGTGTGATGGAAAAAGAGAGATCTTGGGAATTTGATGTCAGCCTGGTACTTTGTAAAGTCTGCACGTGGCTCATCATGCTGTCTGTCTGTCTGTCTGTCTTCATGCCTGTCTCTCTGTCTTCTCCTTTGTTGTTTTTTCTTTCTTTCAGCTGCTCTGCCTCTGCAAAGACAGCGGCTGTCTGGATTGGCGGAGAGCTAAATTGCTCAGTGTGAGCTCGGTCACGGCTCAGCTCTCCTTGAGATAATGAAATGACAATTAATGGGAAAGCTGTTGCCATTCGTCCATTTGTTCGCTCACAAGTAGAGCAGCAGCACTGGGGGAAAGACAGAGACCACTGCTGTCATGACAGACTCCACAAACTGCCCGGCACTCGTTTTCATATTGAATAGCTGCTGATATAGAAAATCCATACATATAGAAACAAAATGAAGTTGAGTCCATGGCCATTTTGCTATTAGTTTAAAATGGTCTTCAGAATTGTTTACTAAAGATCTAAAAGTCCCAAATCACAACAAGATACATCCTTGTCTGTGGCTGAAGTGAAGAGTTCAGATGCAGCTCTGAAGCTACAGGATGCTACCCATGTTAGAAAAGGTAGCTCCTTTATTAACCCAGTGACACTAAAGTCAATACATTATTTACCATAGCCAGGGGCTTACACAGCATAGTGCCACTCTGAGCTCCGGCCTACTGAGATAGTCTCTGACAGGATGGCAGAAGACACTTACATTTTCTTGAAAATAAAGAGCAAAAGCAGACCCTTGGGCATCTCATAAAAGTGTTTCTCCAATATGTGCTGTGAAGTGGAAATTCAAGCCACTGCAAAAAAAACTATCGAAAAAAATAAATTTTGTTTAATTTCTTGCTGCAGTTATTTCCCCATTAATACATTTCCCTCTCTTAGTCAATACACATGTAGGACAACATTGTTAATTTAAAACTATTATCTCAGTAGAAGTGAATGGGAATTACATATGTGGTTTTGTGTTTTTATAAGACTCCAGGCTACTAATGTTTTTGGTCTCTATGTACAATTAATTTAACTGAGGCAAAAGCGAGTAAAGTATGACATGAAATTACATCACCTCTGTTATAATGCTAGTGGGGGATGTGATGAAGCTGTGTAATCTAGTTAGCAAAGTCCCTGTTTGCATAGCTGATCAAGCTAAGCTTCTTGTTACTGCATTACAATGCAAAAGCTCAGTCAAGTACACAAAATTAAAACAGATCAAAGTGAATGCAAAGCATGGAGCACGCTGCATTTGGGGCGCTTCATTGTACCTGGTACTGGTTGGCCTTCGCAAGCTCCTGATTGGCTGATTCCACATTGGATGATGTAGTCTGGATGTAATCTTCAATGCTGTCTGAGGAAACAAAGAGAAGATTGATTGTTAATGGATCAACAATTTACAACAATGTGGTCCAGTGGCAACTGTTCATGCTTAAACTGTGTCACCCACACATTGTTAAATCACACAAAGATGCAAGTTTATTTATTCATTAAATTGTTTTTTTTATTGTTATTTGATTTATTGTTCAAATTAACAGTCAACTACCATCTAATTAGTACAACCAGTTTGATCCAGTTTATTGGGTTAAGATTTGATTGCATTTTTGTAGGTGAGGTTAGTGTAAAAATAAAATCATTACACCTGTGATTAAGTACTGCAGTCAAAATCAAAGCAGCCGAGGTCAAGCTATCTTGACTTTAGGTCCCTATTAGACAAGCTCAAAGAACTGTGATTCAATTCACCTCCTGCCAAATAACCACCCACGTCTTTCTAACTCGATGCATTGGAGGTGTGATTCAGGCTTTCTGTTCCAAATGTGTAGCCTCCAAGCCCAGCTAACTGCTGTTACCATTTCCTGACAAACTATCCGTCCGGCCTCTGGCTATGGCGCAGTTTGCCAGATGAGGTTGGTGAGCACAGGTGTCGTTTGTCTAGACACAATGCTAACACAACTTGCAGTCTTTCTGTCACAGAATCCAGCTGTTGTTTGTCAATAAATTGTTCCAGCAATTTTCTTTTTTATATTTCTGTTTAAACGTGCTCAATATTGAATTCAGAGCATTTCTAGGGCCTCCACATAGCCTTTACCAGGGAGACTGCTGAACCAGTGGCTAGAAGCTAACAGTACTAGTAGCTGACAGAGCTCATAGTGCTTCTCAGGGGCGGAACCAGAGGGTGGGCAATACACTTCTGTGACAACACATCGGGACGAAGTTATAATCGATTACCGCCATATGAGCGCAGTGCAGAGCAGCGGCCATGAGCTGCCCAGCGGGGCATCACGGAGAGCCTCACGTGCACGAAAAAAAGCCTGCAAAGCATCTTCTAATCTCACTCCAGGAAAAAAGGGTATCCCAATATGTTGAAATATTTCTTTTGATGGCAAGCCAGGTTGTCGTCTGATCACGTCTGATATCGGTAGTTTAGTTTAAGTCTGTTCTCAGAAAATGGTTTGGACTTCAGTCTTGCAGCCACAATTCTTCCATAATGCAGCCGAGCCCTGTTTGGCCAGAATGTTGGTCATATCTGGATAAACATAAAGGTAGTATACATTTAATGCATGTTTCAGCGGCGATGATATAGATTGAATCCTCATCTGGTACGGTGCGACCCCATCACAGAACTGGGTAAAAGTTTGAAGCCTTTGACAGAAAACTCTCATCAGTCAAAATGTTGTTTGTGTCGTATCATAATTTTTTGTATCAGCATTCATCCTGTCGAACATTAACAGATTATCACCATCTAAAAAGCTCTTGCTCTCCAGTGGCACTTGATCGTTGCATCTGGAAATAAAAAAAATAAAAAATCAATCTCACACCTGCACACACTTTATACGAGCTTGACATTAATACTGTGGTAATTTATAGTCAAGAAGCAATTTGAAGAATAACAAGCATTTCCAATGTTGGCAAAAATAGATATGCATCCCCAATTTGTTGTATTTTAGGCTACACTTGGAAAGGAAGAAATAAAACACGAAATGCACTCTTTAATATTTGTGTGTCCCAGCTCAATGGAGGGACTGACTTGTGTTCATATTTTTGCACAGAGCGTTAACTGACGGCTCCAGCAGTGTCACCCAGCACTACTGATCTAATCGTGTACACTGTTAACAGCAGGGCTTCATTTAAACAATGCCAATACACAGAAGTTAATGGGATGAGACAGAACATGTTTAATGAACTGGATGGTCCAAAATATTTGTTATCACCACATAATTACCCTCATATATTTGCAATAGGCCAATAACAGTGAGAGTGCTATTGATTGTGTTGGTGTCCGGAGAGTGAAGAGGCTTCAGCCGGTAAAAGAGGGGGGTAAAGGCTCAGTGTTTCATGTTGTGATGGCCTCTGATAATTACTGCACCAATTGGGCGTGTAGAGAATTACCTTTTGAACTCAACAAGAGCGGGAGGTTAGGTGAGTAAATGGAGCTGATTGACTAAAGGCACCAACTACTTTGGTGAGTTGAAGAAGGCGGAGGAGCACATGTTTACGCTCACCCACTAAAGGCCAGAAAAAGGCCGACCCCTGGACTCACTAATTCATTGCCTCTTGGTCGGGACCGGTTATTTTTCAAGACTAATTGATGTAGCATTTTAAACTCAAGTCTTTTTTCTGCAATGTGCAATAAAAACACTTTTTGATCACCAATATGACTAAATATCCAGCTCGTTGTCATTCCCTAGGTGTCGAATACGTCTGCTTAGCCACGCCCCCCCGTCTAGAAACGCACGGAAAACACAAGCGTGCCGCTTTCATCGATGTATCCCAGGTGCTTAGGAGGGTTGCACTACTGTTGCTCCTGCCGTTACTTAGCATCTAAAACATTCGTGCTGGTATGACGATGAAGCGTTAATTTAGCGGTAAGCCTCACTGACACAAGAATAAATGGATGTCCAACACCATAAATCCCTCTCTGGAGCTTGACTGCTTGATTTGTCTGGGACAATTTGGCGGACCTTTCAACTGGATGTTGTGGCGTCTCTCAATGGAAAGGTGAAGCAGGTCAAATATCCCGTGGGACGAAGTGTAATAGTCCTGAACTAAAATCTAAAAACTCAATTCTTAACTTCTCCTCCATTCATTTACTGTAGAGTGTTTAAGGGAGAACACACAAGATCTCTGCAAGCTGTGACCAGTTGATCCTCGTCAGATGACATGTCCAAAAGTTGCAGTATTTTTTATATCAGGGTGCAGTCCTCATGCGCTGAAAAACAGGCTGACGCTCAGAGAAAATGCTGGAGCCTGGTCATGTTGTTTAAAGACTGCAAAAAAAACACGTTGGTAAAGAGGGAGGGACATTCAACCACTGAGGCCGATGTTTGTGTCCCAAAATGTTGTTGAGTTTAAGTCGAGCGTGACGTTTTTTCCTCAACCTCACCCTCACAAGTGGCTCTGTTGCCTAAACGTGAACCATGTGTTGGAGGTGAAATTCATCAATCTGCTTCACTTTGACGGCAAAACTAAGATGCCAGATCTATGAAGAACGTTCTGCTTGAGTAAATCATGTATTCATAAACACTTTGGTTGGTTATGAATGGTGATGACAATGATTTTCAGTGCCACCTTCTGGACAAATTATATTTGAACATTCCAAATACCCCAAATCCCATTAAAACAAAGAACTGTAATACATCATGATATCAAATAGAAACAAGCCCACAGCATGTCCATCCACGGCATATTTTAATCACCCTCTAAAACAAATATAATACACTCCTTTGATGTGTACAAATAAATACGTTTTTAAGACCTCTTGTGTTTAGGATGCCAGAGTTTGTCTGCCTGCTGAACCAACCTTGTTGATTGCATATCTTGAATCACAGGCTTTAATACAGCGTGTCTTCAGCCAGCATGAATAGGCAATAAAAGCCCTAATCCTTCCTTTTTGAGCCTTTTCATTTCTTTGTATTACCTGCTGCTTCTGCTACAAACGCCCCCGCAGCACAATCGCATATTATTCATATCCACCACTATGCCAAGAAAGCCTTCAAAATGGCCAACGGCAATTTCAGTGCATCTCTTTTTAATGGGGAGAGGTACATTATTGCGCGGCTCTGTAATGATCCGATTGGACTTCTGCTGTGGCATAATGTCGTGAACTCGGCAGTCTTCCACAGAGTCCTCCACTATCTCTCTGTTCGCCCATTCGGGAGGGAGCACGCTGTGTTCCTCTACCTTCCATGTCCAAAATACCATATCAATGGTCTTTCAGATGCAAATGACAAAATGGCAGAGAAATGGCTGCAGTTCATGCATGTCTGATTGTGCTGAAGAAGCACGAGATGATGCAGAATGAAGAAATAGAAGAAAGAACCAGCTTTGAGGGAACAAAATGTTCTATGTATTCTACATCTGACCAAGGGATTGACACGTGGACGTGCACAGCATTACCTCATTTTTGACTTTTTATCTAATTTAAAAAATGAAACTCCTTATGCAAGAAGTAGTAGTTTGCTGAATCTTAGAGTCAGGGCTTCCTTGATCCTGTATGTTAAGCTTCAAGCTACATGCTGAGTATGTCCGTGTGTTTGTTTGCGGTGATCCTGAGACTTAAGTGTAATTCCACCGCAGAAAACACAGATGCCAAAACTTTTCCCCTTCATGGCGGGCGACTGGCCAAAACCAAATATTTTCTGAGACAGAGTCGACGGAAGCAGTTTGTTGAGTGTTATGGTTTTGTACGTTCCAGAACGACACACACTGCTGACTGCGTCGCCGCTGCATCTACCAAGTGCACCTTTCTAATTCTTCCGACCTTCGGGGCCCTCACAGTGACGTCGTTGATGGAAGGATGTATTACAGGCTATTTAGCTTGGATCTCTTCAGCTAGTTACAAATGCCATCCCAAAATATAAGAGAAGAGGATGTTATGGACTAGACTTTTTACAGTGTACTTAAGTATACAGTGTACACTTACAGTGTTTGGGTTCATTGGATATTCAGCCGTATTTATTCGAGCCAGTTCGGGCCGGAGAAAGTCAGAGGGGTGGTTGTGGCCAGCAAGGACCCTCCAGAATCTGAGCTGCAGAGAAAGTACCGGCTGGTGGTGCCTTTTCTTTACTGCCCTCCGATGCCGACAGACACAGAATCATTCTGCTGTTGAGTATGTCAGACGACCCCCAGAGAGCCAGTGCGTGCGTTACTATTCATGGACGTTTTCAATTGGACAGAGGTCTGCTGGAAACCTCCTTCAAGATGACAAAAATAAACTGGAACTCTCACAATATTGTCAGCTGTTCTGTCGAGTTGCTTCTTCGTGAAATGCATGCAGGTGACACAATCCACAAAAGTGTCAAAGTGTCACACTGTTCCACTGATCAACTGGTGGCAGTAAAGCGCCAAGAAGAGCAGCGATGCTCCCAACAAGGACAGCGAGGAGGAAGACTGCAAGCGAGCTACATAGATGTCAACAATGCAGGTTTTGCAAATGGCTTATGAGGAAAGAAATGCATTAAACATATTTCTTTGTTTTGGTGAGAAACACTGAATGTAAAGGAACTTTGTTTACAAGAAAACTCAAACAACTTCAAAGAAATTTTCTAGAAATGGAAATGACATGTTGCGACTGGATGTAAATGGTAAATGGACTGTACTTGTATCGATATTTTCTAGTCTTCCGACCACTCAAAGCTCTTTAACACTACATGTCATCATTCATCCATTCATACACTGATTGGAGGAGCTACCATGCAAGGTCACGGTAGCATCAGGACTGACTAACATCCACACCTATTCAGGCACCGCTTGCACAGCCTAGTGTCTTACCCAAGGACACATCGACGAGCTGAGCCGGGGATCGAACCACCTATCTGATTGAAGAATGGCCCGCTGTACGACTGAGCATGATGGACCAGAAAAGACAGAAAAGGGCTGTAGACAATGCTGAATTCACAGTGGGTCATAAAGGTAGCAGCGCTTGTGCTCTCTGTGGGAAACACTTTCAAACAGGTTGCAATTCTCAGTTATCAGCGAACTCACAGCAGACTCTACTCTGAACGGAGGATGAAAAACACCTGCTGCAGTGTGACATTATTGATTGGAGCGCGGCTTGAAGCGATACTTGCGAGCAGTGTAGCAGCATTGGTTTGCACTCGCTAGGGTTTACGATATGCAAATAATGCATGTGACCCATGCTTTATGTTTCATGCTTTCATTCCACACAAAGACATGGCATACTACCACTCTTCATCTAGTAGTTGTCAGAGCATTGACTTTGACTTTCTTACTAGGCAAGGCAAGTTTATTTGTATCGCACATTTCAACAGCAAGGCGATTCAAAGTGCTTCACATAAAACCATTAAAAGCATCAAAACAAAATGCAGAAGAAAACAGGATTAAAAAACAGTTAAGAAAACATTAAAACAGTCAAAAAGCTAAATAAAAAATACAAATTGAAAAAAAGTTGCAGTTTAAGAAATAAAATGCAGTAGTGAGATGCAGCAATTGAATCTGGTTCAATTAAAGGCAACAATAGGATGCACAATACACGAAGCAGGTTCAGTTAGTTTGAAGATGTTGTTGTGAACTAATTATTTGCTTGGTGTCAGTGTTGTGGTTCGATATGGTCCAGGGACTGTTAAAGAAACCCTCTACTCCATTACGTGCATCATTTGTGGCTCTAAATGTTAACCACGATAATTAAGAACAGTGCGTTGGAGAAAAAAAAGTTAGAAAAAAAGGGGGTAATGAAACAGGTCTTCCATTCTTGTAGAATTGTGGTGAGCCAGTCTGAGTCCGCCTGACTCTAAAGGGTATTTAAAGGCCATCTACATTAGGCTGATTGAAGGCAGCATACAATAAGCCACTTGGCTACAAAAAGCCAGCAATTAGCAAGTTATTGCATCCCATTCCTTAAAAAAAAAACTCATCTCACACACACACACACACACACACACACACACACGTCAGCAGTCTTCACAATTGGTGAATAGATTTGCACCATGAATCTGCAGAAAGTGTGCATGAAGCATTTGTAACAGCACTGTTAATATACAACATCTATTAAAACACATATCTTTCCTATTGTCTCTTGTGTTTTGTGCCCTAAATACTAATCTTTGATTGGACACACACACACACACACACACACACACACACACACACACACACACACACACACACACACACACACGTCCTTACAAGTCAGCCATTAATATTTTGTTTAAATTCATAATACTGTAGATAAGCCTCGTGTCATCATTGGAATATTGGGAATCTATAAATACTCACACCCAATTTTGTTTTAGACATAAAATTCCCTCAGACAGCAGTTTGCTTCAAAGACTAAATTGGCCGCGATAATGGCAAAGAACCTTCTGGGGTTCTGCAGATGACCCAGCTGGACGACATAGAATTCAACTCTAAGGAGGTTGAACCTCCAGTCAATTCCTCTCTCCCTGGGAGAACCAATCAGGTGTGTACTGACGCAACAAGGCAACGCTCAAAAGTACATCTGAGTGTACTTTCAAGTCCCCCTTGAAACCCACGGAGGACTTGCTGGCCAATTTCTAATCTTCCGACCACTCAAAGCACTTTAACATTACAGGGTTAAGTGTTTTGCTCATGGACACAACAACATAGGCTAGCGGAGCCGGGGATTGAACCCCCGATCCACTGACTGAAGGACGACCCTGCTCACCACTGAGCCCTAGGGACCCGAGGGAGATTTGTACCAGCTGGTCAGCAATGTAGTTATTCTCTGAAGTGTTCACTCACAACTGGGGGGAACTCGGCACGCAGCAATGCATGGTGGCATGGTGCTTATTTGACTCCTCATGATCCTCAAGTGTGAGACACTCTCACATTCTTAAACCTAATGCTGCACTCACACCAAACGCGTTGCGAATATTCGCGATGCGTTACTCGCGTCAGTTTACTCGCTCGACAATGATGCTGCGTTCACACCAAACGCGACGCATTACTCACGCCTAAAAGGGGGCGTGGCTTATCTCCGTAAAAACAGTTACCGTTTCCACCATCCACCATGGAAATAACCACTAGTTCTGCTTTATACTTGTTGTGGAAGTCGGACAAACGTGGGAACATCAAACTCCATGGTGTCTGGGTTCATAATATTATCTGTAGTCCCACAACAGCGTCTGAATGAAGTCGCTTCCAGCGCTACTTCAGGACCAGCAGCAGTTTGATTCAGCAACGGCAAGACGAGTGATGACGGGCGGAGCTTCTCAACCCTGATCGGCTTACGCCACGCAAATTTGTTGAAAAATGTCAACGGCGTGGAAATTCGGGGGCCTCCGCATCTGTGCATTGACTTTTCATGTAATCTACTCGCGTGACAAATTCGCAACACGTTTGGTGTGAAGGCAGCATAAGACTTTGACTTTGTCAAAGCAAGGTATAGGGGAAACAGAGGACTGAATCTCATGTTGGTGAGTACAGTAACCATGACCTAAACATGGTTTCTCCATCTACATAAAATATCTGTTCTTGTGTGACGGGGTGACTAATGGGGCAGTGGAAAGTGTGTGTGCTCTGATTCAACGGGACCCCTCCCTTGAATATCGATGCATTGATCACTGGTAATACGAGTTGGCCAACGTGTGGGATCAGTCACTGTGTGTGAGGCATCGGCAGTGTCTGGATGCCATTGGTGGCATCTCCCTCACCTGTCTCAGTTACAGGATTGTCATTGTGTGATGAACGATCACCATCTACTTAGGTAGAAGGTGTCTCAAAGGGCTCCCATTGTACAAGTCCCAGCTGTAAGGCCTGCATGCTGTGACAGTGCTGCAGATGCTGGAGGTGAGAAAGAGGAAACTCTGGGGACTACTTTTTCTTCTTACAAATTATTGTTTTCAGCACTGCTAAAATAGGTGCATTTCATCTTCCTCTCACAAGTAAGGAATGTTAAGAGCTGCAGCTGCTGTGCTGATGAGTGACAGGTCAAGTTCGGTGATCGCTGCACTTTCGGTTTCATGGATGTCAGTCGGGGGCCTTTGGCAAGGCACAGCCCGTTTCTATTGGAACGGTTGAACCAAAGCCATACTGGAGGGGAGAGAGCGAGATGCAGATTGGTAACTAATATATTTTGCATGGCCTATAATAACTACACTATGTTGTTGTGGTGCTGTACTCCAGGCATGAGTGAAAGAGGTGTACAGAGGGGGAAAAACTGCATAAAAGAGAGCAGCAATTTACAGGCAGGTCAATCTGGACACAGACAGCTCTAACCCTCATTGTTGTGTCTGTTTCTACAAGATGGATCCATTAACAATGTTTTTTAATTGCTTCATAATGAGACACATTATACAATTATACAGTCAACGTCTGTCACCATCGGTATTTGACAAGTTGGTAGTGAGAATGGGTTGCCCAGAAACCTGGACATGAAATTCCTCAAAAAGATTTATTTTCATGACGGAATTTGGTAATAGGAATGTGGACTGGATGTCCTGGAGTTTGTGCAACTTGCACAAGTACAATAACTCCCAGTGTTGACCAATTATGAAATGCCAACTAAAACTACACAAGCAAGACCGACACACTAGCACCTTCTGCTGCACGTTGCGCTGATGCAGGGTCAGGGATACCACCTGTACATGTGAGGGTATTTGACAGAGTCTGAATGAAAGAGTGTTGCTTAAAATGGCTAGTTTTTTTCCATCTGAATTACAGCCCTTGTGTCTTGTAAAACATATATAATACTGCCTTAACTTCTCAAATGGTCATTTTCTGGAATCTATAAGTAGAAATGTAGTAAAAGATCCAACCTGCAACTTGCTCTTTAGGGTTAAATTATATTAGCTTCCAAATTATTTTATAGGCTAAGTAGGCCCAAAAAAAAGACTACATAAATAAGGTGACTCTCTTCCAGCCACAGCTAAGAGTGTTGTGCAGCACCAGACAGCCAGTCTCTTGCTTTATCAGATTGTGTCACATCGCCTTGAATTGATCTACAACCCCATCATAGCAGCATTTTCCAGGTGTGTCTCTGGGTCTGTTTGGTTGTCTGACATCAGTAAGTAACAGCCGATTCTCCAGTGAATGTTCATGATGGGGCCAGACGTAGCCAGTGGCAGATTTGTGACCCAGCAGCAAAGCCTCTATATCTGGCCCATATCTGTGTGCTATGTGTAGTTGTTTTCTGGACAGGTCTAAATCCCTGCAGGGCGCGGGGAGCCGTTTACAGATATCAGGATGGCTAAGTGGATTTTCTCTAACAGTCTGCTGTTTGAATAAACCCAGAGCGTCACACTCCTCATCACAGAATCTCAACAGCGTGGCAGCGAGGTAGAGGTTACAAAGTTTGTTTTGCCCAGCAGCATTTTCAAGATCATGTTATTAATCAAGCACATCAAACTAAAATACGACAACAAAGGTCATCTTTACTAATTGAGCCAGGGACAACAATGTCAACAACATTCAACACACACAGACACGCACAGGACGTCTTACCTATAGTGTCGCCCTGTTCGTGGACCATACTGGCCAGATCCTTCATGATTTGACTGACGTCCAGCATGTCTTTCTATGGAGAAAACAAACAGTATATGTGGATGTTATCCTACTCTCTATCTCAGCGTCTGTCTGACATCAGCCACTGGCAGTGATTGGCTGAGAACACATTAAAGATACAGGAAACTTCAAATCTTGACTTGTTAATTGAGTTGATACTTTTGCTATCAGACATCAATAACTAGTTTTTTACTTATTACTTATATTGGCAAAGTGTTATGTCATGTGTCCAGATATGGAATACAGCTTTTCCCTGTGTGTTGCCTTTGATGAGTGACATCCAATTTTAGCTACAAAAAAGAGTACACCCAAATTCAGCTCTCCTTTAACATTGGTGGAATCACATTGGACAATTATAAAGAAGAAAATCAAAAGGCGGTGCCGCAGAACCAAAGATATTGTTATTTTCTTTATTCCATGTATTTTTACAATCTAACTTGAATGTTGACAGTGGCAATTACCTGCAAATAGAGACAAATATTCACCCAAGGTAGCATGAACTAAGCCAAAGATGCATACGCTGAGTTGAAAATGTATCCACTTAAACAAAATGTGTACATTATCCCGATGATGATGAATCTATGCATCTATGCATCTGGTGTAATGGAGCGTAACTTACAGACACACTAAAAGGACCGACAGAAGACGAAAATAACATAAATAACTGGAGTTCCTTCAGTTTTGAGGTCAGTTAGAACAAGTACAAGTACTTTCTGAAAAGGTTCCCAATTAATCAATAGGCAGCAGAAATAGGAACATTCTGAGACGTCTCGCTGATCTCTCGGCTACGACTAAAAGCAGACTGCCGTTTCCTCAAACCTTACAGTGCTGTTATCTTTTCTCTTCTCATTCATAGAGCACTGAAAGTTGCTGTGAACACACCAACCACACTGGCTTCCCCTTTACTTCTGGGAAGATATTGGAACTGGTCCATGTTTCTTAAAAAAGCTCTTTTTCCACTTTTCTTCTTTTTGAAGAGAGCGTTTCCCACCGTCGGTTCCTGTCTGAACATGACTATGACCTCAGACGGCACTGAAGACCCAGGTAAAAAAACCTACGGCCCGCCACTGCTAGCTAGCTTACAGCTAACATAAGTCACACAGACACAGACTGCAACAACAGTTCAGCATTTAAATTTGTGCAAATAAAACTTGAATTGAATTTGCTTTGCGATAATGTTGGAACACACCTGTCGAGTTGACTTGATGACTTCTTTGTAGTGTTGAATGTATATTTAGCTGGTGGTCTGCTCAATATTAGTGCCAACTAATATATTTCCCTGAGTAACATCCGATTGAACTAGAGAGGTTCTTGATTGATATCTGATGTCTTGTGCAACTTTAGGTGCAAGACCTCAGCTGTGCAACTACACATGCACGGCTTTGTGTAGTTGTGTAGTTGTCCCTGTCTAATTGACAAATGTGGATTTGTTTTTAATCCAAAATATTGTGCACTTGGCTTGACTAAGTTTTTGTTTCATTATTTTCTCTGTCGGGGCACGGAGCGAACCAGTGCAGCTATGGCTGACCGCAGCTAATTCTCCGCAGTCCCGGAGCTTTGAATATGGTCTCACTGTTTGAGCTCAAAGCAATATGAAAGCTTATAAAACCTCTGTCTATCGCCTGCTCACAGGCCCCCCCCCCCCCGCCTCTCCTCTATTATGGCTCTGTGCAATCACAGCTGCGTTTGTGTAGCCTAACCCACTGGGTCATCCATCATAGGTGGCAGAGATTGCTGTGGAAACTGGCAGCCATCCTGCCACTTGGCAAAAAGCATTTGAGTCGAGCCAAAATGGCCCCTGGCAAACCTTGCGACGCTAAAGACTTTATTTTTTATTTTTATATGTTTATCTTTGGGCAACCCTGTCTATCATGCTGTAATAGAATAACACATGTATTCTACCTGGCAAAGCACTGGGCAATCAGGGCTCGTTTTATCATGATGACATGAACAGTGTGTAACCAATTTAGCAAATAGTGTGTGGAAGTGAATGGGCAGCAGGAGAGGCACACACAGCAATGTGATGGGCTGGGACCCCGGCCTGAGGGCTGAGTGGGTGGCCAGGCTTCGGGCCAACGCTGTGCCCTTTTCCACATTTCATGGGCTTTAAATTCTAGCAACCGCTGGATACCGGCACTGGGCTGGGAACCATTTTCTATTATATTCCCAACAACAGCTTTACTACATGGTATCTGCTTATCACCCAGGGCAAGTATGTGAGCATTGCTTCTGCTTCGGTCCCTGTGTGGACCTGATCAGGTGCAGGCACGGTCGTCAAAGTCAAGGGTTGCTTTGTCACCTTTACTTTGGGTCACTTGTTCCGGACTAAAGAAATCAAAGAGAGCCTGTCAGTTCAGTCTTCGCACATCTACAGATTACTCTCCCGAAGCAAGACTCAAGTCTGTAGTCCACTTGGAAAAAGTGACAATATAAAAAGTACTCAAGCAGACAGTATGCGTACTGAACATGGTGATTTTAGAGTGTGCTGTTGATGGATTTCCCACACTACAATACACAGAGGAGCTCCTTAAAGCTGAAAACAACAAAATAGATTGTGATAACAACAAAATATGTTTTGCTTTCAGTCTGTGAATCTTTATTTTCCCATTCTAAAGTTGCAGTTTGATGGAGGTCTGTCACGTGTTTTGTATCAGCTGTAAAAGCTACAGTTGACAACTTTGATAAAAAATAACTTTCACTATATCCGACAAATAATCAGCGAAAAAAATAGCGTTGTCAAAGTTTTCACCAGTCACGAAGTATCAAACTTATTTTTGCAACCAGAGGAATCGCCCCCTGATGAAAGAATGCAAGGTAGGTACAAGCGAGGTACCTCCATCTTCACATTTCACATCCGAGTCTGCAGCCTGTGTAAAGCCACCGCCACTGTCTACATCCAACGTGAACACAAACATGATCTATTTAGCTCATGTTGTCCACAGTTTGTTTTTCACTTCAGTTTGTAACAAATAGTTACAAATATGTAACATCATAACATCATATGAAAATCCGCTGCAGCAGGAAAGCCATGTCGGAATAATAAATTAACAAATTGTCCCATTGTTCCAAATTCTGAAAGATGGGACTGCAAAAAACCTTCCATCACATTGCGTTGAGCAAATCTATTTTTTTCTTCAAAGTCAAGGAAACATTTTCAAGAAAATGTAAAAGGACATAACTTGTGACTAAATCCCCTTTGCAGCAGCTCCAAAGGGCACCACTCTTTAGCTGACCCTGACCTCACCTCCCAGTCAGGGGCGCAGACCAAAATAAAAAAAGAACTTGATGTCCAGGGAACAATAATGTTTCACGGAACATTTCTTACATTCAACAAATCGTTGCGAGTCAAACTCTACCTTGGTGCTGCCGCTTATCTCTGCCGGTCTGCTGTCAATCCCGGCACTGTTGTTATTGTGTGCTGATGAAAAGAATATGCTTGGAAAAAAAAACGAAAGGCTCCAAGGGTCTGTAAATTTCCATGAGAATAAAATGTCAGACTGTGATTCAGACATCTGTTCCATCTGACACCAGGGCCACTGCAGAGACGGCACAAACACAATTAAAGTTGAGGACAAGATAGCGAAAAAATAAAAAAATACAAATACAAAAAACAGCCTGCCGGCAGCGTCTGATTGGCACCTCAGTCACCAGCGCTGCATGCCTCGTTTTTCTCCAGTCATGAGGATCTGTTTGATACAAGCCGATAAGAAGACTGCAGCTCGATCCAAAGCTCTGCAACCTGCAGATTGTCTGATAGAGAGGATGTGCAAAAAAAAGGCACTCCTGCTTCCTGGTATTTTCATGCCCATGTTACAGAGATTATTATATTCATCCACTTAAAATCACACCATGAGCATCTGCTGTGTGATTACTTTATTCAGCTTGAGTCTCGGGAATCATAGCTTTTCAATTAAGAGACACATTTGCTGGGCACAGTTTGCTACCTTACAATGGTATCAGCACAATGAAGATGTTTTGCGATCCGATACTTCACAGCGAGCAGCATGGGATGCAGTGCGTGATTCTCGTAGAAAAGGTTTCATGCACTTCATAGCGGCCAGCAGCATGCATGCTAATATGTCATTCAGTCGAGACACAAACGGCCAAGCGTGGAGGTCTGCTCTTGTGCCTGCAGAGGGAAGTGTGGTACAGCAGAGCCTTGCATCAACCTCTCTGAGGTGAACCAGCTTCGGTCATAAGAGCTGATTTAAGTATGTATGCCAGCCCACAAGGAGGGGGCAGGCTCTGATAGACGCGACCCCTGAAGAGATTTCAGGCATCTTCACACCTTGTATTCACTCAGCGAAGTTACTTGGAACACTCACTCTCTCTCTCTCTCTCTCTCTCTCTCTCTCTGTGTGTTTGCTTCTTTTGGCCAAATGAGAGCGCAGCAATCAGAGCGAGACCTCGCCAAGAGAGAAGTCGCTCAGAACATTCCCAAAACCAAATTGACACCTCCTCTGGACTCCCAACGTGACCCAACTGTGATCAAACTACAACAAAGCACTCGTCACCGCACGCTGTCTGTTCGTGGGACCGCGCCCATTCACATTAAGTGAGAGTGATGGGAGCTGTGTGACGAATCTCAAACGGGGTTACCCAACCGTCTCCTGCCTGTGACCCTGTTTTATAGTCCCGGAAACTCAAATGAACCCAGCAGTTAGAGACTTGTTTTGCTTTAAGCGTAAATTACAACAGTTTTCCACAATGCTTTATGTGTTATGCTTTGCATGTCATGGAAATTGAAGTAAGATATAACTAACATTAAGTGAAAATAAAATAAATGTAATTATGTTTTAATACATCAAGCAACTATCAGCATCACTATTTTAAACCCAGTGAATGAATTCCAACTCCATGGATTAGAAACTCCAAATGTATTGTGTGTATTCCAAACAGGAACTTTCTTCAAATACATTATTGTAATATTTACTTAAGTCCGATAACTATTGAATTAATACTGGCTTTAATACCATTATGTCCGCTGCTCTGCAGACTGGAGTTCGTTAGTAAGCCCTCATACAGATGTTAAAGGGTTCCTTGTGCGTCAATATCAGTGTCGGCCTCTGGCGGCCTGGGAGTTGCATCATGGGAGTTGCATCATACCAGACCAGTTTCCATCTTCAGTCGGCATGTTAAGTCGACACTGACTACGTTTACAAGCAAAAGATTATTTTTTGTTGCCCTTATTCCAAAAAATACAATATTCCTAATAAGCTAACATGGTTATTGAAATTCACTTTATAATATGTTATTTAGCATTAGTAAAGCATGAATAAACACTTAATTCATCATTTATAAAGCATTGTTCCAACATTAACGCTCATTAGTAACTCATTAGTATGCAATTCATAAACACAGTTATAAATATTGTATTCTTGATTAATAAGCTTGACTATTATACGTTTGGTTTCAAGGACACATTATTGATTACGGACCAGATTAGGCACAGATCCGGCTAGATCCGGAACGGCTACGGGTCAAAGATCCGGACCAGATCCGGCATAGATCCGGAACATCTACGGGTCAAAGATCCGGCCCGTATCCAGAACGGCTCCGGGTCAAAGATTCAGACCAGATACGGCCCGTATCCGCTCATATTCAATTTGGACCCGTTTATGAAGGGGCTCATTTGGCCCCGATCCTCCATTACTCAAAATAACTACAGAAAAATCTCATAGCTAACCAACATATATTTAAAATGCATCAATGGAAAAAAGAAATGCAACCATAAATGATATCAAAAACATTTTTTTATTAAAGGACAAACAATTATTTTTCGACGTGTACAGTTATCAACTAATAATGATTATGAGACAACTAGTTCTTGAACGGTTTCATGTGTTATGTACAGATATTACCCTTATAGAACAATTTGTACCTAAATATATGTACCTTAATATAACCTAATATAACTATCCTAATAAAACTTAATAGAACCCAGTGGACAGCAATCGCTATTGGAGAACCAACAAGTCTCTGTGTAACTGGTTGAAGATTATTATTCCTTTCACAACAGTGAAAAAAAACAAGATTGGCGTCTGCAACTGGAAGAGCAGCAAGAATTAGCTGAAAATAATATGGGGTTTAGTTTAAAATTCACACGATTCATTTTCAGCCCAAAATGTGCATATCTTTCATTCTGAAAATATTCAACCTGACTGCACATTAGGTTTGTTCAGTGGGGGGGATATTTCCAGCACGCCGAAGTCTTTGACACCATCTGGCTGAAGGACTTTTTCCCATTCACCCCTTTCCAATTGATGGTCTTCCCAACGTCGTCGCTGAACATGCGGGCGAGGATGTTCCATGTCACCCGTTTTGTATCATGTCCAATGGTTGCCAGGGAGGAAATCTAAAATGGATCAAAAAAGTACTATTAATATCTGATACTTTACAGAATGTTTTCGAAAACGAAAGTGTTAATGAAATACAATAGTTCAAATAAAAGATACATTTTAATCAGATTTGCTTGAGATGCTTAAAACAAAAAAACTCACCACACTCTTTTTTAGCTGAAAGTTGGAGGGATCTTTGAAAAGGTCCACTTCCTCCACTGAGGTAAAGGAACCGGGTCTCCAGTCACTTCGACTTCTTGGCCAGTTGAGTGTTGCTTACTGGCGATATTGTCAACTTTGACCATCAATTGGTCAAGCTGCTGCTTTATGTCATGATAAGCTCATCATATGAACTTGAGCAGCTGTTGAAAAACATTAAAATAAGGTTAAAACATAATTTGGACAACCGATTTCACTTAAAATATGGAAACATCAAGTTTTATACAATTCCAGTAATGCAATCCTAATAATCATATTCGCTTGGATTCAATGTGGCAGTGTGTATTGTAATATATGTGGTATACAATTAACAATTGTTAACGTTTTAAAAAGTGAAATGATTAAATGTTCAATTTGAATCCCATAGCTGTTATTGCTCACCACAGCAGGCAACGGTGTCTGATCCACAGCTTCCCCCTCGCCAAGTTGGTCTGTACCCCTGGCTTGTAGGTGTTTGCTGTCCTGCTGGTGATGGCGTCTGTGGAAGAGGGGCAACTGTGCTGCTCGTCGTTTGACCTCTGGATCTTTTTTTTGAAAGCAGCTGCATCAGACGCAGCTCATGTCATGGAGAGGCTGAGTGGGCTACGGATATTATGAACCCAGATCCAGGGTGTTTGATGTTACATTTGTGGGACTTCCACAGCAGAAATAGCACTAACCACGCCCCCTCTCCGGCGCGTCTACAATAACCACAAATAGTCCAGCATAATTCGACAGTAGCAACAAATATAATATCGAACACTTACCTAAAACGTTATAAAAACGTATGGTGCAGCTGGCGTCAGATTAGAAAAGACAGGTGTGAAATGAGACGTGAACGTCAGTTGGAAGTAGGGCGTAGACATACTTCATGATCACGATTGGTTGTTTGAGTTGTCATCTATCCTTTCTCCTTTTATGAATATATATTTAAATAAAAAATAAAATAGTTTGTTTGCTTATAAATTATACATTATATATATATATATATATATATATATTACACACACAGACTTGTGCAATATAAATACACCAGCAGCTATTCTGCTTGTACTCAGTGAGAGGCGGCATCCGCCTGTTGTCTGCAGTTAATCCGTGGTCTGAAGGTGCGCGATCCGGAGGCGGGGCGTATCCGGTGCACATGGCCAAACTGAGTCTGACAGCAGGGCGGATCTGCCGACCTGAAGGCGGATCCGCCCCGGAGTCGACTGCTATCTGGGATCCATTAGTAGTGGAATATTAGTGTGCATGTAAACGTAGGCACTGATGCCAGTTTTTCCAGGTATTTTTTATGAAGGGTTGAGTTGAGCAATGTAAAACACAACTGGCGATCAATGATGGGGATTTCCTGGAATTTTCTTCTCCGATTTTTGACCTTGTGAATCTTATACAAAACATGACCCTACTGTAATTGTATTATTATACACTTGTCATCATCCTATTACTCATCTGTTACCTCTATTACGAAGATATTGTCATTGTCATTACGAGATGTAACCCGCCACCCTTACAATTACCATGGTATTACCCACTTGCTTCCTCAAAATTACCTACCTTGTTTTTAGCAATTTGTTTTTTAGCAAGTTGCTAAAAGCGCGACCATAATCTTTATGTAATAATTTCCGCCGTCAGGTTAAACAGTATCGCTGTAGAAATGTTTGCCCTTGTCGTACCAGTGCCGTGCCAGCAGACGAGAACAGAGGAACATGTGCTGTGTCTTGTCGTAGAGGAACAGTTGTTGTGCATCTCAGGTGTAGTCTGGTTTAGGGAGCACATCAATTGGCTCTGTCATGTCGGTTGTGATTTGCCCGCGCTCTGTGACGTATACCCACTCTCCAGAGGCACATTAGTCATCATTCGCTGTCAACGTTTGTCATTTCAAGTCCCTTCTGTTCCCGCCGCATACCGGCAAATCCACAGCACACAAGGGGGAAACAACTTATTTTACTATGTGCCGAGCAGCTCAGTGCAACGCCGGGCTCCCAATCAATCTTGAATATAGATCAGTCTGCAGCCTTACACAAACTCAAGTTGAACAAAGATTTTTATGTAAAAATCCAGAAATCTTATCAGTTTAAATCACACAGTGGGGCTGCAACAGAGACAGGAATCCCAACCATTAGATGCTGTCGACACATGAGAGCACACTATACTTTTAGTCAGATTGCTACTGACAGGAAATCCTCTCGACACAGGCGTGGAGTCAAAACAAAAGACCGACTGTCTCCTTCACAACAGCAAGTGAGCTCTGCATCATGAGAGAGATGCACCTCTTCATCAGCTCCATGAGACCGGAAGAACCCCTGTGGGTCCGATGTCGCTTGTCATTGTCCTTACATGTGATCTGTTTGAAGAAATCTCACCAACACGGTACACTTAAAGGTTCTAAATAACATTAATTTACAACTACACAACTCTTTGCTATGTAAAGAAGCAGTGGAGTAATGGCGTCAAGCTTCACTTTGTTTGGTTTACGTAGCTGGAGCTCGGAAACACTACCGCCCTTGTCCACATGGGCCAACAACTAAGATATTAGGTTACCTTCCACCACTTGTTTTAAGATGGACCTGCATTGGAGCTTATATTCTCTCGATGTATGCATTTCATAACCACTGATTCCGATAAATTTGTTCACTATTTGCGATTCATAGATATATTTTAAATACATTTTGGTGAGTGTTATGTGTGTGTGTGAATGTTTCCCATGTCACATTTTGTGCTACGTCTCATCCTTATGACGAGTCGGTAACATCCACGAAGAACCAATTTAGCCCAGCAGCTGGAGGCCAGACCAATCAGCAAACAGCGGGGGTTGTTTGGATGATGACTGTTTGTTTGTTGCTGGATGTTCGAGAAAAAAATGACTTTACTTCATATTTGATTAAAATGAGACACAAATATATGTAAATGCATTATTTTCCCTTCAATTCTATTCAAAATCAGATTGCTTGAACAAAGTTAAAGGAATTGAGCAAATTGGTCTTATTGTTCGAGAATAAAAAATGGAAGACCAATGACAGCCCAGGGTTCATGTTGATGTCTGTGTATATGAATGATAACAAACCATTGCAACCATGGCACCAATTCGAAGAAACATACTTATATGAAGATAGGATGATCAAAGTGTTTTGGGAAAAATAGGTTTATCTGCTGTTCTCTCATGCTCGGTCATGCCTCCTCCCGACACACCCCGCTCACACTCTCCTTGATAAGTGTGCTTAATGCTGATATGAAATTCTCCCCACATCTCCCACCCGAGCCCAAAGGCATCGGGCAACAGGAAACAGTGTCACTGCCACAGCAGGGGAAAAAAAATAACTGTTAAGCAGATTTACTTGCACGCTTACCAGTGAGAAAAGGGGCGGCAGGGAAAAAATAATGACATTTATCCCCCACCGACTACGTGAAAGACATCTCTTTTTTATTTTTTTGCCCACGCTGAATAAACGGTTTATGTAAAATCATGTTTCCTCACCGGCTGCAGCCCAAGGACCTAACGCCTCTGAATACGTTAAGGCGACGCCAGCAGCCGGGCTTGAAGGGCAGCGAGGGGACCAAGCTGAAAACATTAGAGACCGTCTGCTCAGGCTCAACCTGCTCCCTCCTCTGTGATTTAGAAATGACAAGGATCCAGGCGACGGATGACATTTACCCCTTTAACTATTAGCAAATAGCTTTGTGCACTTGTACTTCTTACCACACATGTGGTCTGCCTCCGGCTCTGAGTCTGTCCGTCTGTCCCTCCCAAGTCCCCCAAATGAACAACTACAGAGTGTGTCATGCTCTGATCAGCCGGATGACGTCACGTGTTCGTGCCTCCTGAAACTGTTCAAATCTCTGTCAAATAATGCATCTGATCCATGATAGGACAAGGGTTTAGACACAGCACACTGACGAGAATATACATGGTTTGGGTTCAAAGAAGCACTTTTATTCTTTGTATCATTCTGTAGCTTCCCAGTGAGGTTTCTTATCTATTCAAATCCAAGCATTTAAATGTTTTATCAAAGTATGTTTTTGGTTCAAAATGCTATTTTACTGAGCCCTAACCACATTATCCCTCCTGACCTGATGTAGCTTTCTCCATAATGAAGTTGCTTCATATACAAACATATATCCTTATTCATAGTCAGTGTATTACCGAGAAGCCAAACGTCACGCACAAACACATCCAAACTGATCCATCTAATCGGTAGACGAGCAGCTTCTGTTTTCCGCAGGGAAAAGTTACTGATTTTGTCAAAGGAGTCCTGTGGCTTTAAAGAGAGGGACATAAGTACTGCAGTTCCCCGTCGGAAAGAGCTGTCTGATGGGGAGGTAAAGCTGTGAAAACAAATCATATAAAGCGTGTACTTAAACTGATATTGATTACTTTTCAGGTGGCTAAAATTGCTTCTCTGCTGCTCCAGTAGCCACTTTAACGCCATAAGACAGACCTTTCAGACGGGGAGCCGAGGCCTTTATATCGCTCTCTTCAAAGCAGCAGAAAAATAAAAAAAAGTCACTTTCTTTGATTCTGTAATTCACTTTATTATATTTTAATTATATTTTTAATGAAATCCCAGTCCTATACAACTTTTTCTTTCACGTGAAATAAAAAGGTAATACTGTTCTGGAATTAAAACCTCTAACTAAGTTATCTTTCATTAAACACAATACACACATACTTTTACCTCTACTTCAATTAAATTTCAGCAACATGTCAGAATTTGTTAGCAGGATATTTTAATACTGTTCGGGATATTCAAAATACTTTAATTTACCTGCTGTGCCGATTATCTTTCTTGCCTGTGTCTTACTTTTGCAGTAGTGACAGCTTATAAGAGAAAATGTACTGTGAGAACCGTCTCACTCATTAGTGGAACTTTAAGTCTGTATTAATACACTTCAGTGGATAATCGAGCTTGAGTGCAATATCAGCCGTTGCATTTCACAGAAGGCTGATATTCTCATTATCTGGAGGAAGCCAGTAAGCAGTACGTGATCTGCCATCATACTCTACGCTTCCATGTGTAAAGACAGAACAAATCAATAAGGTGTTGATTGCCAGGGTTAATAACACATGCTTTTGCAAATACACCACTTTCTCTCCAATCCCTTCTGCTGAAGGTGTAAACGCTGTTGTGTCCGTCTCCTGGGATGATTTATATGTGGTGTTTCCCACTTTACCTGTCTTCCCTCAAGGGTAAACTCAGAGGATGGATTGTCCTGAGGACGCATTGGTAGGACAGACACGCTTTGCTGTGGGCCTTTTTTCTCTCTTTCTACTCGACCAGGTGTTGTATTCAGATTCCCCTTGAAAGGCGTCCTCTGTTATGCGTTTTTTTTATTTTTTTATTCTTTTATGAATTCATTTTTGATGGAATGATCTCCTGTGCCAGAGCATATAAAGTGCAGCTGGGAGGTGACAGTTTAAGGGCGGATTGGGATGTGCAGAAAGTGCTGTAGAGGCTGGATACTAATATTCAGAATATTTCTTTTCAGAACATGTGGGATATTATAACTATACTCAAGGACAATATGTCAAACAATTCAATTCCAAACAGGGTTCTGGACAGCTTTTTTGTAAACGGCTAAACATGATGTTACCCAGTTAGAATTGTCTCGTTATTTCTAATCCAGGACTTGATTTATTTTGTTAATGGTGGATGAAGTTAATAATCAATCGTTAAGTCCTGGTTGTGTTATTGATTCAGTGGCGACAGACAGCACACTTTTATTCAGTATTTCTTTTTTTTATTTGCGTATTCAATTCAAAGTGAATGAACACTTTGAGTGTTTGTATGAAGATCATAATTAAATACAATAATTTCAAGTTCATTGGTCTGATACCGATCATTAACTTTTCATGGACCCCCAAAAGCCTCGGCTGGTCTGATACCGATGCCCTTTAAAGTCTAGATGAGACGCAGGCTTTCATCTAATCCAACGTAAACCCATTTCACTTATTTCACCTCACTTTGTTCTGTAACTTGCATACTGTTGCTAACTAACTAGTTACATAACAACCTTACTGATTTTGACCCAAACCAGAGCCTTCTCCGAAACCTGACCGAGTTGGCTGGACCTAACCAAGTCAACCTAAACTAGAGATCTGTTGTTGGAATTTCAATTTGAAAAGAGACTATGCATGTAATGAGTGAAGAGAGAGCAGAGAACTGCAGGTTTAATGTGAACACAGACGTTTATTTTGAAAAGACACCATGCTGTTACAAGCTGAAACTGACACGCCGTCCCTGACACGTAAACGGACTCTCAAGGGAAACCTAGAGCTTCTTAGTTTGAAGTTCAGGGTCACTAACATAGCCTGGGTATTTGACGAGTTGGGAGTGAAGTCTAGGTTTGTTTAAAGTCCTCAACAAGCTCAACTCAAGTCACCCATGTCGAGAAAAGTGTGAGGCGTGTCAGGACTCATGGCAAACACTGCTGAGATAGTGGTATGTAGAGCTGTGTGCTTGGTTAACAAGAACGGAGGCAAGGAGGCTGGTATGGAGGTGAAAAAGCAAATTGTCAGAGACCATCACTCTCCCCGTCTGAACACCGTCAATCCCCTCAGTACCTGCCTGAGCGCTGACTCTGACATTTATCCGTGCTGCTATGACTAAAGCGCCGGCTGGACGACCCCGTCTGAACACCGAACATCTGACTGCCTCATCTCGGCCGCCGCGCTGAAATGAAGCTGTCATCCCCGCCGCCTCTCTTTCACTGCGTGTCACTCTGCTGTGAGAGATTGATGCTCTTCTTTTTATTCTTTTTTTTCTCTCTTCCGCCTCTATTGAGCTCCTGCGGTGGGATTAGCCGATGTGAAACGTTGATGAAGTTCAGACAGCTCCGTCTGGGCTCGGGGATACATCTTCATTATGCGGTAAAGTGCTGCTTAAAGATTATCATTCGTCCTCAAACCTCTGGATGAGAGAAGCTGGACCGCCACGTACGGGCCCGTCATTTTAAAAGCAGACTGCAGCGTCTGGCTTCTGACCGCTTTGACTCGGCGATACGGTTCTGAGACGGGGCGATGGAGTTTTACAATATGTATTCAAAAGTTTCATCAGTAGATTGTGTACAAGCGGAGAGGCATTATGAATACACCCGACATCAGAAAACTGTCAAGCCCAAAACCACTCAAGGAAGGGAATGGATCCCCCCTCCCTCCTGCAATACAACAGAGACACACTGCTTTGTTAAAGTACAACTTCATTATCATGGCTACGCAATAATTTCTCCTTTTAAGGCACTTGCATATAAGATACATACCCATGTGTTACATCTAAAATTGCAGAACAATCTCAGCTATCTATATAATGAGGTACAATTGTCATAAGGCAAAAGTGCAAAGTGATAATATGAATCTAAAGCTGAAAAATTAAAATTTGATTTAAAAAAAATCTTCATATATCTTGTGAAAACATACCTTTACTCATGTTGACGAAATGTTTTGGTGCTAGATGTTGGAAATAGCGCTAGCAGGAATGACGACGTTCCACCGGAACAACAATCACACAATGAGCCTGGAGTCTTCCTCCAAAATAGTTTCAAATATGCATCAAACAATGCCAGGGTTTATTGAGCCGTTGCCTCGTCAAGTCCACGCAAGGCAATGTCGCACATTCCACAAAGTGTCTTGAGGTTCAAGTCACTGCATACATTTTTTCTATCAAACCACAACCATGATCCTAGACCAGAGGTGGGCAGACTACGGCCCGCGGGCACAACAGTTTTAGAGTTGTAAAATGAACTGACAGCTGCATGCAGAGTATTTTTCCTCAGTATAACAAACATAACTAACCACATTCGACCCATGGAACTCCGCCACCCTGCGCGCTCATGTCATGTGACATATAGGGTTCTGTCTGTCAGCCTCCTGCCATCCTCCTGCAGTGATCCCTTCTGTCACAATGAGTGGACCCAAGAAAAGACAAGTTGACGGTGAGTGCAGAGTCTTTAATGAGTGGACTGCTAAGTATTTTTTCACCGAAGTACGATCAGAGGCAGTATGTCTTATTTGCCAAGAAACCATTGCAGTATTCAAAGAATACAATATTAGCCGCCACTTTTCCGCCAAGCATGCTAACTATGCTAGCCAACAGTCAACGACAGAACGGGCGGCTACTGCTAGAGGTTGGCAGCAAAATGTTTTTCTCCGCCAAACTGCTATACAAGAATAAAGCACCAAGGCAAGTTTTTTGCTAGCATTCAAATTAGCAAAAGCCAGCAAGCCTTTCTCTGAAGGAGAGTTTTTGAAAGAATGTATGGTAGAAACAGCAGGTCTCTTATGTCCAGAGAGCAAAAACAAATTTGAAAAATTGAGTTTATCACGCAGAACAGTGACTCGGCGTGTAGAACAAATTGATGAAGATTTAACCAGTGAGTTGAACAAAAAAGCTGAGTCATTTACGTTATATTCTCACACCGCCCCCTGCCGGCCTCGCCGTCCTCAAGTGTAGAGCCACGGGTCTCACACCGCCCCCTGCCGGCCTCGCCGTCCTCAAGTGTAGAGCCACGGGTCTCACACCGCACCCTGCCGGCCTCGCCGTCCTCAAGTGTAGAGCCACGGGTCTCACACTGCCCCCTGCCGGCCTCGCCGTCGACCAGTGTAGAGCCACAGGTCTCACACCGCCCAGCACCCCCTGTGGCGGACCACAGGCTCCCCACCTTCCCTTTGGCTCCAATAATCTGTTTTACCAGATACTCATACTCTCATGTGGTCTGCATTTGGGTCCTAAACATTGTCCTCCCGTGACAGGTTCACACAAACACTCTCCATCCATCTGATACTGGCCCGGCCCGTCTGTCAATTTTTTTTATTCAATGTGGCCCCTGAGCCAAAAAGTTTGCCCACCCCTGTCCTAGACTAATGCAATAGTACTGCTTGGTAATGGAGGTGAGGGAAGAAAAACACCAAAATCAGAAATATAAGTGAAAGAGCAATATCATTCAGGTGACAGACCAAAGATAACATACCAACCCCAGCACGTTTAGTTTAGATTGTAATGCCCATGGTTTTAAAGTAGCTAAAATATTTGTTTTTCCAATGACAATGTTTGAAATGACAATTTGGAAAAAAAGTGAGTGAAAAGGGTCTATCGGATTGATGAACCCACAGAGAATGCTCAGCTGAAGCTCAAGCTCTCCTCAGCTTTAGTTCCAGTTCATCGTTTAGCTGTCCAGCCCACAACCTTTCTGATTTGATTCACTCTCTCAGCTCTCGTAGTCTTGTTTTCTGCAGCAGCAGGCAGCTGTTTTCCAAGAAAAACCTCAAACACCACAATGCTCTTCAGCAGCAGACAGCAGACAGACAAAGTTAGAGACTAGCTGGTGAACACAGTGGAGCGTGTCGCAGCTAAAGAGGCAGATATGCAGTTGGGAGAGACCAAAACCAGAGCTAAAAGAGAGTGGTCATGTTGCTCTGTAACTGCTGGGTATGTGCATTTGAGCAACTGTTTCCTTTGAAATGAAGAAAACAAGGATGGAATTGTGCGATTGAATGAGACAAATTAAAAAAATGTGGAAAATTCTGGTTCTGTGTTGATGTTTAGAGGTTTAGCAATATAACTGATATCATAGGGCCTTATGGGTATAATGAGTATAACAAACGGGTAAGGATACTGCCGCTGGGTGGGCATGGTGGTGGTCCGGTAAAACAAACACAGGACCAAAGATCACGGCTGACGTCACGCTTCTACAGTTGTTACACAACGTTATGTTGCAAATACTTTTTTACAACCTTGTCCAGGTAGTTTTGTTGCCTAAACCTAATCAACCGTTTCACAACGTTAACATGTGGCATTGTGCTTTTATTTATGAATAATACATATTTTATTTGAAAACAAAAAATGTTGTAATGGTCATTTTTCATTTGCACACACCCCATGAAGATTTATCTGTAGTATGAAGTCAATTCTCAGCCCCATTTCTATAATTTTGGTGAAAGGTGTGACAGACCACATTTCTATTAAAAAAACTATAGTAAATAATGTGGTTTTAGACATTTATTTACATGTTTCTACCATTTTATTTATATAGTTAACTTGCTTTTGTGAACCTAAGACGTTTGGTAAACCAATTTCAAGCATCAAAACTTTTTGTCCACATGAGTAAAGGTATGTTTTTTTTTTGAAGAATTTTTAAAAATCGAACTTTAATTTTTCAGATTTAGGGCCATATTATCTCTTTACACTTGTGCCTTATGACAATTGTGCCTCATTAAGCTGAGCTTGTTCTGCAATTTTAGATGTAACACATGGGCTATCTCATATGCAAGTGCCTTTAAAAGGTGAATTTAAGAAATTATGTAAAATCGAGAAAAGGCCTAAGACCCTGAAGGGGCTGAATGTAATTTGGGTTGGGAAACGTCATTCAACGTATCAACGTATCCCGTGGTTTGCAGAAAAACATTCTGTGGTGCCCTGTGTCAATGTGTCAATGTGGGCTTCCTACGATGTCCTCCCGTGGTCCAAAGACACAAGTTGAATGTGAGTGTGAATGGTCGTCTGTCTCTGTGTGTCAGCGCTGTGATTGACCGGCGCCCTGTCCAGGGTGTAGCCCGGACCTCGTCCAGTCAGCTGGGACCCGCTCCACAATCCTTCGAAGGATGAGTGGTTATAGACAATGGATGGATGAATGTTTGGCATCTCTGGCCTCATATATATTTACACATGACTTTCCAGTATATAACAGAATGAAGTGGCTTCAGAAGTTAAGTGTGTGAACATTATGATTCCATACACACTCTACCCAGGTAAAGGAACAAACGTCGAACAAAAGTCTTTATAAGCACCTCAGTAATTGGGTAGCATTCAATATCCTGCAGCAGCATTGGTACTGTGACAAAATATTAATAAGCTTTTGGAGGTGGGAGAAGAAGATGGAGCCGGACTGAGTTTCCAGTTACTAACTTGGCAGATGGTGGCCTCCTAGGAGGCAATATTTGAAGAAAACAAATACTTTGTTTTTTTTTGTGCGTTTTAAATTCAGGTGTTTTCATTCTTGGATACCTGACCTGTTTTAAAGGTAAATAGCTTGGGCCTCTTATGTGTAGTGTATAAGACCGGAGGACATGCATAAGAAAACACAGGCTCTCATTTCCCATCTGACACAAGGTGCAAGCAGCTTTGGGGCCCCTGGAGAATGTCGGTAAACAGGCTTATAATCACAAGGTTGTTGGTTTGGATTGTGTTGGCTGGCTGGGAATAAATGAGTGGGGGAAGTGCACCGCGAGTGGCATTTTGTTGGCTTCTGGGACATGTGTGAAATATATATCTGCAGCGGTTCAACATTTTATGGTAAGAACATTCTAAAATAAACAGAAAGAAAACAATGTTGGATTTGACGGAGGAGTTTAGGAGTAGAGAAAAAGTGACAAGAACACCAAAACCACGTCTGTGGTTCAGCGGTAGAGCAGGGTCCTCCTTCAATCAGAGGATCGGCGGTTTGATCCCTGCCTCCGCTAGCCCATGTCGATGTGTCCTTGGCCAAGACACTTAACCCCAAAATGCTCCCGTATGTTGTGTCTGCGGTGTGTGAATGTTAGCTAGTTCTGATAGCCCCTCCCATCAGTGTATGAATGCGTGAATGATGACATGTAGTGTTGAAAGTGCATTGAGTGGTCTGAAGACTAGAAAATATCTGCACAAGTACAGTCCATTTACCATTTACCAACCAGTATCATAATCCATCTCTTCATTAAAAAAAACAAAATACATCTTTTTTTTCTTCCCTAGCATATTTTTTGGGATTTATATACTCTTGTTTTATATATATATATATATATATATATATATATATATATATATATATATATATATATATACACACACACACACATATACATATACACACACACACACCGTTGCTGGAAATGGGCCTCTATACACCTATGTAGATATTTCATTAAAAACCAGACGTTTCCACCTGGAACAGTCATTTACCACATTAACAATGTATCCAAGTATTTCTGATTCATTTAATGTTTTCTTCATTGAAAAAAACATTATATATATATATATATAATGTATTTTGTAGACTTAATATTTACAATATGCAATACTGCTGTGCTATACTGAATATTGTTTTGCTACTACTACATTTCACTTACAATATCATATATTCATAATATTACACTTATATGCAATAATATGTATAATGTACGAGCCTTTTTATTTGACCAAATTATGTCAAACTGTTATACCACTTTACTTTGATGAGACGTCACTGTTAGTCTAGAACACTGGAATAATGTTTCCACCAGGTAAACCTGAACATGCACACCTCTCTCGAGTGTGACAGCGATCATAACCGCATAACTATACTATACTATATATATATATATATATATATATATATATATATATATATATATATATATATATATATATATAAAATTATAAGCATAACTATAAGCATAACTATATAGATTATAATTAACTGGAGGATACACTTTTTTTCTACACGTAGATCTTAACCCTTAAATATAAACAGGAGCCCGGCCACCCTACGGAGGAAACTCATTTCGGCCACTTGTTTTTTAATTAAAATACAAGTTGGATAAAATCTCCATTGTCCTCTCCTTGCATGTAGTGAGGTGCCGGTAGGTAGAACCGCCAGTGCCGCTGACTCGCCGCTCTCCTGTCTGACGCCACACGCTGCCACGGACTCGCCGCTGCCAGTAATTGCACTCGCTGTCTCTCCCAGCTAACGTGATAGTGACTAGCTTGCCATTAAAAAACTGGTGGGAGGGAAATTAAGCCGCTGTAGACATCTTAACGCTGATTGGCCAAGACTCGACACATCAAAGATCTTCTATTACGAAGATCACAATGTTTCCACCTCCACCAAGGATCTGAATTTCTGTCACTTTTCAATCATCACAACATCACAATTTTTTTTCCGTGTCTCACTCCAATCTCAAAAACGCTGGGCGGCCAGTTGACCCTCCCCCCAAAACGAAAACTCTTCGGATCTACACGATTCAAGTGGATGACATATTTTCATTTCAAAATGGCGAATTTCGCCGAAAGGTGACAAGTTTGCAGGTATGTATATTGTTCTGAAAACATTACTTTAAAATAAAAGCACGCAATACACTAGTTTTTACTTCAACAGGTATCAAGCTATATGGCTGAAACGGATGCCAGTGTTCTTACTTCTATCTGCAGCAGGGCCTCCTCTCTTTGGCGTAGCACCTCCACGTCCTCCTCGCTGATCTCGGACAGGAACGCCTGAGCCAGCTCCTCTGTGCCTACTGCTTCTCCAAACAGTGGACCCTCCTCCATCTGCTCAGTGAACGGGGTCTGAGGACTCTGTGGGACGCACGCACGCACGCACGCACACACACACACACACACACACACACACACACACACACACACACACACACACACACACACACACAAATATGAAATCAAATGATATACTGTCGCAAGTTTCTGTCGTTGCTGGTTTGTTTTTGAGGCAAAATATTCAAAGGAGTATTTTCATTGACACACAGACCTGAGACCTGCAGCAATAGAACAGGACCATACTGGATGTAAATGGTCGGTCCCAGATGGGAACCAGGAACACTTGTTCAGGCCTCTGGTAGCAATGGACTGGATTTTGTTAAGACTAATGTTGTAACATATATAACTGGCTGAGAGGCTAAATAGCTGCTCATTTGCGGTCAGTTTTCTTTTCACTTCAAGATAATGTGGATCTTCTATATACTCATGTTCGACACGTAGTCATGATCAGACAAAGTACATTTACAAACGTCATGACTCATGACTGTAGTAGTGCTGCAGGATACCTTCAGCTACTTGGCTTCAGTATTTTAATTTTTTGCTGTATAATATTTAAGGGTAAATATTGTGTATTGGACAGCTGTGTACTGGTACGTGGCAGTTTAAGATGTTGCAAACAAATCATTGTTGATGCATTTTCATAGATAACACGAAGCTTCAGCATTTTAAATGAGAGAGAGAGAGAGCAAGCTGAGAGAGCGAGCAGTAGAGGAGAGAGACAGCTGTGCGGTGCTGCGAGAGAGACAAATACAAACTTATTCTCTGCTTGTTTGACTGGTTTCATACACAAGCAAAACCAAAACTACCATCAAACATCCAATAGAAGGTTTACTGTGAGAGACAGACTCTCTTAGTGAAATAGTTCTCCTCTGCATTTCATTCATTCATCAAGTCTACAACAGTAAATATCATCAAGCAGTTCATGTTCATGCTGCGGTGGGAAAAACACAGATTTATTTATATTAATCAACTTCCATGAAAAGTAGTTCCGGGTGAAAATGACCATGAACTCCTTGTTGCAGATGCGGCTGGTGTTCTTCAAGTTCAGAAGTTCCTGTTCCTTTCCATTAAAGAGAGTACACATTTCCCACCTATTTCAATGCCGTTGTAACGTTGATTGTTTAATATCCATTTAGTTTAGCTAGTTACTCATATTTCCCCTGTGGCTTTTGGCTTAGTGCCGAGAAATGCATGAACATCTGTGCACTTCTTGTCACATGTCCAAACCTATAGCCAAAGAAAAGGCCCTGTTTGACAGTTGTTTGTTTGCATTGCTAATATGCTCCACCTTTGCATGGCTGACTGTGCAGCTTGATTCATGGTAGAGGGTTCGGTGTGGGTCACGGCGCAAGGACCAACGCGGGCTGAGTCACGGCGCCCTGTCTACTGGCCGCCATCTGACTCACCACTCCTCAACAAACTCGGCAACGTCGTGCTCACTCCTCCGCAAGCATACCGCACAGCTAGCGCTCCGGAATATATTAGTGCATCACAAAGATGTGGGAGAGTCTCAAGACAATCATTCGGACACCTTATTGCACAAATTCACATGAACAGTTCAGTGCCTCCAGTTCCCTGCTGTCGATTCCAGTCGACCCCGATGACGTGGAGTCGAAGACGTGGGTGGAAATCGGTCAATAACATTTGCATTGATCTGCAAAATGTTTATCTAAAGTGCATAATGTGTGTATGTGCATCGGATGTCTGGACGCCTCTCACCATTTGTGACATCCGCCCTCTTCCCACAGCAGAAAACACAGACTCCTACTGCCACTGCTCATTCTGGAGTAGCCGTAGTTTGACCAATGTGTTCTTCCACAATGTACTCACTGATTAGTGAACTTGCTGCGATACAGTGAGGGGAGTCAGATTTATATAACACTCGCCGCCCCCAAACCCTTTTACCTCTAGCAATAAGAGACCTTGATGATATGTCTTCAGAGGGACATAAAACCTCAATACATATAACTCTCTCCTCTGGAAAAAGAAAGAAGAAAAGGTGGATTTTTAGAGGCTCTTTGTGAGCAAAGTGGTCTTCACAGAATTGTTACTGTCCAACCAGTTGAGGAGTTGAAGCTGTAAATGATTTTTCTATTCAGCTCAGCTGTAAGGTGCTGCACAAGATGGGTCCTTCAATCAGAACGAGTTCAAACCTCTGCCCCACTGAGATCCTGTCGAGAGAGAGAGAGAGACACAGGTCCTGTTCTGTTGCCGAACTGAACTCAGAGCTTTCTGTAGTGAAACAGGTGACCACACTTGGTTCATGTGTCACTATTTATAACATGAAAGGTTGACATTTTGTGAAATACGCTTATTCTTGCCAAGAGTTAGATTTGGAAGATTGATACCGCTCTCATGTTGGTACGCTAAATATGAAGCTACATCCAGCAGCTGGCTAACTTAGCTTAGCATGAAGACTGGAAACAGGGGGAAAGAGCTGGACTGGCTCTTTCTAATGCCGTGTTCACACCAAAACAGTTGCCAATTTTCGCAACGCCGCTTCGCCTATATCGCGCCGCAGGTGAAAAAAATCGCTTTATGGGGTTAATTCGTTGTTTCGCAACCATCGCTGGGGAAAAGGGGCGGGGCTTATCTCCATGTTTGTGAAAACATTTACTATTTCCTTCATCCACAAGGTAAATAACCACTAGTTCTGCTTTATACTTGTTGAGGAAGTCTCACACACGTCGGAACATCAACCACCCCCATGTCTGGGTTCATAATTTTATCCGTAGTCACCCACAGCTCCGACTCCTCCAGGACGAGTGTCTGAATGAAGCCGCTTCCAGCGCTCCTTCAGCGGACCCGCAGCAGTTTGATTCAGTAACGACAGGACGGTGATGTCAGGCGTAGCTTCTCAACGCTGATTAGCTTTCGCAACTCCGTGTCGGGCGAATTATTCGCTGGAGTTGAAATATTTCAACGGCGGCGAAAAAGCGGATTTGCAAATATTCGCAGCGCCACTTCGGCTCTATCTCGCCACCCGCCGAAAAATCCGCTTTTTCGCAACCTAACGCATCTGTGCATTGACTTAACATGTCACATATCACAAGGGAGGAAGTGCAGGAACACAGAGGACACACAAGACAAGGACTTCACAATAAGACAGGACACTAGACAAACCAACATCGTGATGAAAAGAAAACAAAAAAAAACAGAGCATAAGGGATGGTGTGATGAATGGATTCCACTGTAATATAACAGAGTGGATGCGACCAGACCGAGCTTCAAAGGAGCCCTTGTGAGGATGCAATCGAGCAGAGAAATGCCATCTCATCATGCTGCTCTTGTATGAATGACAGTGAAACAAACGGCAGGTTTTCCTCCACTCACCTTCTTCTTGTCTTTTTGTGCTGGAGGGAGTAAGGCCCTTGAACGCTCTGCAATTTTCTGAATGGGGAGCAAATGAAGAGACAGAGTCAAGAAGAATCTTTAGTTATTTCCTCATCAAGGAGATCAGACTGTGTTTATTCTGCCTGTATGTGGAACAAGTATTAAGATATGAACAGTGTTGTGTCAGTGGAGCAGCTCCATCTATTTACCACCTGTTCATAAGGTTATACTGAGTGAAAGCAGATGCATGTGGATACCTTCTGCAGATCCCCATAGCGCTGCACAGACTCGGAGAGTTCGGTCTTTAGTCTGGTCAGGTGCAGACGGTCTTGCTGTGGAACAAAACAAGATTAGCCTTAATTAGCTCTAATGTGGTTTAGTCCACTGTTTATTTTTCAAAATGACAGTGAACGAGGGAGGAAGGTGAGCATGAGATACCCGTGAAGAGCCAATGATTATATCAGAGAGCTGTTTGATGAGTTGGCTTGTGCTGGTGATGACTTTGTTGGTTTGCTGCTGCAAGGAGTGTCTGGGGGAGAGGGAGAGATAGAGAGAGAGAGAGAGAGAGAGAGAGAGAGAGAGAGAGAGAGAGAGAGAATTTCTTCAATTACATGTTTTACATGTAACAAATAATAAGAAAACAAAACAGGAACATCCAACAAAAATGAACAGTAAACATATCCAGAAAATTCTAAATAAACCAATTAAATATGTACATATATGTTCTTCAGAAGTAGACCAAACTGAACACATAAGGTTATACTCTTTACTAATAATTACAATAATACATGTAAAATTAACTTAAATAATAAATAGAGATCTTAATGATGTATTTCACTTCATTGCTGAACCATACCACGAATACACCCCACACATTGAAATGCACAAGCCCTTCCTTTTTTTTTGTTTGATTTATTTATTTTATTGTCCTCTTAGGTTATAACCCCCCTCTCTGTCTGAGAAAATGTTTTGTATGTTGCCAGGAAGTAATTTGAGCCTAACAGGTGTGAAATTGCTAAATCCATTTGAACTGTGTGGTAGCGCCTATTCCTGACTGGATGTAGCAACATCAGAACATGAAGTGTCTCTCTGGGAGAGCTGCTCTCTCTGGTTTCCTGGGTGCCGACAGGTAATGCACCCACATGGAATCCACATACACAGAGAGCCCCGTCACTGAGTGATGAAGACACAGCGTACATATGTTCATTTCGCCACTCACATGGCAGCAATGCAATGCATATAGGCATGTAGACATGTAGGCATGTAGGTGTGTAGCCATGTCGGCGTGTGGGCGTGTAGCCGTGTGGGCGTGTAGCCATGTAGGCATGAAGCCATGTAGGCATGAAGCCATGAAGGCATGAAGCCATGTAGGCATGTAGCGTAGTGTGACCATATCCATAACACCAAAAAGGAGGACACTATACGGTATTTTGTGAGGCTGTGAATAATTGCATAGGAGGGGTGCAGTTTGATTTTATTAAGTGTGAAGAGAGGGCATGTGAGCCCTTTTTACTGTAATTGATCTCCTTGGAGCATACCCTGCTTTATCAATTAATTAATATGTATTTTTTTTATTTTTTATATGTGTAACTTGCTGTTGCTCCAGAGTGTCTGTTATATTGTTCTGATAACATTACTTTAAAATAAAAGTGCGCAATACACTAGTTTTTACTTCAACTTTGCCCAGCCCTAATATATATGTAATATATTATTAATATGTAATTATTAATTGTAATTAACAATGAATTAATATGTATTTTTTGAATATATTTTATATATTATATAGATACACATATAATTGCAATCAATTCGGTCAAAAGTAAAAGACACCGCCGAAGTTCAAAGTAAAAGTTAAATTAAAATAAAAAAGTTATGAATTTTAACCTTTCCCTCAGTCAAACTGATGTAACGTTACTGTGAATAAATAATAAACGAATAAAGATTGCTCGTTGGACCCTCAAAACAGAATTATATCATGTTTAACCGCTACGGAGAAATCGGAGCCAGCGGATCATTTCAAAAAGTCCTGCCGAGATCAGGCTGCTCTCGGCGGGCAGCGGAGCGCTGACCGCCCGGTGCCCGCGGAACTCACCGGTCCGCGAGCAGGACCTCAACCCGTCGGCATATCATTTTAAGGAGGCTAATTCTTGACAAACCAACCACAGATTTGATGCTTAAACAACTAACTTCTCGCCTGAAAACATCCTAAAATTACATTTTACTCAACAACAGTAGAATTCAGAGAACGTCAACTCTCAGTTGTGTGTTTTCTGATCAAGTACAGAGAAGAACGCATTATGAGAGACGGCCGCTGTAGACATCTTAACGCTGATTGGCCAAGACTCGACAAGTCACATCAAAGATCTTCTATTCATGCTTTTCTTCGTGTCTCACTCGTCACAGAAACGCTGGCCGGCCAGTTCACATATTTTGATTTCAAAACGGCAAATTTCACTGAAAGGTGACAAGTTTGCAGGTATGCAAAAAGGAGGACAAATACGTGTCCAGCTTGATGCTGCGCCGGACTGGGCATTGAAGATGGTCACCCTAATGTAGCCATGTGGGCGTGTAGCCATGTAGGTGTGTAGACATGTAGGCATATAGCCATGTGGGCAGATAGCCATATAGGCACGTAGCCATGTAGGCATATAGGCATGTAGGCATTTAGGCATGTATTCATGTAGTTTCAAAATGTGTACAACATTACAATACAATATTGTCACAATATAATCATAAGAAGCACATCTTAACAAGGAGGAAGAAAGTGACATCAGCTCAGTGAGCATGTTTGTATCCTCCTAGGAGAAGTTTTGAAGAAAACCTGTCTTTAGTTTTTGGGGATTCAGAGGCTGCCGGACGGGGAAACAAAACCTCTTCTCGATGAAATGGAAAACTCTGCCTAATTTTAGGAAAATTGAGAATATTTAAAGACCTGATTGGGCAATTTGGCATAATCACTGCACCTTGTACCGCCACTACACATCTACAAGACCTGCACTTTACAAGAGCATTGATCAGCCAACCTGAAAACAAAACTCTGCATTTACAAAGCAAATTACAGTTTCTGAACTAGCTTTTTCCCCAAGCATGACTGTATGTTAGTTTCTTTAAAGCCTGCTCGCTTTAATTGAGAATAGAGAGTGTACACCCCTGAGTGTAAACAGTGGGCACTCCGTGAATCTTTGTGATTCTTAGCAAAGCACTGGAAAAGCTGCTCTTCCAAAAAAAAAAAAAAAAAGAGAAGCAATTTACACACTTCATCTGAAAAAAACACAACAAGAACCAGAAAGGAACAACCCATGGCGGGACTCTCTGAGTCAGCCTGCTCTCAGGTATATAGGGGTTGAGATTGCATTTGCCCTGCGGAGTGAGAGAGCATTACCAGCCGTCTGATAGAGTTGAACAGTGTAACAACCCAAATCCTCTCCCGACCATCGTGTTTTTACTGGGAAGCTTCTCCGGGGTGAGAGGTTGAAGGTGCAGCCATATTCACAACTCTCCACCACGTCCGCTGGAAGTCCGGGTTAAGACCGTTATTAAATATCTATGCTGCCAGGCCATCCTGCTTACAACCTTCCTCCCACTCAGCGGCCTCGCTACCCCCCAAAGGCCAACTCCAATCCTCCAGACTTGACACCATAACGGGCTGCCCCACAGAGATAGGCAGCGACACAAACACACCTCTACTGCCGCGGAGCCTCCTCACATATTGATCTATGTCTAGCTGGTGGCCGGAGGAGCAGACGGACCACAGTGCACTGAGGCTAGATTGGGGCATGTAACTATAATTCAGTGTCTGTTGTGAAAAAAAAAACAAAGTGTCACGCTGGGCAAAAAAACTGACAAACATCTCCCAACCTGTCTGAGCGGAGCGGGGTTAAAGAGTTGATGAGTCAGGGAAGTAGACGGGCTAAAAGTTAATGTTGCTGCTAGAAATAAAAATGTACTGTGAGGAAATAATTAAATTGGACTGCAGCCAGTGTCTCTCCGCGGCCAAAGTCATAACAGACAGACAGTCTTCTGTGTGAGGAAGTTTTACACTTATAATCTAATCAGGGTTTAAGACTTCACGCCGCCAGAATGGCGACCTATATTGAGGCTGTAAAGAGATAATGAATCAGTATATGCTTGAGATCAGTTAGTATGATAATATAAATTGAGAATTCAACAGAACTGAGTACTGTCAGAGTAAATCGATAAAATAAAATAGTTCCATTATACTTACATGTCTTGGGCTAAGCACTCTATGTGCTGCTATGGATTTGCCTCAGCCTTTACAGTGCATATGCTTTATGATGAAGAATCGTGTATACGGACACATCAGTCTCAGCCAGAACATGGTCTCACACACACACAGCATAAAGATTAACAAGTGCTAAACCTCCGCCTGAACCTCACATGAGTCACCGTTTAGCTGCCGAGCTAAACGGTGACTCATCACGTGTCTTCATAACAGATCATTTTGAAATCACACTCAGCTAATGCTCCATCATGTTAGCCACAGAAATTACACAGTGGAGCACAGAATGGGAGGCTGGCGCTCTGCATGAGGGAGCTGGAGGAATGACAAATAAAGCTCAGTGTGGAACATATGGCGATTTTCCTTTTCGGAACACATTTAATGCATCAAACAATCTAGCACATGACATTGAGAGAGTTGCCCTCGCCAATGACTCCCACTCACCCTTCAGTTATGAAAATGTTGGCTTGCCACATATATGAGGTCATATTCTGCATACTGACCAGACTTAAAGGATTTCTTAGAGAGTGACTTTTAACTGACTCATTTAACGGCAACTTTCTATAACAGATGGAAAGCTCTATTCATTTGACCGGTAGAAGAAGAGGCAAGTGAACGGGTGTCCTTTCAAACTTGCTAAAAATACAACGTGAACTGTGCTTCAGTGCTGATGAACCCTAATGGATCATCTGTGAGTCAGTGGAAGCCCTGCCCGCCACTGATACGCTGATACCAAACAATCAAAGCTTGCCCACCGCCGAGGACCCCCAAGAAGACCTCTGCCGTATTGATGCACGGTGATACATCTGCTAGTCATACTCTTCCCCCACAACAAGCTCGAGAGCCAGGCGGCCAGAAACAGCATGCAAAAGATTGGAATTGCTCACACTGTGAATTTCAATCAGTCACCTCTGTTGTGTGTTTCTCCTGCCTGCTCGGCGTTTGATATTCCTTTGAGGTCTGGCTGGCCCCGGTGAAGGAGAACTGAGGAGTCTGATAGCAGCTGGGGAGGTGTGACTAAGGATGGGGGCTGTTGGGGTGCGGTTCTCTGACAGCAATCATAGTTTGAGGACTTTACAGGGTCGAGCAGCACTTATACTGAGCTCGGTTTTATTTAGTTTTCCGTTTAGTTTGAAAGAGGTGTGTTTTGATGATGAACAAGTTGCCTGACTGGAATCTGGTAGCTTTAAGGAGAGTGTATTGCAGGGCTCTCAAGTGTCACGCATTGAGCGTGACTGTCACGCATTTTGGTCTTAAGTCACGCCCTCCCGCCACACATCGTATTTCTCACGCTGAAAAAAACCTCTAGGCTATTTAATGTGCCGCAGCGCGCAAACATGACCTGGTCGCGCTGCCCTCACCATGGAGGAATCAAGCATGTCTCCCCCGAATCCCCTACCAATCAATAAAAACAAATGGGCTACACGAATAGCCAATCAGAAAAACGTATCTGTTGTATCTGGGTGAAATGTAATCCCCCCCCCCCCCGGCCGCGCCGAGGGAGAGAGAGAGAGAGAGAGAGAGAGATGTCACTCTTACCTGTCTTAAAAACTTTAGAGCCCTGGTATTGTATGTTGATGTTGAAGTTATGATAACTGTCCGAATTCCTGTTGATTGTATTTATTCAGTTTACTTCAACACGTGTCACATTGCATCCCGCCAAAAAAAGTGGCGGATGTTAGCGTGTCCACCCGGGTGTCATGTTTCACTGCCGGTTTGAGCTGGAGGCTATAAATACCCACGATTACTGCAGAGTAATTTGTCCCAGAACTGAGTGATGAGTAACCTTTCCCACTGGAGACAAAAGCTGGATGTTTGTGGGGTGCTTTCACTGGGAAAGGGACTTTAGTTTTTATCTCTATGCGTTCAGTGGACTGATCGGAAATGTTCCGCTTGTCATGAGATCTGGAGCTGTGAGGGTGTTTAGGCTTTGGTATTTCCAGGAAATAATGACTTTGTATGATGTGTTTTAAGGGCAAAAGTACTTATAGCTGTTCTGAGCTGAGTGGTCACACAGGAACGTGGAGAGACGTCATATAGAGGAGGAAGACGTGCCAATCATTAAATATGGGGACATGGCGCACATTTTCAGAAAAGGCATGTCCTTGGATATCATAGTGTTTCACTTTGTTGACAAACAAGAAGAGCCTGAAGTAGCTGTGTACAAAATGGGGAAAAAAAGAGCTGGGAGAATTAAACTATGGCTCATCACCTCCATACAGCCAGCCAATTGCGGCTCAGAGGGAATTTTGGGTTGTACATATTGCAAAAGTACAGAAATGTGCGGCCACAGCTCCACCAATCAGATGCCTGAAAGGTGTAGTGGGGGGGAGTCCAAGGCAATTCAACCACCTACAAGCAGTTCTAACAGCTTTAGTCTCTCCGGAAGAGAAGAAATGCACCTCCTGAGAAGTCCACAGTTACTATTCCAATACTGTATCTTGTCAGCTGCCAGCTAGCAGCTGGTATAAGTGAAAGGTGATCATGGAGGTTTGGCGTTGCCTCAAGGTTCCTTCAAAGGAGGAGTGCGGAGTAACAAAAGCTGTGGGTTGTGCGTACGAGTTTGAAGCATCAATCCGTGTGCCGCCTGTGTAGGCAGCTATATTGAGCATGACTCAAGCCTATCTGGTATGTCAGACACACCTGAGACAGACAACTGGTGATGCCAAGCTCAGACCAGCTGATATCAGCTCTGATCATCTCAAAAGACAACAACATCGTTGAGTCGGATCCCAACTTTAAATGCTTACAGTGTAATGCATGTGACAAGGTGCGTATGAAGGCGGACGAACACAGGGCCTAGACTTCCTGTCTGTGGTCTCGTTACCGTCTCAGGGGACAAGAGGAGCGTTATTATTGGGGTTGAAAAATACCCACAATCCAGCACTTTAAAGATGATACAAAATGACAGGTGATATTGGCTCTTCAAGTGTTGGGCGACGGTGGATCAGCGGAAGAGTCTTCAAAGGATGGACTGGTTTTATGAGGAAGGAAATGCAGTCAGCATCCGAGTAAGGCCTCAAGAATACATCTATTTATTTAGGTGAGAAACACTGAATGTTAACACGGAATACCTTTAACATTTAGCAATTTCCTTTTGTGGCAACTAGTTCAGGCAACTAACTAGTATCTCACATGGGCGCAAATGCCCTCAGCAGCGATCACCCGGTTTGACTATTTGCTGCATGTCAATCGCTTCCTCTCTTACCCCAGATGCCCTGTCTCTCTCCTCTGTCACTGCCAAATAAAAGGCATGAAATGTCAACAACACAAAAAAGTCCTAATGTGGTGATTCACAACACACTTGACATTTTCCTATCTACATTTATACGGATGCATTTCAGGTGCCCATCTAGAGCCTTCCACTCAAAGCAACAGGGAAGGAAGGTTCAGTTCCCAGATCACAAACACTGTAAAATTATACCCATATGGGCACACACACAGCTGCAGTTATGAAATCCATCTGACATTTAAATGTGCATCTCCAACAGAATCTACACCTACTGCCAGTTCACACATATGCAACGGCGGTATGAAAAGTGGTGCTTTCATGTGGGTTTGAGAAGGCACAGTGATGCCGGCCCACTTGTTGTGTAAGAGTGGAGGAGGACGAGGTGGAAAGGTGCATTCCACGCAGTGATGATGCGAGTCTGAAAAAGATGGCTGTGACATTTCTCCCCGTTTGGTGTGTGTGCCCAGTGAGGAACGTTGATTCCTCTGCTTTGTAGGAAATGCTTAAATAGTTGCTGTGTGAATACGCAGAACGGTAATGATCAGTTCCGAGACTCCGAGGCCTCGAGTGTCACGCCGGTAAGTGTGTGGGAAACGTGTGCCGATTAGGACCCTGCAGCTGTGCGTGTTCCTGCTGGCCCATGATATAGGTGTGTTAGGAATATTCCAGCAAGTTAACCCATTTAATGAGAAAACATAGGTATTTGTCAGTACCTTCCAGAATGACACACATGAGCGTTTTCTGTGTATTCTCTGACAGCGAGACAATATTGTTGCTTGAAACCGTCGCGGTTCGTCTGTGAGCCTTTTCTATTTGATGCTCTCCTCAGCATGCTAATGTCCACAGCGACGATGCTAACATGTTGACGTTTGTTTACCATGCTGACCATCTTAGCATGCTAGACTTTGCTAATGAGCAGTAAACACAAACTACAGCTAAGACAGATGGGAATGTCATGAGTAGTCCATGTACTTGGTCGCACACCAACATATTGGACAAACCAACTGACCTGGTGATCGTGGTATGCCAATTCATTCTTCTCCATATATGTCTAGACTAAACTACATAGCACTATATCAAGTACATTTAAGCATCATAAGGTATGATTAAAACATCTCCATCCTTCTCAATAGTGATTTATTAGTTATTGAGTCCAAGACTCAAGTCTAGTGTGACAATCTAAATTGAAGACCAAATAAGGGACTGCGTTCACTATTTATTTATTTGTATTCACGAGACAGGTTGAAATGATCTAACCACAGTGGCTAATTATTTCACTTCACAGGGTGGCTAGCACTGTCGCCTCGCAGCAAGAGGGGCCCGGGTTCGGATCTGTGTGGAGTTTGCATGTTCTTCCCGTGGCAGCATGGGTTCCCTCTGGGTTCTCCAGCTTCCTCCCACAGTCCAAAGACATGCAGCTCAGGTTAATTGGACTCTGAATTGCCCGTAGGTGTGAATGTGAGTGTGAATGGTTGTCTGTCTCTATATGAGCCCTGAGATAAACTGGACACATGTCCAGGTGAACCCTGCCTTCGCCCAATGACAGCTGGGATCGGCTCCAGCAGCCCGTGACCCTGAATAGGATAATGAAATAGAATGAAAGATTACGATTATTGCGTGCAGCGTGAGAATGTGAATCTCCAAATTAACTCCAGCAATCAGTTAAACGAGGAGAAAGTACTACACTCACCTGGTGGAGTAGAAAGTAGAAATACGCGAGTGATGAACATGTATGTAGGTAAAGTAATTTGCTACTTTTCAGCACTAGTAATACGTGAACAATAGAAAATAAAGACACTATTTGCCACAGACTGTGTTTCACTTCCTCTTGTTGTACTTCAGTTCGTGTCCTCCTCGCAGTAGAGTCCATGTGGCTTCGTGATGTTTCTGTAACATGCTGTCAGGGGCGTTCTCCTCCAAACACAGCTCGTGTCCTCTGGCATGTGACAGACGAAACACCAGTGAATGGCTAATGCGCTAACAAAGACAATGACACTCAGGGGGTGTCGGCCATTAATCTACTTAGACTTCTTTTTTTTTGCCGTGTGCATTTCCACGATTACAGGGGTGGGTCAAATTCTATTAACCGGGAGATTTGACTTTTTTAATATAATTTGTTTTTGCCTACAGACTGGTGAGAAGATGGTGGGTTGCCGTTCTAACCAAGGCCACAAACAAAACATGCTTTTATTTCATCCATAATAACACGTGTGTGTGTGTGTGTGTGTGTGTGTGTGTGTGTGAGATATTAGTATCCTTTTTCAGTGAGACTGGAGGGAGATCAGATACAGTGAAAATAGCCCAGATGTACTGCAATGAAGGGGACAAGGCACCGGGAGAGGGGAACAGAGTAGGTGGTGTTAGTGGACGGACTGGGGGTCACTATTTAGACCCCTGACCACTGCTGCATGTGTTGAGAGAATGATCGGTCGTGGCTAATATTCACTTCAAGCGCTTTCATCGGCTCACGTCAAAATCTCATGAGCAAACGCCGGTTAGGAAGGTTTTGGCCTGAGGTTGGTCTGAGTCTGACGAATCCTGCCTCCTTCAAGAGAATTGGCATACCCTAACCCCAACCGTGGCCCCAATCTCTTCCTTCACCATATACAGTCGGCTTATTCAATAGGAGGCCCGCGGGCCGCATCTGGCCCAGAAGTGACCCAGCACACATTAACCTGATGTATGACTAAAATACATAAACTACATATAGTAGAGATAAACGGGTCAACCCATGGGTCCCGCGGCTCCTGTAAGTAACATTGCATGCAATAGTCTCTATCTCTCCCTCTCTCTCAGTGAGCACTGCAGCTCTAAGTCCTTGTCTTTGTTATTGTCTCCACTATATTGATAGTGGTGGTTGACTAAAATATGTTTTTGGGGGTTGGGCGCTGCAGATTAGTTCTCATAACCGGTGGGTTATGACCATATTAATAAAGCCCTGGAAGCAGCTAACCGGTGAGCCGTCTCGCTTCCTTCTCATCGCTGCTGACCACACTTAGTAGTTTTTCAAAAACATCTGGCTATTGACGGTGTAGGGAAGTGTTCTACTGAAACTGTATCTATGTCAACACTGAAACGTAAAATTTACAAGAAAATGTGTGTGTGTGGGCGAGAGAGGGGGAGGAGGGAGATGCTTGTCGAAAGAGTGTTATTTACGGCAGGATAATGTGTGTGAGTGAGTGTGCATATGGATGGTGCTTATCTGTGTCCGTCTTTGCATACTGCTGCACCAAACTACTATCGTCACAATAAAACACCTTCTATTGTCTATTTGATACAGCCATCGATTAACTGCTGACTCCTCGATCAAAACCTTTTTAACCCCAATTAAGCCCCAGACATTTTTCAAAAAAATTCCGAATGCTTTTGCATACCCATACAGGATATCTCCTCAACCACAAGGGCTATTTAAATCATTTTAAAAAGGTATAATTAACAGAAAACAGTTTTGAGAGACTAGGTAAGAGGTTCCTATAGCAGTATATGTGTTACTGGTTTATTGGTTGATGATAGAATACAGGAAAGACAAAGAAAAAAACTGTGTCTCTGCAAAGTTTGACTTTGATTAAGTGAAGATAAATATTTTTTGTATTTAATTTAGTGCACATTTCGTGAACCGTAGATTTAGGTCCGCTGAGAGCCAAAATGCCCTAACTTTCTTTCTGGACCTTGGACGCCTCTGGTTCCACAGCTCCTGAAGAATTCTGCCCCCGGGCAAGTTTTTTGATGCCCATCAAAAAACGTTCTTTTGCAAAGCGAGTCGGGCAAAACAGCTGGTGAGCTTATGGAGCAGGAGTCAAATGTAAATAACAGGTGCAGACCTCGAGCTCTTGAGGAGGAGGGAACAATAGTATTGTTAATCGTGATTAACAGGAAGTCAGTTGTAAAGTTGTAAAGCCCGCATCTTGGTTGATTTGATTGGCTGCCTCGGTCAAGCATGACATTGACGAGCGTCTTGGTGTGATCGGCCCCGAAGACTTGCAAGTGAAAAACACATCTAGACGTTGGGGGGGGTTTCGACAATTTTGTATTCATGTACATTTCTGCAAACCATGAGATAAGCACAGTGATTAATGTTGTGAAATATAATTGTTGTGTTAAAACGATACGGTAAGATCGTAGCGTTACAACCGGAACAACAAACCACCGTAAAAAATGTACTTAGTGCACCTAATGCTGTAACATATGTAACAACGTTACATAACAGGCATAACGTATTGGTTTCACATAGGATACGAACAGCAGCCTCCTGAGTGAAAGACCTGGTTTTGTTTGACCCAGCCGCCCCTAGTGGACTTTTATCCTTGTTATAATCATAATTATACCTAATTATATCGGACCAAATGCAAAAAAAGAAACGGCAGAATTAAACGTACCTATGGTTTGCAGGAATGTACAATACCAAAACACTTTTGGCGACTTGGCAGTCCAGAAGAAGCATCTCCACTTACTCCACTCCTTCAGTATTGTGTTACGAAGGCTACAGAATATTGCCACCATTCTGTGCCAATTTTCTCTGAAAATGAATCCACTCACTCTCACCTGACAGTTGCTCGCTTTATTCAGTCAATTCAGTCAATAGACCCTCATAAGGAAACCTTGATGTTGTTTTTTTTCAGTCTGCATGGCGCCTTCTTTTTGTCACCCGAGACAATAGAAAACTGTTGCAAAAGGAAAAGCTACTGTTGAAAATAAAAGGCTTGACTTAATAAACTCTGAAAGTCACCAATACATTCTTAAATCGGAGAAGCCTCCTGACTGTTTTCTGGAATAATCTTTTGCATCAGTCGGAGACACTAGATGTGTTGTTTGCATCCAGCATCAATACTGCTGAAGGAAAATGGGCAGTTAAAAATAAAAGCAGCCAAGCATTGTCAGTAAGTTTTCATGGCGATCATAAAAGCAAAAAATTCAATGGAATGGATGGCATGCCATCCAACACAGTGGGATATAATGCATTTTAAACAGACGCAATCATCTCAGATTGGCCACTTTGTCATCAGCTTTGAATCTAGTAATTGCTGGCAGCTCAGCAAAAAAGAAATGAAATAATCAATATGAGAGAGGGCGATGAAAAAAAGAAAAATTGCTTTTTTTCTCGAGAGCAGAGATAAATATAACCTTACACTGAGCTGGACCAGGGAGGTGGTCTGTGTGTGCATCTCAATTTATACAATTGATCTAATAACATAGCCTGGCCCCTGTCCAAAGCATAGATTGTTTATAAAGATGGACTGTTATTTACATGTGTGTTTTTAGTATGTTTTAATAGATGCCCTCAGGTAAAGTCCTACTCACTGTGTTGACATGGCAATAAAGTATTGAATCCTGAATCTTAATTCGAGCATTTTGAAAAGCGCTATATAAAGTTAAAGTATTATTGTTTTTATGAATTCTTGACATGACCAAAAGGTGATGCCAAAACATCCCTATTGCCCCCTGGTGGCTGGCTGTGGTACAGGTTATAAATCCCACCCCCTCCATGTTAGCGGATGGGACGTGGGCCCAATGGGAAAGTCAAAAAACACGGCAAATGCATTTTCACCAAAGATGGTTTCTGTCATTTCAGGTCGGTCCTACCCCGGTGATGGATGTGCAAGATGAGCGGAGAGGCTCGAGAATGGTACGAAATCAGAGATGTAATTCTAATTTTCCATACCTGTCTGTATAATTCAAAAACATGCATTTATTGAGATAATATTGTCAGTTGTGTCTTTGAAGCCAAACAACAAGTGTCTCTTGCCACCCCACATCTTTTTTTTTACTATTTTTAATAGAATTGTTGATATTTTCTTAATTAATCTCATTGTTGAGTTGAATTGAGTTCTCCAGAGCTTAAAGTGACACCTTCAAATGTTTTGTCCGCACAAAATTCCAAACATCAAAATGGCTGCAGATTATCACATTGGTCGAGCTGAAATCATAAAATGTTTGGCAATGAACACATTTTACTGTTTGGCAGCTCTTCTTTTGCTATGCATTATCCTTTATAAAGTTATTCACTTGTTATGTCAACATTGTATTTGTTACATATCGTGTTGCTGTCTAGCTGCTTGTAATAATTTTCTCAAATGTTGGAGAGAAATTAAAATACTCAATTAAAGTACAGGCATCTCAATGATACTCAAGTACATGGTAAGTAAATGTACTTACTTTCCATCACTGGTGTGTGTGTGTGTGTGTGTGTGTGTGTGTGTGTGTGTGTTACTCACAAACTCTGTCGTAGCTCTTCCGTATCTCTAGATGTCCCCAGTGACTGGAGATTCTTCTCTAGTGTGACAACTGGAGGAACAAAACAAACATTTAGTGCATACGGGAAACTTAAGTCTTAAAGGAAACCTTCCATTCATTCTGTAACCTTACCATAACATTAATTCCAGTCTTAATTAAACTCAAATCTTAATTAAAGATAACTAACACTAAGCCAGAGCCAATTCTAAACAGGTTTATGAGAACACCTCGCTGCATTCCATCCTATGTGAAATCAGCGAATAGCGGTAAAGAGAAATGATGACCACAATGAGACGAAAGATGAGTTTTCCTCAACCTCAAATTTTAATTTAGCACTACTTCTACTAATAACACTAAACCAAAGTCAAAATGGACTAAATGAGTTCATCATTACTAGTTCTAACAGTCTTCTGACACCAAGACATAACATTACATTACATATAATCTGAACCGTGAACCATCCAGTAACCTAAACCTCAATTACTACTTATAATCGTATACCAAAGTCCAAACCCTAATCCTAAAACTACCTTACCTCTAAATTCCTTACATCACTGAACCCAAATCTTAATCCATTTGAAGAGAGGAAGACCGGGTCTAAAATGGCCTCGGTCATAAGGTCTCTAAGTATTGTTGTCAGGAGCACAAGGACACATGATGCACACACTCATTCAATGTTAGTGAGGAGTTGTCTTTTTACCGTTGGCGTTGATCTGGAAGATGTTGGAGGAGGTCTCCTGAAACACATCTTGCAGTTCTGAGGGGCTGACCTGTGTGGCTTTGAAGAAAACATGATATCAGCAAACAATCTCAATCCAGTGGAGCGTGACGCTGCAGCAGAAAGAGGGCTGATCACACAGAGGCAGCCACGACTGACATTGAACTTTCTTTTTCTTTTTTTTTCTGATCAAAACTGTGAATTTACATTATTCCTATGTATTTAGATTAACAATGGATCAAATAACTGTATGTAACTGCAAAGTTTATCTGAGCTATATGGGGTCTTGTCAGTCTATGTGTGTGTGCTGTTAATGCAAACAAGGATTAAACTCACGTTTTTGTGCCTTTGTACACAGCTCTTACGTTGGTTTTGGGAAGTAGTAATGCGTGTTTAATACCTTTTTTTTTGCATTGATTCAAACTAGGATGTTTGCTGAAATTGACTAGATGGCCCTACCAGAAAAAAATGACACCAGCCGCCATTGGGTTTTGTAGTTCCTTGTTGGGTTGTCTGACATTAAACATTATAATTTGTGTTTCAGCTTGTTGGGCTGCTCCAAGGCGGCAGACATATCCAATGAATGCAGTATTAAATTAACGTAGAATGTCCCTTAAAAATGATTTGAACCTTCAATTGTACAGCCTCTTGCATATATGTACCACAATATTACAACAACATTCCAAAGGACTGCATTAGCTTGAAAACATTTGCACTACAAAAAAAGTAATAATAGCACAACATCTGAGAGTTAGTTTGGACAGGAACCTTCCTCTCAGCCAGGCATTGCACTTTTAATGCTGATACAACTGAACATTTATATAGTAAATGTAACATACAGTTGACGCTTTTATCCAAAGAGACTTACAATAAGTGCATTCAACCATGAGTACAAACTCACAACAACAAGAATCAAGAAAGTACAATTTCTTCAATGAAGTTAAACTACAAAGTGCTATCAGTAAGAGGCATTTTAGTGCTACTACTGTGCTACTTTCCTTATTCAAGGTGTAGTCGAAAAATATGTGTTTTTAGTTTGCGGCGGAAGATGTAGAGACTTTTGACCGATCGAAAGGCCCTGCATTGGGTATCAGGCTGTGCCGTCAGGAATCTACTGGGCTTCATGACCACTGAAGACACTGAAAAACATCTTCCTAACAATGCACATTAAATAGTCCTGATAAAATGTCCTCACTGCTAATAATACTCCATATTTAGGTCTTAGTGGTCACATGGTGGCATTAAGTGTGAAGGGAAGGACCTGAACGCAGACCGTCGAGCAGACACATAAAGATTCAAAAGCTTTTGAGCACGGAGCGCGAACAGAGGTTTGCCTCATGGCAGCACCTTCATGGCAGCACCTTCATGGCAGCATCTTCATGGCAGCACCTTCATGGCAGCACCTTCATGGCAGCACCTTCATGGCAGCACCTTCATGGCAGCATCTTCATGGCAGCATCTTCATGGCAGTACCTTCATGGCAGCACCTTCATGGCAGTACCTTCATGGCAGTACCTTCATGGCAGCACCTTCATGGCAGCACCTTCATGGCAGTACTGATAATATAAATCGCTATATTCTGTAGATATTCTTCATTTCATTATTCTTATGTCAATTAAAGTTCAGGTTAGCAATGTCAGTATAACACAGCTATGCAGCTGGAGTTGGTTGTGTCTATGAAATGTCCAGTTCTCAAGGGAAGTTAATCACATGCCTGCGCACTTCAACACCCACAACTGTTAATCAGTATATTGACATTATGGAAGCAGACTGGTCATTGCACGTTCCAGTCTTGTGAGAAAAGATGAGAACACGGGATTCTCCTCCTCTTGACAGGATAGAGCAAATCAGATGTTAGGACGAGGCGAGACGAACCTGTGACGATAACCTGTGGCCCCACTTCCGTTTGTGGGACAGTTGTTCTCTGCCCAACCAAGCAGTTGGCTATTCCACTCACTGCTTTTGCAACTGCAGCGCCTATTACTTTACTTGTGATCACTTAATAAATCAATTTAGAGAACAAGAGAAGTTGTTGAACTGAATTCTTCCGGGAGCTACACCAGGCATCCAATAACTGACACACGCTTTCAGTACCTTCATGGCAGTACCTTCATCGCAGCACTCGCCAGAATGTGACACGATACAGGTTTCAGATAAAAGTGGGCATAAACAATCATATAGCAACATTGGCAACTTTGGAAAGGAAAGAGCAGAAGTGGGCCAGTTACAGTGAGTGTATGTTCTGGCACAAATAACTGACAGAGATGGCACTGAACAATAAAACCACATCCAAGCTGATGTCACTGACACAATGTCCATGCTCTTCAACGGTCTGTGGTCATCTCTCACTGCCTCAACGGAGGCATTTTAATTCGTTGCCATGGTGGTTCCCAGACTTTTATCATCAAACAGTTGTGGCCAGTATTGACTTGTTTTTCCTTTCAATCAAAACAGTACATGGTACAATAATCCACCACTTTAGTCCAGACTGAAATAGATCAACTACTGGATGAATTGCCATGCGATGTGGTACAAACTGACCTTTTGTTGAACGACATCATCAACTTCAAATTTGAATCTGCCGTAATCTTGTGTGTATCACACCTGCATAATCTAATGACATTCCCATCAATCTTTTTATTTTGTGAAGGTTGTGTATTTTATGTTCGCTCAAGTACAGCCGCATAAAGCTGTGTGCATAGCTGTAATCCCACTAAATAGTGCTTAAAATGTTCATTGGAATACCAGAAAACTAAATTGCAGTACAACCAATATTCACAAATGCTTTTATTCTGAAATATTTGCTGTAAAGTGTTGTGGAAAATGGAGTGACTTGCACGGCTCCATGAATTAACAAATACCGGCTTTTATTTGTGGATTGTTATTATTTATTCATGAGCACTCACTTCTTCATTTCATTTCTGTCTAAAATAAATATAACTGATCCCACTTTTCATCTATGTAGAAAGAAGGCCTTGCAGCAGCAGCAGCAGCAGCAGCAGCAGCAGCAGCAGCAGCTCATGTAACAGTTCACAGACATAGACTGAATATAAGACGTGGACGTTATCATCGTGACGTCACTCATTGGTTTGTAGCCATTTTTAAACCTAGAGTTCAGCGATTTTGTCGTGGCCATCTTGGATGAGTTACTATATTTGAAATGTGGAGGAGTGACGTAAATATGACGTATACGGCTCGGTAACAGCAGAGACCTGTCAATCACAGTAAGCTGGCTTGCATCCCCTGCTTTATGGTCTGTTTGACTCTAAATGGACCATCATTTACGAAATGAACATCATGCTGTATTGAAGAAGACTTGAAACTAGAGATTGATACATAAACTCATGTTTACTGATGGAGAGTAGAGTAATTTCTATATACTTCTATACAATCAGAGGAGTCTCCCCCTGTTGGTCAGGAGAGAGAATGCAGCGTCAACACATGAAGCATATACTTCTATACAACCAGAGAAGTTGCCCCCTAGTGGTCAGGAGAGATAATGCAGCTTTAACACATGAAGCATAGACTTCTATACAACCAGAGGAGTCGCCCCCTGATGGTCAGGAGAGATAATGCAGGTTGTAAGACACTTCCATATTGGCAACACTGGGCCAAACCGGATGTTGCTGCCTGTTTAGAACCAGCAGACCGATTCATTTTACAATAGTTTGGCTTTTGAATTAATTGTAAAATCCCAGATATAGTATCAGAATAATATTGTGGTAAGTCTTTTTGCTTTTACAAAACAAACAAACAGCACCAAAGACTTGAAGTGGACAGAGACCCTCCTTTTCCAACGGTCTCAGCCTAAACAGACCATACTAACCCAGTGAACGCACCACAATCAAACCAGGTTCGCTGTGAAAAATAAAGCCCCAACATGTATTGCAAAGGCACTGACATAGTGGTCACACGTCTGGAAGCTTCATCGTCATACAAGACGGTTGACTATAATAATTCCACAAGAAGCCATTTATTGGTGAAATGGATTCTGTACGCTGATGTTTAGTTCAACAAATTCAACTGAATCATTATAAATTAATGACATATCTGCCAGGTGAGGTTTTGGTACTGGCAGCATCGGCAACACTGATGCTTTTATATTACAGGAAAAGCCTGGGCATGGATGGGACCTATTTGTTTCACATCTCAGTCATGGTGGTCAAATGTTAAACACGTCAGACCGAGCTGACGGAGCTGGTTTTCTTGAGACAACATAAAGATTTAAAAGAACTCACACATCAAAGTTACATTACTTAATTGGAGGAGAAAAAAGAAAAAAAACATTTCCACTGATCGCATTGAACTACTGTGTTTTGATATCATAATGAATACTTGTGGAAATTGAATGGACATCAAAAGCTGCGGGAGCCTCCAATGCAGAGTTTAACCCCAGTGATGATGATAAAGTGGATGTGGAAAGCGGCATGGCACTAGGCCACAGGCTGGCAGCAGGATGGGTGTAAGTCATATGGGCAGCGGCATTTTACCTTTTTCAAAAAGCACATGTCTTTGCAAATGACAGGGAGGGTTAATGGCCTGGAGTCATTACAGCGGGCTGAGATCAACATCACAACCTGCATTAGCGGCACGTACAAGCCATTTCCCTTTTGTCAAACACTGCACCCTGAAATTACTGCAATTACTGCTTTTTTTTCCTGAAGTGGTTAAAAAGGGCAGAGGTATAGACAAAATGCAGAGGTGGAAAATGACCCAAAGTGGAGAGGTGGATCAAACACTGTGGAGGCTGAAACAAAGCTGAACAGGACAAAGAAACAGACAGCCGTAGTGTGGCCAGCAGGACGATCTGTGAGATCTCCACTGTACATCTCAAGTCATTAACTCTACGCACAGAGCTCGGCTGACAAATCGTCCAGGTAATAACATGATTGCATGCGGTCAATCGAGCAGCATTACAAGATTGTGAGACATTTGGAAATGGGTCATTTTTCAACCGAGAGACCTTTAGTGCAATTTTAATGTTATCTCGGCACACACACACACACACACACACACACACACACACACACACACACACACACACACACACACACACACACACACACACACGTCATCTTTACCGCACGCTTTGTCCACCTTTCATTTAGCATGATGGATGGGTATCCAGTGTGCATGCTACAATGGAGGTGGGCTGGCCTATCTCAGGAGCAAAATGTATTTCTGTTCACGTGTTCAGTACCAAGGAACTCACAGCACAAACGGATGGAAATAGAAATGCATTGAACACATTACAACACTGGGACTGCCTTTACCATTGGCCCTGTTATTTGTCTTTGAATATATTGCAGAGATACTGGATGCGGGTTAACTGGCATCCTGAAGCAACCTAGCCTGATGAATTATATGACATACCACTGTATGCATGAGAAGTGAGAAAGAATATGTTTTCTCACCAAGAAATAATAAAAAGAGAGTTACATGAAAAGAGACAGGTGGCAGGTCAGTTAGACAGTTAAATGGAAATAAGTGCTTGGAGTGACGGTTGGGTTGAAGGATTCATTGATTTACTGCACCTCAAATTCCGCAAAGCGGGTTAACTGTACCCCAAATTGTTATAACAGAAGATATTTTTATTTTTTTCTATACCTGTAGAACATGTCACACACATGAGAAGAGTTCATATTTATTTTTAACTCAACACTTCTTGTTTCTGTTTCAAAATATGAAATCGGGAAAAAAAGTTTATATCTAGTCTACATCTCAAGATTATGCATCTCCACTGTTGTGCTTGTTCTTAATAAAAGATTACGCTGGGAATACATCAGTTGTATAACTGATGTATATCAGAACAGCAGTTCCTTGAATAAATCCACTGACTTAAATCTAACCTTGACCAGAGATAGTATATATTGTATTCTTATGACAATTGGGTGAAATCTGCCCAGTCCATATTATTGTCACACAATCTTTTTACGGGGAGTAGCATGATTGTCACATTAGGGCCCACAACACAATTTCCACATTCATGATTTCATGCTAATTTCACAAAGTCCACAGGCATGGTGTTCCCTGGAAGGTTGAGTGATCCACAGAGGGTTCTGTTCAGTGTTTGGTAAAGGGTTGGGATCATTTCAACAGCTTTTTATCTTTTCACACTTGAAACTTTCCCCTTAACATGTGGACTCTTTAACGTACTCCTATCAGCATGCCACTTCAAAGCTCTGCTGATAGGCACTTCCTTCACAAAATCACTATTGGACACATTTGGTCTCTCGGTGGTTTTGAACAGTGTGTCTGATACAGTCGTAACTTATAATTTGTCCTACATTATATCCCAGCAGAGGCATTTTGGAAATGCTTCTGAACAGTGTAAGAAATGGAAACGATATGATAAAGTGTTCACAAGAATAAGAGTCTTGCAGCTTTTAGTACCCATACTTAGTAGGGGTGGGAATCACCAGAGGTCCCACGATTCAATACTATCACGATACTGCGATATGTTGAGTATTGCAATGTAATCCCTTTTTTCCAACTGCAAATTGTCCCCAAATGAAAACTTTGTCAACATGTTTGATCTAATAAGATAAAGTTGTCTGTCTGTTCATCTCACTTCAATCATTTTTATTGCAGCAAAATGTGATTGTCAAGCAGACAAACTGAGCAGCATGTCATAAATGTTGCACCTGACGAACTGAACTGCTTGTATTACCGTTTATATTACAGTAAGTCGCGTCATTTGCGCCGGAGAGGGGGCGGGGCTTATCTCTGTGCGTGTAAACAGTTTTCATTTACGCCATCCACCATGGAAATAACCACTAGTTCTGCTTTATACTTGTTGTGGAAATCCCCAAAACGGCGGAACATCAAACGCCCTCGTGTCTGGGTTCATAATATTATCCTTAGGCGCACACAGCTCGGTAAATTTCACCGACTTCACCAGGAAGTGAAGCTTCCAGCGCTACTAGAGCACCAGCAGCCGGTTTGATTCATGCTTTTTTTATGTCTTTGACCAGCGCTGTGTCGCGAGTGTTGTCCTGTGTGTCGAGCAACAGCTGTACGAGCAGCGCCGCTACGAGTGGCAGGAAGTCAAGACGCATTTCAAAATTATTTCTCCGGTGTCGCCATTTTTGTTTCCTTCCTACGGATCACGTTGATCCGGGACCTCTGCTGACCTCACCAGAAAATAACACAGCACCATCTAGTGGACTGAAAAAGCAACTGATTTTGGACCAAAAAGTTTATAAAAAGTCGATTCAGCATAGTATCGCGATACTTTGCGTGGTGATATTGTATAATAATTTATATAATAAAAAAAATAAAAAAAAAAATCGATAAACGGAAGCCGAGTATCGATTTTTTTATTATACAAATTAGGCCCTGCACAGTCCCTCAATCTGCACTTCACCTCGCTTAACCTGACTACAACAGGTGCTTGGTTTAGCTTTCTGACAGAAGGTGACCTATCTCCCTACCCAGGACATCAGTTAGTTTAGGGTCCTGATGGGCAGGTTGCACCTTGAATGGTTGCCATTACTGTATGAATGTGTGAGACATAAGAGTGATAACCTTCCTGGGCAATGAAGGAAGACCCTCTTGACTTCACTGCCTCTATGGACAGTGGACCACTTGGTGTGTGATGAGATATCGCTCACTGTTTAAGGAGAAGGTTTCTTTGAGGAGGATCAACCATAATGGACAGTACCTTTCCGTTCTCAATCAAGTCGTGCTGCCAAGAGCCTCAGGATGCCTTGGCCAGCTCAACCTCCCTCCCAAAAGCAAACTTGGATTGACTCGTACTACAGACTCCAATTCAGCAAGCGAGAGGCCTGGTGGTATCCAAAGTGCATCCATCCTTCGCCCCAGTATTGAAATCCACTCTCTCCTGTAGAAACAGGCTATAGGGTTTATCCCAATGCCTGAGGTACAATCTGGGTTTTACAGCCGCTAATTCAACAAAGTTCAAAAACACAGTGGTCTCAATCCAATGTTGGACCTGAGGACGCTAAACACATACAGTACCTATTAGGTTCAAGTTCAGGATGCTGGCTTTACGCCATGTAAAGCAATCAACAAGTTCAGGAGATGCACACCAGTGGACCAAAAGGACCCCTGTTTTCACTTAGCTGTCCTGCAGTAGGATTGTCAGTTTCTGCACTGGAGAAACAGCGCACTAATTCCAGGTTCTGCCGTCCACTCCTACTTTTTCCATCAAGTGCCAGAAAGCAGACCTGGCGCCAATCAGAAACCAGGAACACCGGTTCCTCAACTACCTGGACAATTTATTTGATACTGTAACAATGAGAGAATAGGTGTTTTCTGCCAAGGAGAATTGCTATGTTCTTGCTGCAAGATGATGGACATGTGTTTAGCGAAAATGCATGGAAGGGGATACATTATAGCCTCAACAATGATGAGGCTTATTGTCGCTGAATATTGCTCAGGACTGGCCAAAGCGTTCGACTTTCAACAACTTCTTTCCCATGCGAAGCATTTGATAAAGATATATTACCTTAACAGTGTTTTGGCTGTGATTACATGTTTGTTTTATGAATTGTTCCTTTGACTGAAATACATTCCACTTGTCACGGCCAGGCCGTGCCTCCTGCCTGCACTGTGAGTGTGGTAGGGGCGTGGCTCCCTGATTACACTCACCTGCTCCAGCAACCAAGCTGCCTTCAATCCATTAATCACCCTGCAGTATATCTACCCCGGTTCTTCAGCCACTCATCGCCAAATCGTTGTCTCAACTAACCGGGTAGTGACTGCGCCGTTGGCAAGTTACTTCTGAGATTTAACCCAATTGTTTTTGCCTTGCCTCTGACCCTGTCTTTTTGTTCAGTCAGCCGTCCTCCCAGTTCACCAGTCTGTCCGCTGTCCCCTGCCATTCCGACTATTCCTCCATAGCTGTTTCCCTGGCAATAAACTATTTCCTTCTTCTACTCCATGGTCTGTGTTTGGGTCCTCCACCCCATATTGTGACGCCACTCTTGAATATTGGGAAATGAAGCTTCCTAAATTGCTTAAGGTAATTAAGTGTGTTTTTTGTTTTTTTTTAAATGTTTTGTTCATCTCGAGACTTTTATAATTGATAGAGAATAATTCCCTTGATTGTTCTTTCTTTAAAGAGTAATGTAACAAATACGTTTAGTTATTTACTTTCCTTTTGACACGGGAATGCACAGAGACAAGATTTGGATGGGATTGAGAGTTTTCAGTATTTGTTTTCCACACAATATGCATGCCAAAATAACACCAAGTTTCTGAAGGAACTACGGAGAAAGAAAGCTGTAGGGCAGGAACTCACTTTGCATATTCCCAGTTGGTATTAATAAACCAAAGCAAGCTGATTTTTGATGTTCACTTTGGCAGTGCGGTTGATTTTCTTCTCCTCTTTAAGCATTGAATAATCAATACCAAGTGCCCTGATTTCTTCAACTGTAATGAGTGAGAGTCTTAAGCATGCCAGGGATGAATTACCATCATGCCCTCATGGAGTAGCTTGTCGATGGTACAAATGTGCAATCTGCAACATGTTCAATTATACTCTCAAATCCAAGAGGGCCTTAATCAAGAGCTCCCATCTCATTGTGCCTGAGGTCAGTGGCCGTCTGTCCTCAGTGAGGAGGGACAGATTTTACTTTTTCCAAAAATCTGCATTTTAGCCAGTGAGCAGCTGACTGAGGGAATGAGAAGCTGGCCTGAATCTAACAGCTGGCCCTGCAGATGGAGCTGATGAGGTTTGATTTCCTTCTCAGTAGTATTTGACCAACACCCAGTCTTTAACGTAAACCAATCGAAGCTGCTGCCTCTGTAAACGTAACTCCTTTTGTGGAAGATCAGAGAACATTGTATGCATATTTTATTTATGTGTTTCTGTTGTACATCAATTTGTCAAAAGGACAAGTGGTGGTATCGTTAATCTTGGCTCTGAAAGTATGAAGTATGGCTAAAACACAATCTCTTTCAGGCTTCAATAAAAAGGCAAACATGCTTGTCAATGACCCTGCATATGTCCTGACTGACTAATTTAAGATGATGCCAATATGTGTGTGTGAGTGAAACAAATAGAAAGGCATTTGGTTTTATTCAGTCAATATACTGTACCAGTTAGAGAATGGCCCATGGCAGTAATCATGTGTATTTGACGACCACAATAAAAAAATAATCTGTTAATTGGTTGTCTGAGTTTGGAAACTTTCTTGCCTCAAACTTATTTTTAATTGTTTTGAATTTTTCAGTGCATCATGGCTAGGGATGGTATCTTTTTTTCTTCTTCCCGATACCGGCGCTAAAATATTCTTTTAAAACCATGCCGGTGCTTAAAAGAATACGGCCTACGTAGGCAGGAACAAACATTAAAACAACCATTCACATCACAAGTAGACAGATAAACAAGTGGATCATCATAAAGTGCATGTGCCATTGAATATTGTTCAGCAGTTAGTGCTAGTGTGCTAGTGTCCTCAGCTTTTTTTGGGGGGACGGGGGGGTTCTATACATTTGACAGCCTGTGGGTAAAAGCTGTTTTGTAGTCCGTTTGTGCGTGTTTTAATTGTCCTGTATCTCCTTCCAGATGGAAGTGGGTGGGTGGGGTCTTTGGAGATACAGTTGGCTTTTTTACAGAGCCGGCCAGCGTATAGGTCACTGAGGGGGGGGCTAATGTGGTCCCAATCACTTCTGCACTGTGCAGCTAGCAAACCACACAGTGCAGCAGTCGGGTCAGGAGGCTCTCAATGGTCGCCCAATAGAAGTTTATCGGCAGGTGTTGAGGAAGGTGAGCCTGCTTCAACTTCCTGAGGAAATAGAGCCTCTGCTGGGCCTTCCCCACCTGATGGGAGATGTTTTTGGACCAGGTGAGGTCTGATGAAATGTGGACTCCGAGGTATGTGAAGCAGTCCACCCTCTCCACCTCCTCTCCACGTACACGGAGGGCAGCGTGCTCCACCCGCCTTGCTCTCCTGAAGTCTATTATCATTTCTTTTGTTTTTGTTGTGTTTAAGTCCAGGTTGTTATGTGAACACCATTGTGTCAGATGTTGGATCTTCTCTCTGTAGGCTGTCTCGTTGTTGTTGGTTATCAGTCCTACTACAGCAGTGTCGTCTGCAAATTTGACCACGGTGTTAGTGGGGTGAATAGCTGTGCAGTCAAATGTGAAGAGGGAATAGAGAAAAGGACTGAGGACGCACCCCTGTGGTGTTCCAGTGCTCAGGGTCAGAGTGGTTGAGGTGTGGTCCCCCATCCGGACACACTGGGGTCTGTTCCAGGAAGTCCGGCACCCATTTGCTCAGTGAACTGCCCAAGCTGCTCAATTTTTGAACCAGTTTGTGTGGAATTATTGTGTTAAAAGCAGAACTGAAATCAACAAACAGCATCTTTACATATGTTGTGATCCAGGTGTGTAAGGGCTGCGTGAAGAGCTGTTGTGATTGCATCATCTGTTGATCTGTTTGTCCGATAAGCAAACTGGTGTTGGTCAAGATCGGCAGGGATGACAGTTTTAATGTGGGAGAGAACTAGTCTCTCGAAACATTTTGTGATTATGGGTGTTAGAGCAACTGGCTGATAGTCATTCAAGCAGTTCACTTAGTTTTTTTTCTTGGGTACAGGGACAATGGTGGTTGTCTTAAGGCATGTGGGAACAACAGACTGTTCAATTGAGAGGTTGAAGATGGTGGTAAATACCCCTGTTAGCTCGTCTGCACTGGCCTTAATGATTTTTCCGGAGACCCATCCGGTCCTGTCGCTTTACTGGTGTTGACTCGGCGCAGGACGGATCTAACCTGGTGGTGTTGGAGCGTTATCAGTTGGTCCTTCTCTGGTAGAACAGGGTGGATGTTGGTTTCCTTGTTTTCCCTATCGAACTGAGCGAAGAAGTGATTCAGGGTATCAGGAAGAGTGTTGTCTGTGGGGCTTAAGGCTGTGCAGTTGTTTGTTGCTATAACTCCAGCTATATATTTATCAAGTTTCTAAATGCATACATGAGTGATGCCACAGTAACGAAACCGTTCGAACATATCTCAGAATAACAGTGCTATTTTAAGCGCATGAGTGAATCAAGCTTGGAGAACACAGGGACCACATGAATTCATAAAAGATTCACCTTGAGGCGAACATAACCCACCCCCTTAAACACGCATGTTATGCACAGCATCACCCCCACATGCAGCTGTCTGTGGTGTTCTGCTTGGTTTAGTGTCCTACCATGTCTCTTGATGCCCGAGAAAGCAGGCAAACATTAACCATGCAGAGCTTTGTTCTGGTCTCACTGAACACGGCGCTGTTCATGAGCTGCAATCTGGTCGAATACTTTTGTTTCTTAGATGAAAGCTTCCTCCTAATTTCTGCATCGCTCCTCTGCTCGGTGGGAGACGGACAAAGTGTAAACAGCACGAGTAAACATGTACAGAGATAACAAACAAACAAGTAATCAAATTGATCGAGCTTAAACAATTAGAAAAAAATGCGCAAATCATGTGATTACAACTTCTTTCTGGTTCATAATATAAATTCAATCTTTCCAGGCATCTAAACATATTGTCCGGTGCAGAAGTTGATACAAAACATGACCTTTCCACAAAACAATTTTAGCTGCCAGTAAGTCTAATTTATTATGGGCACTTTCTTGAGAAAGGATACAAATGTATTTGATATCATGAATTCTTTACCGTTACATCAACAGCTCAAGCAGGAAAAAGCAGAAGAGCAACGTTGCCAACATGTCATGCGTCTCCAAATAACATGTTTTGGTCTTTACTCATTATCATCAAGCAGTATAGTACCAGCACATTATTCTTTTCGCAAAGCTCGTAACTGAACCTTCACTTTCCTGATGCTGAGCACAGCTCAAGACATACTTGCTGACAGAAACTAAAAGAGAAACATGAAGACCAAATTTGAAATTAAATACAAACTGCTGATTATGATATGGAACAAGACCCATCAAATTAGATTATAAATTACAATTTCTTTATCTAATTTATCCTCTCTTTTTTCTAATATTGATTTGCCTCATTCAATTACCTGTCCCTGTTTCATTTTTTTTATATATATAAATATAGATTCAATAAAATGAGTGCGCTCAAGCTATATGCAGTTGCTGAGAAAAAGAGACTTGCTGTAATTCTTTATCCCTCTGTGCTCCCATGCATGTGGTGATTTATTGTGCACAGGGCAGTTCAAGACACAAACTGTAGAAGAGCGTTGTGCTTTTTAATCCAAGAAAAGGACGGATCCTCTTAGTTGCAGAAAACTACCAAATGTGTTTTCCAGAGACGGGTCTTCTCAAAGTTGGAAACAAATGAATGGATTTGCAGGAATCCACACTTCCTTAAGTTTACTTTGACTCTAATAACAGATTGCTACCTTATTACTGCCAGATAACAATTTAAGAATTCCAAAATGAAAACGCAGATTAACAGAGTCTGCTGCCATCTAGTGGAATCAATAGTCCCAGAGCTCCTCACAGAGAAGGTCCGGAGGGCCGAGGGAACCAATAAAAGTGCTCATATGAGGATGCAGGGTCACAGAAGGATGGAGTCAAGATCAATGGCATCTCAGTCGGCCCATTAATCCATGCGTGGCCGTCTCACACATGACCCACTTTGGCCACTTACTGCCCATCAGCAGTGCATGGAGCTGGAGGAGCGAGCGCTCATCACAGCCCTGTCACGCCCAGTCCACCATCAAGCTCCGTTCGAGCTTATTAAGCAGGACTTGGTCTCCGGAGAGCTCATCACGGGGAGCTAACAATGTGGACACATCCGTGGGTCAGGCCCAACACCCGGCGCTGCGCTGTCTGCCGCAGACAACCAGGTGGGGAGGTAAGGAACGAGGTAAGTCATGAGCGCGGAAGTAATACAAAAAACACATTTTAGTTATTCAGCAGTGTCAAACCACTTAACTAGGATGCCTTATTTATTTTTCAATGAAAAGAATGCTCCACGTTCTCGGGTTCCGTCTTCTCAGATGGAGGGACCGCTGCTTGTCTCCGTCGTCCCTGAATGTCTTTGGGCTTTTGTTCAGATAAAGCCAGACGTTGACGTCTCTGCTCCGCAAAGCTGTGACTGGCATCTTTTCACTCTTTTGAAAAATGTAATAATCTAGAAAACATTCGGCAGATTAATGGACGATAAAAAATCTTTTGTTAGTTATAGCCACTAGCTCAATCCCTCCTCTCCATATGCCTCATATATTCATTATTTTTCATGTTGGTTTTTAAGACTATATTTTGAAAGTTATTGGCAGTACAAGAAAACTACGTCAAATTCTGTTTTTATTCATTCTTTAATATTTATTACTTTTCCCCATATATATATATATATATATATATATATATATATATATATATATATATATATATATATATATATATATATATATATACACACACACAAAAAATAAAAAATAATCCACCACACAGCACTTAGTAAGAAAAAGAAGAACATTTAAAGCTGGTTGGCGTCTACTTGTCATTTCCTTCCTCCAGTAGCAAATGTGAGTTTTCATTCAAACTGAATTATGACTGCTGCTTTAACTGCATGCCAAATTAATCAGAGCACACAAGTCCAAATTGCCTCCTAAGTAACCAGATGAAGGTCGCTGACAAACAATGCAGCATTTAAAAGGCTATTTTTTAAACTGAGTCTGGCACAGCCACATAGAGCTACACTGCATCGCTCCCAGCAACCGTCACAGAGCACAACGAGGGTCCGTTTGAACCGCATGATGCTGAATACCGTCGTTCCCCACTAGCCTGTATTCGTCCTCCGCTCTAGGTGTGGAGGGCCTCGACGGTGACCACGTCTGGGTGTGTTTGATCCTAATAATGACGTGGGTGGTTCTACATTGGTGAGCGTTGAAAGCCTGATGCGTCTCACACAAATGCTAAAAGGTGCTTCTGTGCATCGGTATCGGATGCAGAGGGGCTTTGACCAAGTGTCGGTATTTGGCAACCGGGTTGGTGCTCCTACGTTTCAAGTACGCCTCCAGGATTAGTTTTGTAAGGGATGGCTTATCTAGTTACGCTTGCATTGTATTCCTTCAAAATAAACCTCCTCCTTCGCAGGAAATGCAAGGTATAGGCCACAAACAAGACTTAGTGAGGTTTAGGGAAAGAGTGTGGTTGAGGTTCACTTGACTAACGAGTCACATGACCGGCGAGTGACACACGAGTCACATGACTAGTCCCTGACTCTGGCTGCCCGAAGTAGAGATAGCATGTTTATTACGTTTGGGGAGATATTTATCGAGCAGCATTTTGTGCGTTAAATAGCGAGACAGCTGAAAGAGACACACCTCTGCTTACTGATCACCTTCTAGTCTCTCCATGAAGGAATGAACAGCAACATAATTACCAATGCACGAGTAATTAAGAATTCTGTATCAGACCTCGTTACACAAAACGGCATGGTTGTTAAGGGACTGGGGGGGTGTCCTACACAGGGGATGGGCTGTTCACTGGAGTCAGATCCTCATCAAAGGAACAACGGTTACACGTTTGAGAAACATACACCCTCACAACTCTCGGTTCTGAAAGCACAGTTTACAGTTAAGTTTCAGAGCATCAACATCAAGCTCCATGAACCCCCTCCAGGCAAATGTGTGATTTGTGCAATTGGGCTATATAAATAAAACCGTCTTGACAAGCTCAGAGGCGAAATTTAAGATTTGAATTGCTAAAAACAAAAAGGGAGAGTATCTTTAAAAATGTATTCAGGTTCTTTAGAATATATACAAAACCTACACATGAGACAACTGTGTGTAAACTGTCAAGCATAAACAGTGAGCTTTTTGCACCCTTTCATTTTCAGTCCAGCATTTATTAAAAACAGCATCAATATGTGTTGATGTTAAAAGCTGCGTCGTCCTGTCATCCTGAATGAAACACTCTGGCTCTGCTGGAAGTGACACACCGCCTCTCCGAGTGGAGGGTTCAGAGTCTTTTCGCTGGCAGAGGGAGGAGAGAGATTAGCCTAAAAGACAGCTCTATTAGAGACTTAACCTGGGCTTTGATCATTCCCTGAGCTCCTCTTCAGATCAGCCTGAGCAACAGACGGCAAATCTGACAGGCTCCTGCTCTAGCCCCCACCACATCCCTCATAATGTAGCCAGACTTCAATGTGATCAAAGACCCCCTTTCTGGTGACTGAGGGCTCCCATCTGTCCGCTTACAAAAGAGAAGACTTGGAGTGAGAAAGTGAGACTGTCAGACTGAGTGAGGGGGAGCATTTTGGGGCACATATGAGTACAGTATGCCGGAGTCCAGAGACAGAATAAAGCATCTGTGATGTTTATTTAGTCTCTGACACATCCTCCCTTCCCTCTTCACCGTGTATCTGCAGCATAATGACTTCTGCCAGCGACTCCCCTCGACCGCCAGCCGTGATTGCTACGAACATATACACTGCTATAAATGCGCAGTACAAAGCAGACAGATAAGAGCCTATTCATTTGGGCGCTGACTGGCCAAATATGGAACATTGGACAGAAAATAAATATATAAAAAGACCTGAGGCCCTATTCATGAAACTCATCACTAACAGCAGAGGATTGCACGACATGCGCTGCTCTGTAATTTGATCTTTTTTATGATTTGGCTGAGGTTGTGATTGCCATAAACGCACCGCGGCATAAATATTCTCGGCAATTACTTCGGTGACAAACAATACCAATCATTGAGTTAGTTAACACTGAATATGTATGAGGGTGAGAGAGGGCAACATCTTCTGATCTGGCTCAATCATCAACGTCACCAACGTCAAACATCTTCAAGTTCTCACACATTTAAGAGATTACAGCAATGCGAGCCGCTCTGTGAGCTAAAAGGTGAACACACAAACTCACAAGGGCAATGCTAACATAAGATTGTGAGCATGACGGACATTACAGCTGCTGAACATCATTAAATTAGCATGTTAGCATGCTAACATCTGCAGATGTGAAATAATCACAGAGTGCAGCTGAGGCTGATTGGAGTTGTCAGTGTTGCAGGTATGAAGTCAGGAACCAAAGCATTGGGCGAGTTGGACATTTGACCTGATTCTGGCACTCGATGAAAAGTACACGATCAGCCAAGTGATCAGAATGCATCCTGACGGGGAGATGAAAGGCTGAAGTTGATCTTCAATGGTACTCCAGGGGTACTATTTTTCAATAACATATTTTAAGTTACCACCCATTCAAACATCCTTTAAATGGACACGAATTCCCCCATCTGGGTTGCACTGCAGTGTTCAAGTAGACGTATCAACCCCAAATGAGTTATTTTAGATGATTTTTTTTTCCAGAATCTTTTTACGAAAAAAAATTATATTTAAAAAAAAAAAAAAAAATGATACCATATTTTGGTCATAACTATGAACATCCAGCATGATATGAGCCAGATTCCCCAAAGATGCCTCCTCGAGTGGTCCCCGAGGTTTTCAAACATTATGGTTCAGGGCCTTAACAACAGCCCACATACTAATAAGACACCTTTTGGAAAGATTAAGACCTAAAGAATCGGAATCACAATAAAACAAAGCATGTTAGGAAGGAATTTCAGTCAAAACACTGTGTCATACGGTTCAAAAATGGAAAAATTACTTATTTTATGGCAAAACATTGGCCGATTTGGGCATGCTGGGTACCGAAATGTTCATTAGCTTCCGCACTTGCTGTATGATGCGGTTTTAGAAATGTGGGTGGACCAGGAAGGCTTCAGGACTCAGAAATGTGTGCCGGAAAAAGAAAAAGAAAGCTCTGGCCGTTTTGTGACTTTACAGGTACTAATAATATTTGATAGAATAATATTCTATCAAATATAAGTGTAAGTTCCTGAACTAAATTGTATATATTCCAATTTAAATCAGACACTGATGGCACAGTGATGTGTATTACATCTTTTTATCAACCAAAAATGCTTTGCGTTGGTTAGGGGGTACTTGGCTGAAAATGTTTTTCACATGGGGTACATCACTGAATAAAGGTTGAGAACCACTGATCTACACAATACATCCATTATTCAACACATTCTCACAGCAACTTGTCACAATCTGATGGTTTGTCAGAACCCTTGGAGTCACTTTCTAACCAACTGGGTATTCCAGCGCAGGGCCGCAGTACACATGGTCAACGTTTTACATTCAAACATCACTGGCTTAGGTTTAGGCAACAAAACCACTTAATTAGGTTTCTGGGAAAAAAATCTAGAATGGACTTGAAATAAACTAAGAAAACAATGTAATGTACGAAAAGCACGTCACAACCTTTCATTTACGTGTCAAAATAGTGCAACAAGACTTTGGGACACAAACAGCAGACCAGAACACCGGTCTCCTAGTTGAAAGTCCTGTTTGTTTGACCCTCCCTCCCTGGGTGGGTTTCACTGTCTGATATAACGACATCACACTCCCAGTGCATTTTTTCTGATCATCCGACGCAGATGGGTTTACATTTAAGTTACTGTAGTGCTTCGGTATCAGTCAGAGGCCAACAAGGTGTCTGTATTTGACCTTATTGTGCTGTCAGAGGTGAAGTGAGGGGATCACCAAATGTGTGGAACAAAGTGGTGGACCAACCACCACCGACTGACTGACATTTGGTACCTTGGTACCTGTGTCCGTACAGAGATGTCGCCGTCTGGTTGAGACTGAATAGTTAACGTTAGTCAACCCTGAATGACCAGAGAAGTTCACTGCCAGAGGAGAGAATCTCTTCATCATGTCGCACAGCATCTCTCCGCTTGTCAATATTACCAGGTATGAAACTAAATGAGTCTTCCAACCAAAGTTCAGCGCTGCAGTTTCTTTTTATACACCACTCAAAACTAATGAATAGTTAATGGGAAATACCACTAATCACTAAAGCTGTCGGCTAGAACTCACAGATCAGCTCTCTGTGCACAAAGTCTGATCCCTGTCAGTAAGAATTGTAATACAGAGAACCGATCACAAAGCGATTGGCCATGCCTTCACCACACAACACAATCATTAATGTACACACAGCCATCTCAAAATATACTCCCTTTCCTCCTTCCATGAACTAGGTGCATGGCCGCTTCCCCACTTCCTACTCCCCTATTTTCGGTGCCCTTGCTCAGACCGCACCAATTATTGAACGTGGCCTTCAAGTTTGCTCTCAACTACACACCTGCAATGTTTCCTGACTGCATCTTTTGCACGGCTGTGACATTTTTTTAAAGTGATTCAAAAGACGAAGCAGAGTTCACAGCTCTGATCTCCTCAGACAGGTCATTCCAGAGAGGAGATGTGACTGCAAAGGCTCCATCAGCTCTGGTAGTCTGGAACAAACGGGAACAACCCATCTGAGGATTTCAGGGAGGACTTGCAGAGGCCTGTTATATATGCATGTAGGGGCAGTTGGATATGTTGCTCACATTCTTTTGCTCTGAATAATTGGCTCTAAAATGGATGAAAAATATTCTATTATGTGATCAGTAGACAAGGTTTTGAATGGATTTGGTGAATTCCTTTGTGGTATTAGAGGTGAGGTGGTCCGCGAGTGTCATCTCAGCTAATGATGTCACAGCTTCTTGAATGCAATGATACGGCAGTTTCTCATTGATGCGCATTTATATTCCTGAGTTGTACAAATGGCTCTTTGTCCCGCCCACAACATGAAAAAATGTGTTCATTGTCCTTGCCGTCTATTCATCTCGAAATGCATGTGCATGTCTCTCCCTATCTGTCAATCTTTCTCACACACACACACACACACACACACACACACAAACACACACACACACACACACACACACACACACACACACACACACACCTCCAGTTTGGCTGGGAACAGGTTTTGCCCCCGGGCTCTGTCTTGCTCATATCCCATTACTAGGCTAATGAAAGTTTGAGGATCAAATCCAATGCCTTTCACACTGTTTAACCCTCATGAAAACCTGTGACCTCTGCTCAAGAGCGAAGTGTCTCTCTCTCTCACACACACACACACACACACACACACACACACAGTGGGTGATTACATACAATGGCAAGAAACACAGAGCTCATAAACAAACAGAAAACTGTCACAGTGGTGTGCACATTACTTGTGCACATTACTTGTGCACACCACTGTGCATTTAGTATATGTATAGTCATGTACAGTGTTGATTGCTTGATTTGTTCATTTCTTTATGAATAATAGATGTGTTGTGATGACTGGAACACCTGACTCTGATTACTTACTTATACCTAGGTAAGTGGGTGACTTCTGAAAATCATGCGCGCTTTCATAAAAACAGTGTTGACATGCAGCTGATAGTACAAATACTTGAACGCTGCTGCCTTAATGACCTGAAGCTTATACAGACGTTTATTTTGATCTTCTAATTTGTCTTTCCTACACTCTCTCTCCATCTTGATGTATAGTCTCTGGCGTAACCAGATTTCATCAATGTGAACTCTGCATGCCACACAGTGCAAATAGATTCAATGCACATACCGTCACTGCAGCCCTGTGAGATACCTCCCAAAAAATATCACAATTATTTGATACAATTCACTAAAATGAATATACTGTTATTTTTCTTGTATTAAATATTATGTATCTGTTATTTATACAGTTATTTATCTAGCACATTGCACTGCACTTGTACTGCTTCTTTGCACTTCTAGTCAGATGCTGAAACTGCATTTCGTTGCCTTAGTACTTGTACTCTGTGCAATGACAATAAAGTTGAATCTGAAGTATCGACAAAACATTTACTCATTTATTTCAGCGTCTCATTAGTTTCCCTGCAATATGCTCCCAGCAACAAAAGCATAAATAATGTTTTTAGGGTTAAGGAAATGTCAACATATTCCTCCTCATGTCACCCAGTTTTATGTGTATATGACAATGGGTCAAGAGCAACCCGTTCTCACTCCCAACACTTGGTTAGTGGCCCTAACGCCAACGCAAACACTCCCACGTCCTTATTACACACTCAGAGCAAGTAAAAGAAGCCAGAGATCCCTAACGGGGCTGGAAGGAGGGCTGGTGGACGAGTCAAACAAACACAAGGCTCTCTATTAGAGACCACTATCCATGTCTCGTCCGAAACTAAAAGTGAGTCGCTAGCGACATGAGTCGCTAGAGACGTGAGTCGCTAGTCACGTGACTCGTGTGTCACTCGCCGGTCATGTGACTCGTTAGTCAAGTGAACCTCAACCACACTCTTTCCCTAAACCTCCTTAAGTGTAGTTTGTGGCCTATACCTTACATTTCCTTTGAAAGAGGAGGTTTATTTTGAAGGAATACTATGCAAGCGTAACTAGATAAGCCATCCCTTACAAAACTGATGCTAGAGGCGTACTTGAAACGTAGGAGCACCAACCCGGTCGCCAAATACAGACACTTGGTCAAAGCCCCTCTGCGTCCGACACCGATGCACAGAAGCACCTTTTAGCATCTGTGTGAGACGCAACAGGCTTTCAACGCTCACCAATGTAGAACCACCCACGTCATTATTAGACGCTCGTTGGCTTGCCTGTGAATCCAAGCCAACGTTCATGTTCTTTTACCATAGCTTTTATTTCTACGCAACATCCATACTCAAGTAACACCAGTTATGTTACAAAAACAGTTATTTTAACCCAAATCACGATTCATTCCTAAACTTGATCAAGTAAATCTAAAAACTAAGTAAATCTATATTAAGTGTATTTTGAAAAGAGATCACATCTGACAGCAACCACTGTTTCCAGTACACTGTACTGACAAAACATTCTTTGTACTTATGATCTTGGGACCAAACATTGCTTTGATATATGTCTTATGTGTCTTAATTATGCATCTTCTCAGATCTTCACTGTGCTCTTTGGACTTTCCCAGTGTGATGTTTGTGTCTCATTCTAATGCATGTAGTCAAACCAGCAAAATCTATACAGACAGTTACCAACGGTCACAGTAATCACTGACAGGAAGTTAAGAGGTCATCTTGTGGTCATACTTTTTCAAACTTTTCATTCCACCGACATTTATAAGTTGTTGTATGTCTATTTTTGTCCCCGTCATTCTGTCACAGACGGAGAGCAGTTGCAGAAATAATCAAAGCCCCCAAACTCTCATGCCATAAGTCTTCCTCAAACATCACATCTTCCTGGAAACATTTTACTTTACTACTTGATGCAGTGCATTCTGTTGGAAAGGAATATCATCTTGATGTCTCTTTTGTTTCAGTAGGACATTGTAAAGTGCATCAAGACAATCAGTGTGTATCCTTACCGACTGGCTGGTAGCCCTGACTCGTAGGACCTCCAAATGGGTTGCGACTGCCAAAGGAGCCTCCATCAATGGACCCATATGACATTCTGCCTGATGGTTGGTGGCGTGTCAGCTACAGGCACCTTGGGAAGGAAACAGAACCGAATTCAACAACAAAACACATTTTATTTCCACTTTGCAAAAGATTTGTATAGATTAGATTTGGACAGGTGGTTTTTAACATCACCAACATTTTTAAGCTTGAATTTCCAGTTACCACATTTGTGAGTTACCGCAGCCAGAATATCCTAGTTTAAAGGCAACTACATAAGCACATGTTTAGGCATACCCACTCCAACTTTCATTCAAGGAAAAAAACTCACAAACACGCCCCAAAATCAACATGATCTCACTGAAATACGTGACACGATCACACCTCCAAAGAAATCACGTGCCATTACCACGAAAACAATAACATTAGCTTTAGGAAAAGTATCTAAACCAGTAGTAAAACTCAGTAAAATACGTAAACACATCATGAAAGCAACTTCACAACAACTCAACACAACGTTGAAGCACCAACACTAAAACCGTTTGAAAGTGCAGAGTTAGTCTGACTGAGAGCAGGCAGACAAAGAAAGCGGCTCGCTGGTGAACAAAGTGGAAGGTTTTGCAGCTAAAGAGGCAGAGAACGCTAAAGTGTCACTAAGTTAACACAATAAAGTTGTATTCAGTGTTCATTCATCATATACCAGATTCCTTTTTTGTTCAAAGGATGATAAAGTGGTGTAATTAAATATATCAATATGGACAGCATTCAGTGGCTTTATTTCAGTAGTCAATGAAATGCTGTTAAAACACATTCAGACTTTAGCCTATTTAAAAAAACTGTATTATGCAGCTGCACCACAATTCTGCACACTCCAAAAATATTAACATATAATCTCCAATATTATAGGAATTATGTTCCATCAGGGACAGCTGTCTGTGTGCACAGTCACAGAAAAATATTTTTAAAAAAATGAAATTGATCGTCTCGCAGTTGTGTTCCTCCACCAATCAGTCGTCATGCAGTGTACATCCATGTCTGTCCAAAATGTCATCGCTTCCTCACTTTCTATCCTATTAGACATGTTTTGTGAACTTGTCATAGTAAGCATATGGTCAATATGATCTTTGACCATCAAATTTTAATCAGTTCAACCTTGAGTGGATTTTTTGCAAGTGAGTTTTAAGAAATCCACTCAATGCGTTGCCGAGATATCAAACACTGAACTATGATAAATAATACATTTATTTTGCTTTGTAATGTACTTAAAGCAGTTTGAGGGTTGAATTTGTTAATCCACAGTGTGCTCTTATTTTGAAATAAAGGCAAAACAAGTAGACTTCAAACCGTGTGCCTGAATCCATCCTCCTTGACACAGATGGAGGTGCTCTGCTAACATGCTAACATGCTGCCCATGTTACATATCCCGTGTTGATCAGGGGCAAACTCTGGATATGAAAAGTGGAGGCAATGCTGAAGTGCCTTGAACCTGCATTATCTCTAATGTCCACCAGGGGGCGACTCATTTGGTTGTTAAAAGAAGTCTGATTGTAGTTTATGGTCTCAATTTCTAGTTTCAAGTCTTCTTCAATGCAGCATGATGTTCATTTAGTGAATTGTGAGTGAACAGACCATAAATCAGGGGATGCTTCATGGCGGCTCTACAAGGTGGTTGATCTTCGTAGAACTTTAACCCTTTCTCAGTTTGTTTTCAGTTCATGAACATTAGATGTAACATTTTGGTCGGCTTCAAATGTCTTATTCAGTGCTGGGTTGTACTTAGCTCCACCCTCTCATCACTTCTGGTTAAAAAAAGAGGGTTAAGGCACAAGATGACGATAGCCAAAAACCCAAATGGCGATGGACAAAATGTCTTCAAATCTGTAGTCTCTACCAATGTTGTGACATCTCTGTGACTACATCCCCTTCTTATATACAGTCGATGTTGTAGACATGATGCAACGGCGGCTACAGGGGCTTCAACTTTTAGGGTTGAACATGACTAGTTTAGAATTAGACATGGTGAATATAGTGTTTTAGTTATAATGGCTCAATCAAACGTGTGCGTGTGTGGGTCCCTTCAGAAGAAAGGAAATTAAACCGTCGGCGGCATCAAGCATGCACAGTAGAAGCTCAAGTAACCAGTGGATGTTTGGTTTTCAGGCTCCACTCCTCTCCTCTCCTCTCCTGTTGACCGAGGAGAGGAGAGGAGGACACAGAATACTCATCTGAATACTGCTGGAAAGGTCAAATCATCATGTGAACATGTGTTTCACCCGCGGCCACAGACACACAGATGAAGCTCTAATCAACAAACCTCGAAGCGCCTCAGCATCTCTATCAAAGGTCAGAATATGATCCTGGTCAAGCGGCCAATGCTCTGCCCCCACCGTGAAAGACATGCATTCAGACAAGCAGGAGAATGTGATTACACTCCAGAGTCTTTGTGCAGCCAATTGTCGTGGTGCTGCCAGTGAATCCGGCCTATAGGACTGGCATTATGGGCACGGAGCGGGACAGAGGAGCAGCCGCCCATTACCGGGAGACGGACTCACTGGGCCACGAAAATGTTTAATCCGATTAATTTTTAGAGAGAAGGGAGATTAATTACTTTTGGCAGTCCATAAACAATCTTCACTCTGCTTAAATTCAAGCCCAGTGACTGCGCCTTGTGTCCCCTCTGAAGTGTGGACACGCGCCGCCGCTATCTGCTTACAAGATGCACGCACACGCACACGCACACAGATTCGCCTTGCCCTTCATTTCTGTGTCAAATTATAAATCCCCCTGGTTATGAAAGTGAAAGTCAGGGTTATTAGGGGGAGATTCAAATTTATTTTTTTTATTTTTTTTAAATCGGTATGCTGCTGTCCCGTTACTCATGCGTTCGATGGCATCATCCCTAAAATGACACCACACATTTAGATTTCTTTAATTTCCCTCTATGAAGTTTTTTTGGGGCCAAATGCTGATTTTTATGCAATTATTGTCAGGCAGGAGAGCAGCTAGAAGTGTTGTAAATGGTAAATGTAAAACCTACCTTGTAAATGCTAAGTACTTGTATCGCGCTTTAACAGTCAAACTCATCCCCTTGAGGTGTAATGTGGTTTCTTCGTTTTCGCTACACCTTGGGTCATAGAGCCCTCAGGAGATTTGAGACGGGTCTTGTTTTCCCAAGAGATGACGTTCCAGAAATGTTCCAAACGTTCCTATTTTACACTGCCTACACAACAATTACCTGTATAACACTATCTATAATAGCACTATATACTCCATACGGACAATAATAGATTCAGAGGAGTTCAAGGCTTTAATCTCAACCCTGAAATATAAGAATCCAGCAGTTCTTTTGGTTACTCCTCTCCTTAACCTTTTGGAAACCACCCTATTTTTTAGGTCCTTTCCTCGAAAATGTCATACCCAAACTAAAAAGGTTGTATCTCTGCAACCACTAGGGCTATTTGAATAATGTTGGTGTTATAATAAAAATGTACTCGTGAGATTTTGTTCAGATGTGTAAATATCAGTCTATATGTTACTTGATTAAGAGACAATGAAGATGACCCCTAGGAAAAAAAATCACTTACAGGATGATTATTTCTTTGAGATGATGCAGCTATGCAGATATGTGAACATGCTCTAACCCAAATCATAGCACTCTGCAAAGGTTGACTTTGATAAAGTGAACCAGAACAAAGTTAGAGAGGGTTTAGTACAAAGAACATTCAGATGAGGTCTCCAAAATTTGCGAGCATCTGTGACATTTTTATTTTTTCATGTACCAAACCATATATTTCACTTGTATATTACTTATGGTGTTCAATACATGCAGATACAGCTGTTTTGGGCCTTTTTTCATAAAGCAAGCTATGATTTACAGTTTTATATAACAATTGCTCAGTCTGCCCCCCCTAGGATAAACGTCTGTTAAAGCAATTTTACAGCACACACAGAAAAAACATATGAAAATATCTGGGAGGTGAAAGATTTCTCTAAATTTGTCCTCGCTTGGAGAGACAAAAAAAGGCCCTTATACTGGCAAACAGAAGAGAAGCGAGGCAGAGTTGCGTGCATCCCTGTGTGACACCGCAGGACACAAACTGATCGTGCATACAGGCCTGGCAGGGCACAGTGACGGGATCCACAGCTACTGCCCTCCCCCACTGGGTTTCATTCAGTCCCCCACTCTTTTCACAGCTGCCATTATCAGCAACACAAGGCTGAGCTTAGCCAGAGCAGGCAACTGAGCAGGAATAAGCCTCCACCCTGGACACAAATGCAGCATTTATCACAAACAAGCAAGGGCCGACCTGTGGCGGGGCTGTGTGTGTGTGTGCGTGCACACAATTGTATTTTTATTAAGGTTAACTTCAATATTTCTAGAAAGAAGGAACCAGTCATGTTGTCGTTATTCACTACTTTTACGTTCAACCATGTTGGGACTCCACCATGTGGCTGAAACAAAGGCATGGGGCCCACCTGGCAGCCGGTATAGAATTAAACCCCACCAAACCCCCATCAGACTCACCCACGTGTAAGATTTGGTTGAAACCACATCACTGGGGTCTCGTTGGAAGATGCAGCGCAGTAAAGCTCCGGGTCCGGATTGAAGACAGAAATTCAAGGAAACACGCCAACCACTGCGAAGCAATCTCATATAAGAGACTTGTGTCTGGGCAGAGGGAGGTCAGTGTGTCTGTGATTGTGTTGTTTGAAGTTTAACTGTTAACTGTTGTGTCACTTCACTCATACACACATGCAAGTTGTGCTGTTATGCTCTTCTCAGACTCACAGTGTGTAATCGCAGCATCTATTGTGAGCCTCATTACTCCGTTAAATAATCGTGGCCTCGCCGCCATCTTGTAGTCTTGTGCAGCGTAATCGCATTAGGTCATTTTTCTCTTGCTTCTTCCACACACACACACACACACACACACACACACACACACACACACACACACACACACGATTGTTTGTTGATTTTGAATAGTAAGCTTGTAATTCTATCGTAGTTGTTGTTAGCTTATGATATTGACAGTATTGTTTGAAGTAAATACACATCGTTATACTTTAAAGAGCAGTTTTCTGTGATTACTTTGTACATGTGTGGTGGGATAATAGCTGGATATTGTGTTCAAATTCAAAGCTCCACTGTTCACTCAGAATGTCAAAATGTCAAAGTACTATTCCACAGAGAGAACAACAATGTTGAGACTTAATTTATAGTTTGGCTATTGGTCCCTGATCTCAGGGTGGTGCCCCTTTTTTATTAATATATGTTAATAATTGTATTGATATTAACAATGTTATTGATGTGAATATTTTAGCTTTCATACTTGCTGATAACCAAACACGCTCCAACAACCATGTTCCCGTCAAAACAAATCCACATACGAGTCGTTTCCTTTGTTCTTGATTATGTGGTGAAGCTTTTAAAACAGCTCTATGGACTGAAGTGTAGACGTGACACAAAGAATTGATTTAATCATGAAGCTTAATGTCACTGTACAATGCTGTGGTTTGTCCGTGAAGAGAAGGATTCCCTACTAACAGACACACAATGGCTCACTCATGAATGGGCATTAGCAGATCAGCGTTGTAAAAGTCTAGTGTATGAAATGTATCTTCACTGCGCTTTTAATAAACTATGATATTTTGGTCAGAGGTTCGGTCTTTCGGCACCATACCTCTTCCTCTCCGAGCAGTTCTCGTACTCACAGAACATGTCCGTTTACTGGTTGTAACAGACATTTTTGTGGCCACGGCAGAACGTTACCAGCAGAAACACTGGGACTTTATAATTAATAATTGTAAAAATGCTAAATATCAAAGCTGTTAATGGCATCCGTTGAAAGACAACATGCCTTGTCATTCACATACATAAGCTGATTGTCTCTTTCAAACATTCACCAGTTGGCACTAATCCTAACTTAATAACTAAACCACTCCTTCTCACGAGAGGTTTCTTTTCAATTATCGTTTTATAAAATATCTCCACTCCAATGAATCCACTGCTTCACATCATTATCATGTGGGTGTTTTTAGTAAATGGTCTGGACCTGTTATTGTGAACCAGTTAATTTTGGAGGTGATTCTATGGCACAGCGAGCCACAGAGGACATCAAGTGGAGCTGCTGTCTGACTATCTCGCTGTGACGTTTTCTGATAGATGGAGCAGGAGTAAAAGAGGGAGGATGGTCTTCTCTCACACTTTGTGGGTCTCTAGACACACCAGGTGTCAAAACTCTGGAATAGCAATTTTGGACCTGAAGGTAGAAAACACTGATGAGGAGGCAGCAGGTGCTGTCCAATGATTTAATGTCGAAAATAAGCTTACAGAATGCAGTCCAAAAACAGGCAAGCTACTAAGGCAAATACAAAAGCAAACCAGGAAGACTAAAACACTGGAGGACTAACTGGAAACAGCTGGCCTTCTTCACACCAGGAGAGAAGACAAACTAACAATGAAACAGAGGACACTCATCGACTAAATACCAAGTGGCAACCTGCAGAAGTGCCTTAAATCTGCATTATTTCTAAATGGCCATAAGGAGGTGATATAGCATATTGTTTATTTTGTGAAATATGGTCCCATTTAGAGTACAATAGATGATTAACCAGGGTATGCTTTAGCGCAGTGGTCGCCAACCCGTCGATCGCGATCACATTGGGCCTCAAGCTCGAACATTTTCTGAAGTGTCTTCTGAAATGTTTTCTTACGAACTTCGGAAGACGTCAGAAAAGATCTCCACCTGATTCATGAAAGCCTGAAAATGGGTTCTTACACAGCCGAAGCGTTCTCAGCTGTGCTCCCCGAAAAAGGATTTCTCGTGCACCTGGATTTGCATACAGAAACTCCCCGCCAGCTCCTGATAAGGGCATGCAACTGAAGAGACCTGTGCACAATCGACAGACTCAAAACGGAAAGCGGTCAACTAAACAGACACTCGGATCTCCGTAGTCAAATCAGCAGACAATGCAATGTCATTGCACCTCTATACTGACATCCACGGTAAACACACTCAAACGACCCAGATCTGGAGCGAGTGAGGGTTTTTGCGAAGTTAGCGGTTAGCGGAAAGATCCATGTGAAACATCCGTTTTTCAAAATAAGATTTCGACAAATCGTTTACTAGCATATATGGAAATTAGATTAAATTAATTATATTCACATTAAGTAAGTTTGCCCAACCAGTCTACATGTGCTTTGTGGACTTGGAGAAGGCTTTCGACCGGGTCCCTCGGGGGTTTTTGTGGGGGGTGCTGCGGGAGTATGGGGTGCCGGACCCGTTGGCACGGGCTATCCGGTCTTTGTACGCCTGCAGTAGGAGCTGTGTTCGTATCCTCGGTAATAAGTCAGACACGTTCCCGGTGGGTGTTGGCCTCCGCCAGGGCTGCCCTTTATCACCGGTCCTGTTCGTGACCTTCATTGACAGGATATCTAGGCGCAGCCAGGAGGCGGAGAGGATCCGGTTCGGGAGTCTCGGGATCGCCTCTCTGCTGTTCACGGATGATGTGGTCCTGTTTGCCTCCTCGGACTGTGACCTCCAGCATTCACTGGGGCGTTTTGCAGCCGAGTGTGAAGCGGCAGGGATGAGAGTTAGCGCCTCCAAATCTGAGGCCATGGTGCTCTGCCGGAAACCGGTGGATTGCTCCCTCCAGGTGGGGACAAACTGCCTACCCCAAGCGAAGGAGTTCAAGTATCTCGGGGTCTTGTTCACGAGTGAGGGTAAGGTGGAGCGGGATGGAACAGACGGATCGGTGCGGCTGCAGCAATAAAACAGGCGCTGTACCGGTCCGTCCTGGTGAAGAGGGAGCTGAGCCGGAAGGCGAAGCTCTCCATTTACTGGTCGGTCTATGTTCCAACCCTCACCTATGGTCACGAACTCTGGGTCGTGACCGAAAGAACGAGATCTCGAATACAAGCGGCCGAAATGAGCTTCCTCCATGTGATCTTCAACTAGTGAGTTAAAGAGAAAACACAACTCAATTGTGCGTGAAGTGTATTCATTATTTGATTTGAGGGTTAATGGAAAGATAATTAATGTAATTATTTCTGACTGATATTTATGTGTTCAGGACATTTCTGACCACATCCAAATAAAAATATCTTAACTTTACCAATTCAGATATTTTACAATGTAAAAACTGAACGGATTTTGTATCTTTCAAATAGATAATTTCTAACATTTTGCTAAAATTATGCTTCAATTCAAACAGTTGATAAATACAACAGTTCACCTTGGTAGTTCATCCAGCCTGCTTATTGCAAATGGGGTTTTTCTTGTTCATATGGTGTGCGGTTAACAAATAATTTCCTTTTTATGTAAGTAATTATGTTTTTATGTATGTAATTTAAGTAAGTCATTTAGTGTGTTCTTGGTTACTAGTTGTCACAAGATGGTGATGGTCAAAATCCAAGATGGCGACTGAAAAAATACCAAACCCGAAGCTTCAAAACCGCTGTCCACACAACCAATGTTTCCTCTTTTTTCAGCACTGAGCTTTTTTTGTTTTTTTCTCTGAGCGCACATTTCAGCACTGAGCAATTCGCAACCACGCGACCTGCCGAAAATGACCACAAGCCTGCGTTAGCCATAGGGGATTCAAAGAGACAGCAAATGCATCAATATGTATACATGGTTGATATTTATTCAATATCCTTTATAATGGCTGGACTTTGGGAACATTTTAATGATGGTGTTTTACCAGTCAGTTTAGTTGAACTTAAAGGATCTTTGTTGAACTTCAATAAGGGGAGGTTATGACTGGTTCACTGGTTATGACTGATAATGATATATTTAAAAAAAATAAAAGCATCAAAGGTGTTTCGTCATTTCTCAGCAGGTACAACATTTAAGTGGAACTTCATTGAAAGAAAAATGCTAATGCAGTGCTTAACAATAATTATAGGCCTATTAAATTGACATGGTGTCATTTTTCCTAAAGGTAGCCTATATACACAATTTAATAACTTCATATTCATATTTAAATATGTCTGAAAGTTTCATCCTACCTGTGTCAGTTTGGACTATTTCATCTAACCACTCATGTTTGAATGTTAGGCAGACCTTTTTCTGGGGCACCTGCTCTGCCTTTCTTTTCACCATGGTAGCCTATAACTGCTGGAGCAGGGCCCGCCAAGAGGAGCCTAAACAGCGCCGGCCCGAGCTCACGTGGCGCTCTGGGCGAGCTTCACTCCTGGCGCCCGGAGGAGGACAGCGGGGGTGAGGGGTGCTAACGGAGGCAGAGCGCTAGCAGAGGTACAGAGAGCGCATGTCGAGAAACGGGACGCTGATTGGCCAAGAAGACTCGACACGTAACATCAAAGATCTTATTATTGTGAAGATGGCTCACTCCTATCTAAAACTGGCGCAAAAAAGATTTTTAACCCCTGAAAAAAAATTGTTTGTGCGGTCTGAAAAATGTGCGCGGTCTGAAAAATCTATTGCACGGCCACTTCGACTGGCCTGCGCGGCCGCGCACGCACGCAGCTTAGAGGGAATACTGCACACAACAAAAGGTGACACAATGACTACGCCCACTTCCTATAAAGTCTATGCTGAATACAGCGGGGAGGTGATTACACAGGTGGATCAAATCTGGGCGGGGCAAACACACAAAAGCAGGAAGTGACACCAGACATGTCAGATTAATAGTATGTCAGTAAGTGTATCAAAATAAAACAGGTTTCTGTTCCATGTTACTAAATTGAATATAATACATTTATATGATGTGTTTGTGTGCTCAACCTTTAGGTGTACTGCATGTCTCCTTTTAACAATTAATGGCATAATGCTTTACATTACAGACACGAATTCTCTCAAACATAATATTTCGATTATTAGCATCGTTATTGGAAGTGGTTGGTTTCGATGCATTTCGTTACATACATCTACTCGCAGGTGCAACAGTTTCCTCATAAATTCAAAGAGGAAATATCTTGAAAACCTTTGTATTTATTTTTCAGAGGGATTCCCACAGAGGTCTGAGAAGCTCTGTTGTAATAACAGTGAAAAAAAAAGCAGTTGGCACAGTTGATAACTACCTCTGATTTATTTGAGTTGAAATGAAATCCTTGAGATTATACTTGCATAGAAAAGGGATGAGGTCATGTTGTGTCAGGTTTATCCAATTAGGAGTTCATAATTAACATTCTCTCAGGTGAAAGATTTGAGGAATTAACTGCTTTTTATGTGCTTCACCAACCTGACCTCTTCCACTTTATACAATTTGAAGTGTTTTTTTTCTTTGAAACCTTCCCCTGTTTTGTTTCTCTCTATGGGAACAACAATTATGGACCAGAAAAACATAATTCTTACCCAAACGTACAAAAAAAAAATCATGAAAGAAATAAAGGCCCAGGTCTGTAAAGCACTACCAAACGTTGGCGCTCTGCAGCCAGTACTTCTAAAACTGCAGATTTTGACAAAGTTGTCAAAACAGTTTCTTCTTAAAACACATAACTGCAACAATAATAAATGCAAACGTATAAATGTGTGCGTGTCAGTGTGATGGATTACCAATTTTAAGGAAATGTCATTGTGCTTCAAGTCAGAATTTAAAATAGAGCGGGGTGATGTGAAATCCATTAATTCCATGACACAATTGTCCCTCGCCTCATACATTTAATTACATCTATTTGAATACATAAGAGTCTCCATTTTTGCAGTGGACCTCTGAACTGTGTACAAATGTGCAATGTGCTCCGTTTCACATCTCTTGCAATTATCAAAATAAGTCAATTATAAGCATACAAGCGGTACTTAACATTGGAAACTGTCGCTGAATAAACAAATCAAACCACAAGGTCCATTCAGTAGCTGTTTAAGCGTTTGATCATGTCACATGATGTTCAGCAGAAGCTGGAGATAGATAAATATGAGATATTTGAACAGTATACTTATGCCTTCCATGATCTAATTCCATATGTGGGACATTTTAGATGTCATATGGTGTGTATAGGCTGTGTATAAGAAGTGGATTTAGTCACTGTGATGTCACCCATTGTTCTGTGGATTGACATTTTGAAGCCTTGTGTTTGTCAACTTGGCCACTGCCGTCTTGTTTTTTTGGAGCCAGAAGTGACAAGAGAAGGTGGAGCCAAGTGCAAGTAAATGCTGAATAAGACATTTTTATGCAACCAAAATGTTGCAATTGACTTTCTGGACTGAAAATGGACTGTGAAAGGGTTAAAGAAGACAGAAAACACTCACTACTTCCAGACGGGAAATCACTGTGGTAGTGACCTGTTTAGGGCGTGGACAAGGTAGCCACGCCCTAAAGCATACCCATACATACCGCATCATGCTGTATTGAAGAAGACATTAAACTAGAGATTGAGACCATCAACTCATGTTCACAATGTTTACTGATGGAATAAATCAAGAGACAAGTAGAGTCATTTTCTATAGACTTTACAGTGGGACAAAGAAGAAAAGTCTACTGCATGCTCACCAACTACGCGCCACCATCACTTGTAGTCTTACCACACTGACTAGTAATGAATACATTTGTTTAATAGTGAATGCAAGTGTAGAAACAATTGTGGAGCACAGTGTAGAACAACATGACACCTGTGGCAATGCAGGAAACAAACAATGAGAATATATGCACCAGTACAATGTTCCCAACACACCTATCTCATGGAACCTCAATCACATGCTCAGCACTGAGGCGATAATATCAATGCTGATGGTGGTTTCAACTCTTTACTAATTTTGCCTTTTTTACAATTTGAGAGTGCGCTGCTTAACAAGATGGAGTCGTCAGGATTAACAAGCAATCCTCCAACTTTGCTGGATGAGAGTCAACTTGATTAGTTTAGCCTGAAAACAGCAGTACTTACCAAAAGTAAAAAAAAAAAACATGATGTTTTGTTTGGTTGGTACTCGCAAATATTGTTGACTTACAAACAATCATGTTCCCAGTTAATGTTTTTTTTTAACAACTTTGGAGATTCATTCATTAGAATGTTTTCTCATTATGCTGATACAAAATGTAATTGTGACAGTATGATATTTCTCTCAAATTTGCAAATTTGTAAGTATGAATGTGATTTCTATGGCAGAATTGGTTGCGTTATCTCAAAGCCGCAGCTATTTTCCAACAGTATTTACATTTAGCGTTTTCTTAATATGTGCAAAGACTGAAGGGAAGGCGTGACCGACAGGACCTTTTTAAACTCTTGTTACGGCTTGGTCTCATCTGCACCTTTACCCCTAGCTGCAAATTAATTTGAGTGGTATTCTACATCCAATGTTAACTCCACATTTGTCTGATGGTGACAAAAATGGTCAATATGTGACATTGAATAAAAAGACATGGCAGACTCATATCAGTGTGTCCCTAATGTGTGTGTAACATGTATCAACACACGTCTGCACACGCCTAAAGCACAAGCGCTTGCCTGCACTGACTGCTCGTTGAAATTGCATTTTAAAACCATAGACTGACCCGGAGTCAGTGAGGCACGACCATTTACGCTGCGACGTTTCTTTAAGACAAGACTGACACTAATCAGCTCAGCTGCTTTTGACCAATCTCCTCATTCTGATATCCAAGAAGTCCTGAATCTGATGGAAGCGCCCTGCCTAATTATAACACACACACACACACACACACACACACACACACACACACACACACACACACACACACACACACACACACACACACACACACACACACACACACACACACTTCAATTGACTGACTCGATCAGGTTAATGGATATATAAATGTGTTAGATATGATTCATTTACCAAGCCAGACAAATGTCTGTTGGAATTATTCCATATTCCACAGTGTGCCGTAATAGTTCTCATTTAAACCTAATGTGAGTCCGTAGCCTCGGGGCCGGTCAGACAACTCTGTAATAGTAGTGTGGAGAAACAGAAATAGCCAAGAAGTTCTCACATTATGTCAATATGGCAGAAACTGCCAATCAGTATTAAGCATCGCTGCCACAACTCTTCAAACAAGCCGAATAAACCGGAGAACTGACAGGGCCCACAATTATTTTTTATATCATGCAGTTGTCTGTTAGCACAAACACATTTGTATTGAGAAATCAGCTGAAATGAATTACTAAAAAGGAGTTGGACAGGAAATATCATTCACAAATTGAAATTGTATTTTATTTTAAAGGGCCAAAAAATATTGGGTTAATACATGGTTAATTCACTATTCACTAATGATTTATATATTAGTTCTAAAATATTAAAACGGGTTGGATCGACACAACATATTATACAAGCGTTCACGGTTCCTAGTAGATGAATAGTATTGACGTTGGGCCTCAGTGAGGGTCACATTTGGAGTTCAGGGTGAAATTTCTTGACAGTTTTTGGATGGATTGCCAGGAATTGTGTTTCGGACATTCAATTGTAATAACTTCACTAAAAATCCCTCAGGCGAGTAGACCACTTACCTACTGGTAATGCTGCAGAGGCTGTGGACCAAAATCCATTCATTGACACCGTGTTAACATTTACAACTGTAGACTTGACAGGTATTGTAGAGCCCTTCATTAAGAACCTAACGCACGGTGAGGATATGAATGTGGACATGATGGCTAATTAGAAAGTGAGAACGTCCTGAGCATGTGGTGACAAACATAAATGCAGACTTTGTGGCTTATTAAAAAGTGAGAAACCGAGGAGCTTTTATTAATGAGTTACCAACATTTATAACTAATCATTACCAACCGATTTTCCCAACACGTAAACCCAAAACGTGTCTATGGCTTCCAACTGATCTATGAAATGTAAGAACATGGTTTATTAACCATTAAGAAAATATTTTTACAAAAAAAGACTTTTACAAATCATGCTTTGGTCGAATTTGGTTCCACGGTTTTGATTGAATGCATAAATCAAAGCGACCACACATTTCCCCTCCCTATAAGTAAACATTGAATACATTCTCAAACAATCGCCAGCTTTCCATCCAGATATAGTACAGATTTAAAGGGAATTTAGTAACATTAGCAGAGGGAAATGTAATTATTTGCAGTTTGTTCATCCAGATGCTATTAAAACTATGGCAGAAGAAACTGGTGCAGCAATATGACGCAAATAAATGATTGCCAGTCAAGCTTCAAATGGTAAAAAATCGAAAATGTTTGTTTAATGGATTAATGTTTCCTAATCGCTTCACACAAAACCTCATGTTTTTATTCTGCCACATTTTTCATCTCTTCAGTAAAGTCAAGCTTAAAAAGTTGAAGAGATTTTTGGTACATTTTCATAGTTTCCACTCCTTTTTCTGTGCATTTTCAATTTTCGCATAGAGCAAGTGGCTGAAATATCAACTATGTCATGTCTAGCACCTATTTTAATTTGTTGGTGTTTTCTGGTAAATTCACTGTGAAAATAATCCCTACAACTATTTTGTTTTAAATGCCAATCATTTTCATTATTTGTCTTAATCGTCCGAGCGTCACCCCGTCCTTTGATTGCTCATTTCTCAGCACAATCAAAAATGTTCTTCGTTATACTCAAAAAGTATCATGTGCAATGGACATACAGTATAAATAACAGCAGCTTCTTACAGAACGCGTCTGCCTGACACACCTCTCAGCAGCTCTTTGACGTTGATTCTAAAGCCATGTTATATATAAGCCATATGCCTGCTTGTAATTTGACATTAAAGTGAAAGGATGCAGATGCCACAAAGAGGACCAAGTTGCTGCCGGTTTGATTGAAAGCTTTTTGATGTGCACTGCAGATACAGACACACAGCCACATGGCAGATTTGTGTGACGAGATCAAAGGGAAGGGAGAGAATCAAAAGGCAGCGTGTTTTGAGGCTCAACCCTCGACGGCAACCTCTTCAGCAAAGCAAAGAAAGATGAACTCAAAACCAGTGTCTTTCTTTCCAGCGGCTCTGCTTCATCCCCTCTCTTTATTGCCACCTCTTCAGCTGACACAGCCAAATTTAAGGATTGCTCATGTGTGTGTTTACGAAAGCCTCCTCCCCCGTCCCCCGGTCTGATCTCGGCCCATTCCATCAGCACCGCTTCCCTTTGAAAACAACCTTCAGGCCGCGGAGGAGAGCGGGAGGGAGAGAAAAAACCCACCTCCGGGCAGTGAAATTGCCTTGTCACCCAAAAAAGGAGTCATTATTGAGATAAATCACCCCATTCTATTCCATAACTAAACTCTGCCAACCCGTGGCACCTGCCATCCAGGCTGAGCTATCGCATGTGCTCTCAGACTGGAGCTCTGTCTGCTAGGAGGGTCCAGTAGTGCCTCTGGTAGCTTTGGTCTGGCAGTGTGCCACGCAGGGACATTTCCAACGAAACAGGTAAGGCCAAAAGCTAAAACAGTGACTGTTCAAAACAGTGAAAAATGCTGCAGGTGTCACGACACCAGTCAGTTCCAGACATTCGTTCTGTGGTCTGCTCGGTGTACTCTGCTGTGTGGTTGCAGAGCCAGCCACTTCCTTCTGCCCTGCAGTACCACGTTCTTTCCATCGCCGGACCTTCCCCAGCCACTGACTCCCCTGCTTCCCATTTCCTTAATCAGCCTAGTGGTAGATAGACTGGCTCATCTCCACTCATTCTCTGCTACTATGTTGGATCTGTCCTTGGTTTCTAGCCATGCCCCAATCCACGGGTAGATAATGCCATGCCTAACACCAATTTGGAATGAAAAAGTTTGCCTTTTCTGAAAGACCTGGTTTTACCGCCTGTCTGCCTTTTTGATTCAATAAATGTGAACCTCTAAACCAGCCGGTTTTTAAGTTGTGCACCTGGGTTCAAGCTTCAGCCATTACCATAGGAAAATGTGAATTAGGCTAATTTCCATCAACTGGTATGGAGCAAATAAACTCAACTAAGGTGTAGTGGGGCTATGAGATACACTCGGCTGTAATTCCCCGGAAGTTTCAAACCGGACATAAAACAAGTTGGCTTGGCCCTCTAAACCCTTAAACAATAGAAAGATGGAGAGCGATATTCAGGAATTTAAGTCACATGTTCACAATGTGTTTCCATGTTTCATTTAGTGTGTCAACTGTTTTCAACCAAGGCAATAAAACAACCTCACATAACTGCAAATTCATAAGGGGTGAAAAAGGTGACAGCGGGGTGGGGGGCAGTGACTGAAAGGCAGTGACGTAGAGTCAGTGACGAACAGCGGCAAGCGAACGTCACTCGTCGAGAAGCTGACAAACTATGATCATTATGGTTTCCACCCTACGGAGGAAACTCCTTTCGGCCATTTTTTTAAATTAAAATACAAGTTGGATAAAATCTCCATTGTCCTTTCCTTATATGTAGTCAGGTGTCGGTAGGTAGAACTGCCAGTGCCGCTGACTCGCCGCTCTCCTGGCTGACGCCACACGCAGCTACGGGCTTGCCGCTGCCAGTAATCACACTCGCTGTCTCTCCCAACAACGTTAGCTAACGTGATAGCAAGCTGACTAGCTTGCCATTAAAACACTGGTGGGAGGGAAATTAAGCCGCTGTAGACATCTTAACGCTGATTGGCCAAGACTCGACACGTTACATCAAAGATCTTTTATTGCTAAAATCAGCATTTTTCCGTGTCTCACTCCAATCTCAGAAACGCTGGGCGGCCAGTTGATGTTTTCATTTCAAAATGGCGATTTGTTTGCAGGTATGACCTCAAGTGAGCATCACAACTTTTTTCGCTCAATTATGGAATCGTCAATAAAATATAATTCAAAATATAAATAATGGAGCTATGAACTTGTTCTATGGTCAGGTCTCCCTTCAATGTTAAAACACATCCGGAATGTTTTCACCCTCTATCACTAACGTCGGGTGAAAATCACCTGGACACGTGCCTGTTGAAAAAAACAGGGATCGGAGCAGCCACCTTCAATAAGACACGCCCACCTTCAATAACGTCAGTGAGCAGCATGAAGCTACACAAAGACTCATGCAACTCAGACAAAAGCAACACAATGAAAACAACGTAACCACAATCACTCGGGTGAAACTCACCCGACGTTAGTGTTCTAACCAGGAAATGAATACACATTTCACCATTAATTTGAGTTAACCTTTCACTTACCGAAAAACTCCAAAAGCCAATCTTCAAAGTCAATGGTACAAGTACAGTATCCCTGAATCCGTGTAAATTTTGGAATATTTTGCACCTTATGATTTACATCCAATGCCAACGTTGCCACCAATGACACTTTGTCCCCCCATTTTCAGGTGTTTTGGTAATACACTAATAATTTCTAAAGGTAGAAATGCGTCGCCCGCAGAACCATTGTTTTCCAATGTAACAGAGCGCTCTTCCAATGCGCAGTGTTTTTCTATCCATTTTTAGAAGCGCATGAAGATGAAAATATTCTAAATGATTATTGCTTGTCACTGTCACACTTGGCAGAGGCAGCCAATCAAATTGAGCAAGGGGCCGGCAGTAGTACTACTTTACCACCGACTCCCTGTTTAGATGCCTGTAGATGTGGTAAGGATGAAAAAAGGCAAAAAAAAGGTTGATATGAGCGTTTTTTTACTATGATAAACTATATAATTTCCCCCTCCTTCAGCAGAGCAAAAACATGAGCTTAATGTCTGCATTTAATACATTAAAACGTACATTAAACATTATTTACATTGGATCGCCTGGTTGCTTATCAGCTGTTTTGGCCGACTCAAGGCATTCTTGAAGCGGCTGCACGTGTCTCAACACGTCTCGGTGTGATGGAACATTGGCTAAAACCTCTAAGCCGATGGCATCTAACCATGCGTCTAACATGTTGGACCTTCATCCAATCATCATCAACCATTGTGTCAAAGTAGGCCAGCCACAGTTTCATCATGAATCAAAAATATTTTGCCGCTTCTCAACTGTCGGGTTCCATCCAGTCTGCTCAAAGGGATTCAACTCGGCAGGTCAGGGGCGGCTGGTTGCATTTCCTCCAGTGCGTCGTGACCGGCTCGAGGTCAACTTGGAAACGCAGAGCTTGACGACACAGCTAAAAGCCAGCTTTGTATCCGTTAGCACCTTAGTGCCCTAGAGATTGGATAGTAGGGACGTTGTTAATGCATATGAGAACGAACAGGAGAAATATATATATATATAATTTAAAGTCACAGACATCCACTAAACGCATTTCACTGGAAAGGGAAATGTACAGCTATATTAGCAGCATAGCTACGCTACATTGTTCGGCTCCCTTATGAAAGCCAAGTCAGACTCTGACATCAGATGCTATCATTCATCGCTGCTATCAACAAATGTGCAGCTAATGTTGTGTCAGTGCCTAATGCTTCTGAGATGCCAGAGCACACCCATATGTTATCCTAGTGATTACAAATGTGACACCACCGCTCTGCTCCAAAGCAAGCTAGCTAATGGTAACACACAGTAATAATGTGGAGCAGTTAGCGGCCTGACACTTTATCTTTATCTTCCTCGCCCTGCAGAGCACTTTGTGTCATCGCACAAACAAGATGGTGCGATCTACAGTACGACGGCCCTTTCTCTTCTTCGGTAGCGTGTGTGTGGATTGGCAGCGGCAAAGTCAACCGTTAGATTGGGGGGGGGGTTGACGGAACACAGAGGATGTGTTATCTGTGTTTGTTCTCTGTCACAGCTTTGGCCTCAGGAAGGCAAACACTGGCAGCGGTCTGGCTCGATACGTAACGCTGAGTGAGGAGCGAGGTGGAACACACTGCTCTGCTTTCATTAGCTCACACATGTTGATGGGAGATTCTGCAGGGATTTGTTGTTTCATTGGATTTCAGCCCGGGTGTTAGTGAATGAATCCATGTACATTATGTTGCCATCACCGCCACAATAAAACACCCATAAAACCATTTGTCACTTAAGCTGACGCAGCCGGCATCGCCAACATGTGGGCAGACCAATGTTGAGCTCATCCAGCAGCCTCTGCTGTTTAAATGGCTGTCTAGACTGTTAGGAATTAAGAGACAAAAGTACAGCTTTCTGACAGTGTAGGGATAGGAAGGGGGTTGCCAGCCGACCGGCTGAGGCCAGGGTCTTCATGCTCTTACCTATCACACCCGAGCTGGCTCCGCTCTCTAATTGGAACAGCCTCTTTAATTGGGTTTGGAAACCATGGAGACGGCTGCTCTGTCTGGGAGCTGATAAGGTGAAAGAGACACCTTCAACAGAGGAGATGAGGCTGAGTGGAGTGGGCTTGGCTTTGCAGTGACAGATGTATCGGCGGCGAGAAAAAGCTGAGGCAGACGTGAGTGACGTGGGTGTGTCGCATCGACCTACGCACACGCATTCCTGCGCTACAGATGGGGAGTAACACACGTTGGAAAAAGTGACAGCGAGCCACATATATCAGTGCAGTGTTGAAAACTGATTTCAGACAGCAGCTTGTACTGTGGGCAGGTGGACTATTATCAATTCAGGGCTCATTTACATGCAGCTTCAAGTGATGGTTGGTCAAGTCTTTCAATGTATTTATTTTATGGTATCAAGCAACATGGAATGTGGAGTTTGCAAGTTTAAAATAAACTATGAAACACCTTAGCTAAAACATATAGCCTGACCAAAAAAAAAGCCTTATTTTTTCAATAGTAAATCAATTGGTACCCCTTTAGTTAACTAAAAACAAAAGACCAAAAGTCATCATTCAGAGCATGATCACTGCAAAGCTTCACCATGCCAACGTTCTGTGCTTTTGTAGTTTTATCTTGTAATTGCTGATATCCACACATTTTGCTGATGCTTTTTGAGGGAAATCAACTCTGGGTCCGTGTAATTTGTTAAAACCCATATTTCTGGCATAGTGGGCTGTTTTTTGTTTGTTGATAAGGCTATCTCATGCTAGCAGTATTAAGAATGTAGAAAGAAATATGTGACATCAAATGGGGATATGCTTTGATTGACAGATGACTAGCGGGATCGGCTGTGGTCCTTATCCCTGATTCCTCCCTCTTTGAACACACCTGACAAAGACAGCGGCGACCTACACATCTAAACTCCAGGCTTCAAAACATCCCTTCACAAACCTGCAAAGGATGTTTTTCTACACTCTTTGTTTGGGAATCTAAATTATATAGCAAGTTGCTCTTTGCCTTCACCCTCTCTTGCACTCAGCCATCAAAATTATTTCCATTTAAACGGCAGCTTTGCTTGCACTAAATGTTTGGAGAACTAAATCTCCACAAGCAAACACTCTTAAAAGAATAACTGAAGTCTACACAGGAAGAAAAAAGATCAACGCCACGTCCACAGAAGTGCATCACCTATCTCTCAGCCTGCTGGTTGCCATGTGATTGAACCCAGTACCAGACAGAACCCAAGCCTCCTGCTTGCTGCTGGAACACGATAAAAATAAAACGCCTCCAAAAAATTGCCTTCACTGTGGCTCTCCTAGAACCAAAACAGTTTTTATTTTAATAAAAGAGGAAATCTCGAAAGGTGATGATGAAAAAAAAGTCATGATTCAATATGTCTGACAGTCCTATGAGGCACTTGAGGCACTGGAATGGTCGAAGGAGTCAGAGATTAAACACATATCAATTGAAAGAAGTCAAAATGTTTCAACTTATATGAGAATGTTGTGTATGGAAGGAAGAGGACTGAAACTTCCTCACAGTATCTACAGAGGGAATAAAAACAAACTCTGGGACAAATGGGTGCAGAGATTATGCCAATGTCTGCATAGCATGACTGTATGGGGCAGGGAGGGCAATTATGTCAGATCCAGTTCACGTTGCTCGTAGTTTGTTATTTAATCTGATCACTGGGATCTAGGAGGGAAAAACAGCAATAAGTGCTTCAAACCAAACATGGCTTAAAAAAAAGTTAGTACGAGCAATCACAGAAAAAAAGGCCGCTACTTCGAGCAGTCAGAAACAATGGTGTATTTCACCAATGCTGGTTCATGGGAAAAAAATAACAGGGGCCCTTGACAACAACGGCCCCAAATATCTATCGATTTATTACGTCAAGATTTGAAAAATATGTATTATTTATGGTGACGGCAGCTGTTAAAACCACCAATAGAACACGTGGGTGTCCTCCTGAAAACCTTCAATCCATTTTAGATACATTCTCTTATGCGTTTATTATCTACGCCAACCATTTACATGAGTTACTACGAGCAACCACGGACACATTCAGATAACACGGTCACTCCTTCAGCTGAAACATGTTGCTCTGAGGAAATCGCGATCTTGCAAGAATTCTGTCAAACTTGTGTCTGCTGTTGACATTTTTTTTCAATCAAGTGTCAATTCAATGTTTCAAAAGCTTGCTCAACCCTATGGATGGCTGGGGCAAAACGCTCACACTGCCAGACTTCTTTTTAGCAATGCTGTCACGCTCACAGATCGCAGCAATTAACTTGGTGACTACCATATCACCATTAGGGATAGGAAAAATCCTTTCAGAGTTAGGTCAACTCATTGCAAAGATCTATAAGCTGTTGGTGCGTCTGAAAGGAACCGGCTGTATCTTTATTCGTGAGGCAGGTGTCCGGGCACGACACCTGCAGGTCAGCCAGACCATTATCAATAACGCTGATACAGGCGGCGAGCCTACATGTCCCCCAGTGAGATAGAAACGCTCTTGTGAAAGGTGACCTTGAGTCGGCGAGCTAAAGTGTTACATACGCTGCTTTTCATTTGTTTGAAAGGACCAAAAAAGGTTGTCCTCTCTGCACTTATTTGATTGGATTGTCAATGGCAGGATGTGTTTTCTGCCGCCCGCCGCTGCCTCGCATGCATACGAATGCGGCGTGGAGCAGGTGATGGTCCTAAGGGGAGACTGTTCATTATTCTACAAACTCCTCGCACTAATCTGTGCATAAGAACTGCGCCGCTCTCTCTTCTCTCAGCTTCGCTCGCTCTCAATCTGGTTTGTGGCCTTTCTTTAAAGGACAGCGGAGCGTGCTGCAGATATATCTGGTCTTTTTTTTTTTCACCTGACCTTTGAAAAAAAAGTAGCCAATATGTTTCCTCAGGGTTGTATAACACGCACCCACATAGCTACAGTCATATCTCAAGTCTGGGTATTCAACAGCTACCACAGCTGATTGTATTTTTAGAATGGGCGGCCCTTGAAAGAGGAAAAGCAAATAACAAAATAACCAGAAGGCACATGTTGGATTAAGGCTGAAGCATAATAACACAACCATGTGTCATGTTTTTGGCCCGACAAAAGCACAAAGACATCAGACACAAGATGTGAAGGAATGTTTCAACAAATGTAGCTTAATTTCAAGTTCCTTCAGGAAGACTTGATACCTCTCATTCAGTCTCTTGCTATCTCCGCTGACCATAACAACTCCTTCAGTGAAAACTACCACCGTGTTTCCCCTAACTGTACAGCTTTAGGGGACGGACAGACAGATGGACATATGACATCGTGGTACCTCACAGGACTACATCGTGGTACCTCACAGGACTACATCGTGGTACCTCACAGGACTACATCGTGGTACCTCACAGGACTACATCGTGGTACCTCACAGGACTACATCGTGGTACCTCACAGGACTACATCGTGGTACCTCACAGGACTACATCGTGGTACCTCACAGGACTACATCGTGGTACCTCACAGGACTACATCGTGGTACCTCACAGGACTACATCGTGGTACCTCACAGGACTACATCGTGGTACCTCACAGGACTACATCGTGGTACCTCACAGGACTACATCGTGGTACCTCACAGGACTACATCGTGGTACCTCACAGTACTAGTGACTCCATCTGCGCTTTTATGAATAATAGAAGAACATTGCAATCACTTTCAAGTGTTATCACTTTATTAGAAAAATTTAAATAAAGTTATATCTGTGCAAAAAATAACTACTATTTAGTTAGCTTATTGTGGAAAATAATAAGCTTTTTTTTGCAAAACAAAACAATGAGTGCAGATGTGTGAGCATCATGTTGTATCAGTATTAGTGGCTGCAGTGAGCTGCTTTCCTGCTACACATCATTTTAAAACGGGGTTGCAGATTTGATACGGTTCTCAATTCATGCTCAATGTTGAGCTTAGATCTGTATTCTGATGAGACACAACAGCAGAAACACGACCTCACGGAGATCTCATAAAGATCAGCTTTTGGCAAAATGCCAAGAATCTGTGAGTTGCGCAAGCGTAACCTGTTAACGGCATACGATAAACATTTTAAATCAGCATTTCCTCTTGCGCCCCACCTGTAATAAATACCGCCCCAGTTTGATAAATACTGACTTAAAGGAAACATGGTGTTCATTTATTTTAATGACAACCACAAAGTGTGCAGGCTTTGTCACTGCAGTGTGTTTTTCGGGCTTTTGGAAGAAACATCATTGATGGATCTCCAGACTGCAGCCTGTTGGATGTTTGTCTTGACTGATAAATACATTAACTGTTAGGCTTTAAAAGTGATAGCTGATAGCTTAAAATAGTGATATCTTAAAGCAGCAAATCCCATTGTGAAAAGCACAAGACATATTTTTCACCGCTCTCTGTCCACTGTGCTCACCTGTGTGCAGCGCATCGGGGTTGAACTCCTCCGTGCGCGATACCGAGAGCAGAGAAGAGTTGTAAACGACCACGAGACAGAAATGACATGCGGTCGTGTAGATACGATCAATAACATACGGCTGTTTAGTTTGTTTAATAACAGAACAAGGTGCAGACCTGTTCTGTTATTAAATGTATTTCACTCTTGAATGAAGTCTCTCCTGATTGAAGTCTGCTCACCCCTTTGAGGTACGCGTCGGCGTAGATTATAATGTTTACGGGATGTTTCTATTAATAGCTCTGTGAAAAAAACGGCACAGAAATAAGATTCAGATGCTTTATTACGCGAACAAAAACAAATGTTTTGAGAGCAAATTTCTCGTTTGTAAGTAAATTATTTGTTAGTTTTGATGATGAACTAGACTGTTTTGACTGCAAATAAAAAAAATGCTCTGAAAAAAAAGGAGCTAGGAGTTTCTATTGGTGGGTTTGACTTGCTCTTGGCACGCTAACGGGAGGTTACGTGAGGAGGACATGGAGGCAAGTTGACAATATATTGTTCTGTTTTGTCAAAATTATTTTAAATGTAGCAGCACTGTGTGCTAACGTTACATGCACGCAGAAAGTGGGGCTGCACGTCAACACGCAGCTCTGTCGTTCTTTAAAAAAAAAAAAAAGACTCCACGACATTAACAACATGAAAACAAGTGCTGCTACATTTTAAAATTATTTGGACAAAACAGAGCAATATAATGTCAACTTACCTCCATGTCCTCCTCACGCAACCTCCAGTTAGTGTAGCGCACCAAGAGCAAGTCAAACCCACATATAGAAACTCCTGGCTCATACAGCAGCGTATGCCCCGCCCACTACGTCCAAAACTCAACTCGTAGCTTCTCGTTTTGAGAGCGAAGGTTTTCTTTTTGAGAGCAAATCTTTATGATTTGCAGCAGCTAAAAATTCTAGTTTCATAAACAAAACCCCTAAAAGTCCCTCTCTCATTTTGATGAAAGTAGTGACAGACAACACTTCTACTCAAAAAACGATAATACAAAATTTGGAATTTCAAAAATTGAGGCTACGTTTGTCAGCTTTAGGGCCATATTTTCTCTTTACACTTGGACAAGGGTGCCTCATATTATAGAGAGCTGAGATTGTTCTGCAATTTTTGATACACAACCCATGTGTATGTATCATAATTAAAAGGTGAATTTAAGAAACTATGTAAAGTTGAGAAAATGACCTCGAACCCTAGAGGGTTAAAAGAAATGTTTCAAGCGAAAATGTATTGAATGAATACAAGTAATTATTTTAAAAGGTGCTTAATGCAATTGTTCTGAGCATATCTATTGCCTCATCATGTGAAACCATGTGCAACGGCCATTTACAGGAAAAGACTAAATAAGCACACAAAACTATTGTCCCAAAGGTATTCGGGAATAGTTTTTTCATTCATCCTCGTCCCTTCAAACTTAAACCCAACCTCTGACATGCCATTATTCTTTGTCAATAGAAATCGGAGCATTTTATATGCTTTTCGGTGTAGTATCGCTAACGGCAGTACAGATGTTTTCCCAAACCACTGGTGGAATGCCAATAGGTCTCCTCAGGCCGTGTGGACAGGCCTCCAGTGAGCTGGCTGGTAATGGGCTCTCTGTTTGGAGCGGAGTAGAGCAGCCCGAGGACTTGGCCCGAGATGAGGAAGAGTAATGATCTTTGGCCGATGAGTGAGCCATGCTGCGGCCGCTTCCACTCTAGCAGTCCCACGCTGCCCACCAACAAATGCACCGCACGGAGTCATCGCTCCAGTCGGGGATGTTTTCTGGAAGTCCCACCGAGACCATCTGAAGCTCAGTGTCTGGGATGTGCCGAGGAAGCTCCTGCGGGAGACGAGCGTTGTCCCGGGCCCTGGCATTTTAAAATGCCGTCCTTTCTGTGTGGTTTCTGTGAAGGGGGGGGGGGGCATGGCTGAAAGGACCACAACAGATGGCCAAATGGACATCCATGACACAGCCTTCTGGTGCCATCCTCATGCCACATATGCTTCCTCCCGCGGCTATGACTTCCTGGAGATTGCTTTCTCACAGTCCTTCACCATGGCTACACAATACCAGTTGTGGGGAACAGACCTCAGTGCACGCGCGCGCGCACACACACACACACACACACACACACACACACACACACACACACACACACACACACACACACACACACACACAGAAGCCCTAAATCCCCACATACGAGGCACTCCAAAGCCACTGTTGGATATCATTGCATCAGCCTACCTCATACTGGTAAAGCTGGAGCATCAGTTTCTCTCATATTCCTTAATATTCAGAGTTCACATGAAGCCCAATCGTTGGTACTTGACAATAAGATGCGTCTCAGTCGAGCCTCAACAAAAGCCGACTCTTGAGTGGATGATTCCACTACCTGGTTATGGCAAGATAATCGGAGGCATTTCCAAACCCAGCGGCGAGCTGTCATCTGGTCACGCTTTGGGAAACAATCGGGCTGCTTTGGCTGACTGATAAACTCAGGCTAATCTGTGGGAACACGATTGATTATGTGGCAATCACATTGACTCCGCAGAGCGTGTTAGATGAGGTGCACAGGCAGGTGGACAAAATGGTGGAAAGCACGCATGAAAGAGAACTTTGAAGAAATGAAATTGCATTGACAAAGGCCGCTATGCAGACCGGTTGTATTGGGCTTTACGCTAATTAGCAGTATCTGAGCTTGAAAGGAACAGTCCAGCATTTTGTGAAAATGTGTTTTCTGATCTGACGACCGTATCAGCAGGACAACATCATTTGACGGGGCGTTCTTCTGGTGGCCTGAAATCCAATTCAGTGTTGAAGAACAGGTTTACTTGGCATTGTTGGGGAATCTTGATTTGCAATTATAGCAGTCCAGATTATTTAAGCATCTTAATGTAGCAGATTCAAATGTAGCAGATTTGTCAGCTAAGCATTCATTCTGCGACTCCAACAGAACAATAATAGGTTTCTAGATTAGTAATGCAGTTTGCTGTTATACCCTACCTATGTTATGTAACATCAGGAAAAAGCGTTTCCTCTTTAAATGGCAGTTGACAGTTGAGCAAAAACATTTGGTCAAACACAGGCGCCAATGCAACACTGGGAATCACTGTATACTTACGTCACTCAGGGTTCCTCTCAGTGGCGGCCGGCCAATAGAGGGCCATTTATGATATTATGAATTATACAAATATTAATAAATTATACAAATTGTCAATATTTGTGTTTTTGAGCTATGGAATATACCCAGTAATATTTGTAAAATAAGATATCTTCGCAAACTATATGCTTTTCCTGCTCGTCCTCTCCGCTAGTGCAAGTGCATGAAAGAGAGACGTGCGGATCGAAAGTGGGGTCTAAGAAGCAGTTTATCGATCAATGATTAAAGATATAAATGAGTGACATACAATTTATCCAATCAGCACTGTAAAATAGATTCAGCCTCAGTGTCTCGTCTCTGTCCGTCTGTTGTTCTCGTCTCTCGTTCTTGTCTCATGTTTTTAGATGAGATGCTTTTATTTTGAAGGCGGCTTGCGTAGTTAAACAAGTAGTGGCATTGTGTGCGAATTGAATGTCGAAAAGCTATGTAAAATATGATCAGTTTTGTATACAAATTAGAAACAATAACGGGATTAGCACTCCCCCGAAGAGGCACAAGGTTAGTTAAAGTTGTAATACATATGTATGTTTTAAAGGGAATTAGCCTGAGTGTTGGCTCTGTGTGTGTGTGTGTGTGTGTGTGTGTGTGTGTGTGTGTGTGTGTGTGTGTGTGTGTGTGTGTGTGTGTGTGTGTGTGTGTGTGTGTGTGTGTGTGTGGTTAATGCAAACAAGGAGTAAGCTAACATTTTTGTGCTGTTTTTATGCCTTGGTACACAGCAAAGTAGTAATGCGTGTTTAATATCTTTTTTGCATTGAATCATACTGGGATGTTTGCTGACATTGATTAAAAAAACGTGAAACAACCCCAACGTGTGACATAATGTGTTAAAATGTCGGTACCAACAATGGCAACAAAGCCAATTAGGATCTGTTGTCGTGGATTTAAACACATCCATGTGAATATGCAATGCCCAGAGCTAGTGATAGTGTGAACAGTGAGAAAGACTGATGATGGATGTGTCAGACAAACACAGGACTTTCAACCAGGAAACCGGTGTTACTGTCCCAAAGTGTTGTTGAGTTATTGTGAAGTTACATTTGTGATGTGTTGTCATATTTTGCTTATTTTTTAAACCAAAAGTGTTTCTGTCCGAATTCACACCGTAAACTACGTTCACTGTGACTGTGCAGTGGGATATCCAGTGAGTTTCACACAACTAAGATATGCAGCAGTTCAGCAAGACAGCCATCTATGTATGACCTCCATTATTATCAGATGCTGCATATTTCAAAATGTATGCGAGCAGAGCCAAACAGCAATTCTTTTCACAAACACCCCCAGCAGGTTAATCTGTCTATGGGTAAGACAGCCCACAAATAAATGTTCCATAATGTGACATATGCTTGAAGACAACTTATGCCAATTTGGTGAATACAATTATATCGTATAATAGCTCACCCATATTGATGGACAACACAAACTGTGGCAAGCAGAAGTTTCCATGTCCTCATCTTTATATTTTGGTCAGACACATGAGTAATTACAAAGAGACAACAAAGGCCCAGCAGCTCATTATCTGTATTCTGATGTTCTATCAGTCCATTCTCTGGGGAGAGTAAACCATGGCATCTCTATGCCCTTGCCAATACTTTGTGGAACAAACAAAGTTGTGAGGCAGAACCAGGAACTAATTTCATTAGCGGCTGCCATTTGTGACTGATTACAGGCTGTTCTCAGTGGCTGGCAAACAGGTCCAGAGTTCTGGGAGGTTAATAACCAGTAACAATCAATTACTTAACCAATCTGATATGATCAATGGGGTTTCCAATCCGGCGGACAGCAAGATGAGTAGCGGAATACGAGAAAACCTCAACCATGCTGAATGCTCTCCAGCAGCAATCAGCTGCAGTCAAATAGTTCCCAAAAGCTCAACTGTTTTACATCAACTCAAAGGAGAAACCTAAACAAAATTGTAACAGAGCAGATCACAATGCACCCAGGAAAACATGAGGTCTAATGAATAAAAAACTAAAGATGAATGAAAACTAATGGCCGTGTTTGACGGAAACAAGGAGCAGATGCGTATTGAAGCAAAAGCCCAAGCAGAGGTTGGATCAGAGCATGTCTACATTGTCAAAAAAGTGCACCAGCAGCATCTTAATTAGCGTACTATCAACCATCAGCAGGCCTCCGCTGTATTGCCGTGCATCTCCGGCCACATCGGGACTGATTATTTTAATGATGTCAAACCTCTGTCCGGCCATTATTCACACATCACAGCGCCTGGCCTTGTTATCTCGAACTGCAAAGCCTCTTGTCTCCCCGAATCCACAAATGAAATCCAGAAAAATGACCTCGCTAAAGGCTCTCAGTTGTCATCCCGCATTCAAGTCACCTACTTAAGCTATTAGGTGAGCTACAATGTTCATTTTCTGATAGGCAGGAAGAAAACATTGAATAAAAATGCATTCCCCTGTTTTGTGTGCTAGCAAGAATAAAAGGTGTAAAGCCCTGCTCGAGGCTACAATGTTTATTAAACCCAGCGACATTAGTGTCGTACATAACAACCAGCATGCTGGTGCTACAGGCAAGGCCATGGGAGAAGGGTTTATCTTGAAGCTAACATGACTTTGCTTTAGTATTTCCATGGCAATATTTCTTTGAGATATTTTGTGTGCAATGTAGATATTTTGGACTAGGAAGAAAGCTCATGGAGTGTCCCAAATAGGTCTATGCTCCAGTAAGCATGTGCTTATGTACTGTGCTTTTGTAAATTCAGTACATACATCATGACATTTTATGAAATTTTGATGTTATGCAAAAATATTAAAAATATAATCTCCCACATACTCAACCTTAGTATTCCTATTCCCATCTTCATCCAGGCGTGCCTATCTACCCTTTATGGAAAATGTTTACCTTTTTTATGTGACCTGGGCCCTATTCCTCGTACCTGGCTTACTGAGTTAGCCGGGTAATCATTTTCAGTACAAGATGACGCAGGTTCCACGAAGCAAGTTTGGATAAATCACCATAGCAACACATTGAAATCCCTTAAGCTGGATAACAGGACATTTGATCCACTTTGTTGAACCATGTACGAGGAATAGGGCCCTGTTTGCATTTTTTGTATATCTTATGAAAACATATTTTTAATTTTTCGTGCATTTTACGAAGTTTGAGCAGCACAAGCGATCGTGCAGTGTTTTTATTATGTAAAATAAGAACTTGTGTTACGCAATGTACGTAGGTGGCATTATTAAATACATACGTTACAAAACAAAAGTCCAAAAAGTGTATTTTGATTTCACACAAACACAAACAGTGGTCTCCTGGGTGAAAGTCCCCTGTGTGTTTGAACCACGAACCAAGAGCTCCTCACCATGAGGACTTTGCTACTCTTTTTATTCTACGTCAGCTGACTTCTTTGGAGGCAGCCCTGAATGTCCTAGCTCACAATGACATGGGTTATTCACCAGTTAGAGTGTATTAATATCTGTAGGTATAAATATGAACAGTGAATGAGTACTTATAATGTTGAAAAACTGTATATCAAGTGTCAAAGGCAAATTGTTCAAATACAAACAGTGTTGTCAGTATAGTCACAAACAGGGTAATAAATCATCAGGAAGCAGATTCAATAAAATAATCATGATGTCACAAACAAGCTTCACGTTATACAACCTAGAGGAAAAAAGGAAACAGCAACTTCTCTGAATGAGCCCACTTCCATGTTTTCCTGTGTGCAGAACAGCCTCTTCTCACTCCCAACTCGTCATAACAGAAGCTGGGTCAGCGACCCTTAGTGGCTGATACCGACGCACAGATGCACCCTTCAGTGTCTTCATGAGATTCACCAGGCTTTCAACTCACTCAAATGTAAACACAGCTGTGTCATAATTATACAGCCAGAGTACATTATGTTGTATAAAGAGAGGAAGTTAGCATTGGAAAGGTTGAACTGGTGGTGGAAGGGCCAAACAAACACAGGACAGTTTCCTGATTCCATGTGAGGTCCTGGGACAGAGGATGTCCATGTGTACAGATTGTAAAGCCCTCCAAGGATAATTTGTGTTTGGGATTTTGGGCTATACAAAATAAACTGAATCGAGGACGTCTACTCAGGTGACCACAGTTCATATCCCGAGTAAAACTAAAAGTCAACATTGACTTATTTTGCCACACCAACCGCTAGTCACCTGACTCGTAAAGCCCTCGATAGACAACCACGCTCTTTTCTCTTACAAGTAGTAACATTATTTTAAAAAGACACTACGCATTTAATTAACTTATATTGACATGCCGTTTCCTGGCATAAAATAGTAAGTGGTTCTTGAGTTAATATTGCAGATGAGAACTTTTTTCCCCAGTTCCCAATCATTTCAACGCCATTTATTTATTGAATTTTGAATTAAAAATATATACATATTGACAAAACTACTCATATAATAGGAAAGAAGTCAGGTGTTCCTCTTACATACGGTGCTTTAGATATTCTCACCTCTTTGGGTAATGCCAGTTACAGGCCAGAGCAATGTGACATATAGATAGGGTTGGGTACCGAGAACCGGTGCCATATTGGCACCGGTTCTCGGTTCCTACACGTTCGGTACCTACTGGACCGAAAAGCAACGCAGATTTCGTTGCTTCCTTCCGGTGCCTGAGCCGATTTAAATACTTTTTTTTTTTTTACACTACTCTGTAAAGTTGCACGGTATATAGATACTAAAAAGGTAGCGCGGTGCCCGCACGCTAAAAACGATTATTAAAATAGCGCGGATCAGAGCGCACTCGTTGCGGCGCTCTGTCTGCCTGCATGCAGAGCGGGGCTTAAGGGGGGCGGGGCTTCCAGCGCTCACACACACAGTGCGCGCACACAGAGATCGCTGGAGACACGAGCACGAGCTTTTGAACGTCCGTCCTCGGCTTGCTGGAACAAATCTCTCAAGTTGATATTAATGGTGACGTGTAGTCCAGTAAAGCAGCAGTTTTTAGGATCCAACAGTGTCTGAGTTCTGTTGCACCAGTCCAAATCAGGCCACCTGATGCTTGTGTCTGTTCTTTTTTTAAATATATATTGTTTATAGTTTGAAGTTAAAAGGTTTGAAGCTGTAGTTTGAAGTCAAGTATATTTTGTATGTATTTATTTATATTTCTAGTATACTTTAAACAGTTAATATATTGTTCAATTTGAAGAAAAAAAATTGCCTTTGCAATAAAAAAGTATCGGTTCAGGCACCGTTTAGGCACCGGTATCGTTTTAAAAGTATCGGTTTAGCACCGGTATCGGAAAAAAACCCAAACGATACCCATCCCTACATATAGAAACGTAAATATTGTAGTGAAATGTACATTTACAGTGAGAGAATGTTAACTGTTGCCTGTATACTGGCTGGAGGGTAGTAGAGTTGTTCTTAGTGTTATGGCTGCTAGAATAATCACACAATACCAATCTATCAACACAGTGTGACTGTGAGCCAAAGGATGAGCATGCATTTGTACAAACACAGCAGATGGCGGTTCTGAATGGGAGTCATACGTAAACATTATTCACAAATGTGATGGAGGCTGTGGGTTTGTGTCACGCTGACACAGCCAAGTGTCTCTGTGGGGATCGCAATACTGCACACTTTAAACCAGCCCAACTGTACCAACTGTCGGCTCAAATGTTCTGTACGCAAACTGATGTGTCACTAATACATGGTGCCATAATAACTGTGTTCTGGAGGATTTTGGGGACCCTAAAGAGAGGTCAGAGGTCATAGACGGTTGACAAACACAACTATACTTCCTGCTTTTGAGGTGATGGTTTCTTACATGGTTTAATTAAGCAAAGCAACACAAACTGTAATACAATGTGAAGGGCATTTCTAGGTTTGTTAGTTCACACATTAGTTCATACGTGTGGATAAAAATGAAAAAACTGGAATACCTGCTCAAAATAGGCGATAAGCTTCTTTCCCATCGCCAGAACGCATCACGAATGCCCTGGAAAACAGGTACTGCGTTCCAAATTGCATACACTTTTTTTTTTTTTTTACGTTTTAGTACATATTGCAGCTGCCCTTATAAAGTGCAGACTGTTACATGCAATATGCATTCAACTGGGAAACATGCTTCCACATAACAATTTTGACCCTCTTCCTCATAAATCTGCTGCTCAAAGGTTTCGAATAGCCTGAAAAGCATTCTGGTTGTTTTGTGGTATGTTTTTCCCGGATATAACATGTTATGGTAGTATGGGTATTGAAGCGCACAAAGGGTTAGTTAACAGTAGAAAGCAGCACGGAGGCCATTACATTGAACGTATGTTTCATATGTTACCGAATTTGAAATGGCTTCTCTCATATACGTATTAAATAAACGCTGTGGAACAGAAACACCTTTACAGTGTAAAGCCAGGTCCCACTACTCCAAAGCTGCAGGGTTGGTCTAGTGTACAAATGGCAGATAATCAAATATTAATTACAATAACAAATAAGGCAGATGAAAGAAAAGTGGTTAGAGAGCTATCTGCTGTCCAGATCCACTAGATGAGCAATGAGTCATGCAGAGAACACCCACCATTCAGCATCCCATTACATATCCTCTGGCTGACACACCACAGAGGAAGAATTAATCTCAGACATGCCAAAAAGTATGGAGAGCTCAGATTATATTAATAAACTTGAGCAAACACTCATCCGCTTTTCTAACTTTCAGAAGTTATATAATATGTAAATGGCACATGTGATACGCTGAATCATATCTGCAACTCCACGGTACACCTACACTCACACTACAGGGCCTTCTTAGTTCAGAATACCATAACGTATTATATTTTTTCTGTTATCGTTTTGTCTTCCTGTGCTTTGCTGTATTCTGGTAATTTAATATAATTATTTCCTTATGGACCTTCACAAAGTGAAGCTAATCCATTTTAAAAATATCACGCTAACCAGCTAGCCTAGGTCTTGTAATATCACTTGTACCTGGAGGGGCGATAGTGAGTCACAGCAGCAACGACAACACAGGTACCCATACAGTTACCCTACACATGTTAGGGCCACACATGTGCTTCTAGGGACACAGCACAGGATGAGGGACCAGACCCCCGCAGCAGAAGCCCAGAGACAGTTGCTGCTAACGGTTAGCTCTGACTAGCAGCTCTACTTCCCTGCCCATGCTACACAGAGTGAGGGCCAGACAGTCTCCCCTGTGTCACTTCATTATAAATGGGCATAGCTACAGTTATTTGCTGAACATAGTTGTACTCGAGTAACAGAGAAAGGGATGACATTTTCTGAATAATATATCCTTCTTAAGCAAGGAATCATGGTCTCCTTAAAAGAAAAATGTCTGAGCTAAACATGTGATTTCATGGTTATTATATTGCATCAACCAAATGGGCTGCCAATGGAAAGCCTTCACTGGCATGTCTGCACCAATTAGTCAGCCTGCTTGATTTTTACACATAGGAAATCACAAAAAGACACTGAACTTACTGCTTCTAAAGACCCAATGTCCTAAGATTTGAGTGGGAATGGAAAAGAGAATAGGAAAGAAATAGAAAACAAGAATCATCCATTCCCATTTGACTTCCTGCCAGAAGAAGAACAGACAGCTAGCTCTTATGTTGAAAGAGAAACTGATGGGTAACACCCTCACACAGCCATCCCTTCTCTCTGTCATATTCCTCTATGTAACAATGTGGCCTCCTTCCAAAGACACAGTCCTCACACACAACCTCAGGGCACACCGTGTTTACAGCAGATAGATTCACACACTACAAACATCTGTGCTTCCTTGTTGTCTATAGAAAGCCACGGAGCAGCATCTCTGATGGCCTCCCATCCCCCTCAGCCCTGCCTTCCCTCCCCTTATCCTTTCCTTCTTCCTTCCGTGTCTCTGTGTGAGGCTGCAGCATCCGTCACTAAAGGCAGAAAAACATGCGCAGAAAAGGAGGGATTGCTCCAGCGTTTACCTTTCAATGTAGGGAGAGATGTGGGCTTTGATTCAGCTCAGATGTTGCTGCTCCTCAGCCTCGGCTAACAACATCATGTGACCAGACCACCTGCTCATGCTGCCTGGTCATATGACCGGATTAGTCCCAGCAAGGATCTCTGGGATTTGTAGTTGAGGGGGATGGAAAGGATGTGATTTCATTCTAAATAGGATCCTGTGTGGTGGTTAAAAAGCATAACTGAAATTATAAGTGCGAGGAGCGAATCGCAAGATTTTTTGATCCAATTTCATATAATGTATTTGAAGTAATAAACTGGCCATTAAATTGTATTTTTTATATATTAGTAAATTGTATGATTATTTTAATAATGCAGTAAATGGTGACATAAGGGCCAGAAGAAACATACTAAAATGTCCACTTATTTCTTTACCTTTATATAATGTTGTATGTGTGTGTGTATATATACACATATACACATATACACACACACACACACACTTACTTGATAATTATAGGATGACATTTTAATATGAATGATGATGACGAATAATGATAATTCCCCATAGCACAATATCCGAATGACAAAGATCTTTTGATGAAACAGCAAGATTAGTCATAATTTTTTGGGGACTTTGGAAGACAATGAGCATTATTCCTGTAAACATGCCAGTGTGAGCCAGCTGGCTTATGTTCCGCTGTACACTTTCAGCATGGGATCCTCTGTAGTGACAAGGAAAACATATCAATAGTCAAGAGACAATAAGATGCCATAAAAAAAAGCCAGATCAACATTCTCTGCTGCAGAGAGTTCACGATGAAGAGCCACACTGAGGAACGCTGATGCAATGATATTATGACGTCCAAGGTTTAGTTTAGTAACCATGCAAATAAATATGATATACATATATGCTAGTTGCCTTAAAAAAAAAGGTATGTTTGTTCATCAATATAAAATATTACAGTTTCCTCTGTAGGGCTCAGCCTTAGAGATAGGGTAAGGAGATGAGTTTCCTCTGTCGGGCTCAGCCTTAGAGATAGGGTAAGGAGATGAGTTTCCTCTGTAGGGCTCAGCCTTAGAGATAGGGTAAGGAGATGAGTTTCCTCTGTAGGGCTCAGCCTTAGAGATAGGGTAAGGAGATGAGTTTCCTCTGTCGGGCTCAGCCTTAGAGATAGGGTAAGGAGATGAGTTTCCTCTGTAGGGCTCAGCCTTAGAGATAGGGTAAGGAGATGAGTTTCCTCTGTAGAGCTCAGCCTTAGAGATAGGGTAAGGAGCTTGAACATCAGGAGGGAGCTTGGAGTTGAGGCGCTGCTCCTTCGTATCGAAAGGAGTCAGCTGAGGTAGTTCGGGCATCTCATCAGGATGCCTCCTGGGCGCCTCCCACTGGTGGAATTCGCGCCGCATCATTTGCGCCGCCCAGCAGGAAAAGACGTTTTTTTTCGCAACCTAGCGCATATGTGCATTGACTTTGCACGTAATCTGGTAGCGCGTCAAATTCGCGCCGCGTTTGGTGTGAACACAGCATTAGAAACCTCACCCGCCCACGGAAGCCACCACAGTAGAAAAACGGAACAAGGAAATAGGAAAAAACGATCCGGCCGCTGATTTGTAATGCTTTATTAGACTCCTACAAGCTCGTAGGGTTACAAAGAGGTGTCTTTTATTGAAATCCGACTTTGTATAGTGTACTTATGAACAATCTAGTGAAACGTTACGGCCGCCGCCCTGAAGTGACGTCAAGGCTACGGGGTTTATGTAATTACATAAACTTAACGGTAACTTAATTTTTTCTGAGCCGATAGAACTCTTCCCACAAGGTTTTACTGTATTCAACAATTTAAATGAAGTTAATCAACGTTTTGGTTCCGGTGATCCTTTAGGTAACGTCACTTGACTTATTCGTCTCTTTTCTATGGGCACTACGGGGCTTGTGGTGCATAAGGTTAAGGCTTCTGCTAAAAATCTGTCTGCTGTGTTATTGTTATAGTGCAGGGGTGGGCAAACTACGGCCTGTTATGCATTTTAATCCGGCCCGCCAGTCAGTTGATCCCACCCCCCAGTAGTGGGATCAACTCTAATCGCCTGTCACGTGGTGATTTAAGGAGAGGACCCAAATACCAGAGCAACAGTTCAATCAAACAAAACTCAGGTCAGGCATCAAAAACAGGCCGAGGAAACAAACAAACAAAAACAGGAATCCAAAAAACAGGGACGTAAGATCAGGGAGCAAACACCGGGAACAAAAGCAGGCAGGGGAACGAACCGACAACAGGTATCTAAACAGGGCTACTTACAGGACCGCTAACAGGGGACGCACACAGGGACAAACAGTACAATCCCATAAGGGGACAGGAGACAAACAGGGTTTAAATACAAGAGGAAGGTAACGAGGTACATGTGGAAAACAACGAATGCAGCACAGGTGAAGGGAACACACAATCAGGGAACAGGGCAGACAGACAATCACAGACACTCACAGGGGCAGGAAGTGCAGGAACGCAGAGGATGCACAAGACAAGGACTTCAAAATAAAACAGGAACCCAGATAAACCCAAACCGTGAAAATAGCCCTTATTAAAAACCTAACAGCTGAATCCAGAGTTATTTTCCTCGGCATAATGAACGCTCATCAGGCCCACGAGACTGCGCCGCCCTGCACGCTCATGTGTCACATCGAGTTCTGCTTCCAGCTTCCTTCCCCCCTCGAAGAAATGCAGCAAATAGCTGGACGGAGAATTCTGCCGTCGGTTCTCTGATAAAAAAAAAAGTAACTTCGACTGGTGTCACATCCCGTCCCAGTAGCAGAGGACTCCACCGTATTGCGGCTGAGTGTTGGCTGATTAGCTGCGTTCCGGCTTGATGCGGACAAATGTGAGCCAGCTGTAGTTTTTTCCATACCTAAAGCAGGTTCTGGCCCGTTGATGGCTGCCGAATCTGGTTCGAATCTGGCATTGTAGAAATTAATCGGCCCGATTCTGGGGCGTCGTTCATCCAGAGTCGGGCTGAGTCGGCAACCGGATAACTGATGAACACATCAGATCTGTCCTGAGAATTGCCAAAACCAAACTGACACCAAACTTTGATGCACTGGCAACAAAGGGTGACCAACAACATGTTCCCACTGAAATTCTTTACTTTTTAGTTAATGGCTTTTACTTTTAATTCATATTAGTTCACACAAACACTCTCCATCCATCTTATACTGGCCCGGCCCACCCCCGAGACAGTCTTGCTAAAGAAGAAGTACATCCTAGACAACTTGGACTTTCCCAGCACGTAATAGATTCAACACATAATGAGGGACATATTTTAGATTTCATTATTTTGAATGTCTAAATAATTCTGAGGTCGCAGTGACTAATATTGCCCTTTCGGATCATTACTGTGTTTTCTCTAAATGGCCATCTCCACTGACACCAGAGTTAAAACAGAGGTGATGAGAAAGTGCTACATCAACGAAAACCTTTGTACGTTATTTGCCAACGCTTTTACTCCCACGCCAGCTTTGCCTCCTGTTTCTGTAAATTGTTTTGTGAACAACTTTAATTCTTATGCTCTGAATGTTATTGATTACATTGCCCCCATGAATGTTCATGATGTCTGGCATGGAGGAATGCCACACTCAAAGTTCACAAAAGAGACGGTCCAGTTTCATTATACATATCATAACATGTATACCTTGTGCACTGTCATTATCCATGTTTCCATTAAGAGCGCATTATGCGATGGTCGCACACAATGTGTTGAAATTACATTTCCGCATCACCAATAAGATGCCGATGGAAAGTTAATTTGGAAATGTTGCTATGGTGGACACGTGAATTGAACACATACACCTATACATGCAGCGGCCAGAGCTGGTTACTGAGCATTAACAGTGAGTAGTCAAACATACACAGGCCTTTTAAACAGCATTTGAGACCGGTGTTCGTGTCCCAAAGTGTTGTTGCTTTATTGTGAAGTTTCGTTTCAATACATGCGTAATACGTATGTTTACATATTTTACATAGTCCCAATACTTACTTTAATCCCAACCATGATGTTTTTCCTTATCCAAACTAAGTAGTGTGAGATCAAATTGTATCAAACCTACTGTTTTAAGGAATAGTTGTGTCAGCAACTGAGGCTTCCTTGCTGCTTTTTCAGTCTGGCCCACCACAGCACTGAGGCTAAAAGCAAAATCCTTTTGAGCAGTGATGCATTTAAAATGTCAGTTCTGATGCTACTTGATCTCAGGGCTGCTTTTGACTCAGTTGACCATAAGATACTGCTCGACAGACTAGAAAAGTGGCTGGGACTTTCTAGCTCTGTGTTGAATTGGCTCAAATTGGATTGTCAAGATGGGGACTACTTTGTGTCAATTGGTAATTATAAATTTGAGCGAATACAAATCTAATGTGGAGTTCCTCAAGGGTCCATTCTCGGGCCTCTTTTGTTCAATATCTACATGTTCTCCCTCCCTCAGATTATGGACATTTTACCATTTCCTCCCATACTTATGCAGATGACACACTACTCTACATAACAGTGTTTTTGCTTTCATTGTCTTTAAAATGTAATTTTAAAAAATCTTAAATTCTAAATATATTTTCCTGAGAGGCACTTTGGATTGCCTTGTATCTGAATAGTTCGATAAATAAAAATTGCTGTGCCTTACATAGCTATGAGGTCACAACTCCTACGGATGTTGCTCTCTCACAACTTTTAAACTCCACTGGGAGGGTTTAGTTACCCTTTATTAACAAACAGGAAAAGTGCAGGAAATAATGACTATGTCAGAGTAATAGTGAGGAGTATATTTTGTGCTTTACGAGTGTCTGACTTTTCAGAAAACAGGTTTTAAGATGCTATGTCTAAGTGGTGAAGTTTTGTATTTCAGTCAGTGAGCTATTACAAATTTGAGGAGCTCGAACAGAGATGTAAGATTGATTAAAAGAGGGATTATACAGCCTCCTATGGAGCAGACCTTGTTCCCCAGCTGTTTGATCTTTTTATGTTTGATAAAAGCACTAAGCAGTGTGGAAGCCACATCATTTAGAATCTTAAACATAAGGGCAGTGATTTCATGAGAGCCCATCTCTCATGTATTTACCTTGTGCTGTGCATTAATCGTGTGTAAATGGTTAACCATGTCCATAATGAATATTTTATACTTTTACATGATTTTAATTTGCCTGCCCCGTCCATCCAGACCATGTACCATCTCATCAACTATTATTATCTTATTATTACATGCAGACAACAGAAAGACCACACCACTCGTCACATATGCTGGAGCTATACAGACTGAGAGTGAACCCAGCTGGACAGCCAGTCTGAGCCAAACCATTCTCATTCCAGATCTGGGCCACTCCCTTTCTGCCGTGCCTGGTTTACATGAGCAATGTAGAGCAACTGGCTGAGAGTAGGATTTACCCATCCGTAAAAGCCCAATCAGGGAAGATATTTGCAAATTAGCAATAGCTATGAATGATCTGTTCAGCACATACGTGTCACACTCTGTATTGCAACTATGTTAAAATGCATCATCAATATCAAATACAATACATTCAGATCTATATTTTACTGTTTTTTTCTAGGATCTGAAACTCATGACTCATGTCATACAATCAATGAAAATAGTGTAAATTTGAAATGATGAAATGCATTGTGTGAAACACTCCTGGCTTCAGTTACTGAATCCACGATGGCTAATACACTAGACATCCTTCTCCATTTCTTTTGTTTCTTTTATTACAGTCAAGGGACGATTAAGACAAAACACATCCAAATATTTGCTTCGGCTTCACCTTAACGTGTCTATTACAAGGGCAGAGAGTTACATAACTGTGTAAAGTACTCAGATTCTTGACTGAGCGCGAGCATAAATGGTTGAAATGATCATGCAAAGCATAAATGGTTGAAATGATCATGTAAAGCAAAAACTGCACTGCTGGCTCTGACGGTCCATTTAAGTACAACGGATGTGAGGTTTTAAGACAGTGGTTCTCAAACTTGTTTTTTCACGCTTAATAAGGGGATATATTGTAAATATACCTCCTGCCCAAAACATGAGCAGAAGAAAAGGAATTAATTCATCAACAATCATCAGAATACAAATCAGAATTTTGTCTTTGGACTTAAACTCTTGTTCAACCTGTTTGGTATTCATTTCCTGAAACACAGGAGGTTTTGTTTTGAAGTGTTTAAGCGGAGGCATCGTGTCTGCCTGTCTGCGTTAACTCTGCTATTAACATTCCCCTCAGCTCCGCGCTGCACTTTGTTGTGCAGTTGAACCCTGCTCTGCTCTGACTGCTGCAGCTTTTTTAACCACAAACTGGGATTTCTTCAGGGGCAGCGTGTCCACAGAGACATCTGCCTCACTGACACCAGAGTGACCTTCACACCCTCCCGCTGTCCGATCTGTACGGTGCATATGGCAAGAAAAACAGCAGAGACTGTGGCCAGCTGTCCCGTCCACAGTGAGACTGATATATCTAGTAATCGAGCTGTTAATGACATCTTTTGGAGCTCAGCCAGTCAGTGTTTTACTGGACGGGTGTGTGTGATGATGGACGATTCGCCTCTCTTTACTCAATCTTCATGCCGTCAGTGTGTGAAACAAGCTTCCCCGCTCTGCCTTAAAAACACTTTGGCCTGTGACAGTGAAGTTTGACAGAGGCTCTGTCATTTTGTCATCGGTGTACGGTCCCGTTAAGTGTGATGCACCGTAGAGAAGTCATGAAAACTGAATGTAGACTTACATGTAGAACTGAATGTAGACACAAAAAAAAACTCTACCTCTCGCTCCACTGCCAGCTGTCCATTAAAGGAGAAGTGCAAAAAAATTATTTTAACCAATCAAATGTTTCATATTAACAATCAACACATTCTCACTCTCAACTTATCAAATACTTGGTCAGTGGCCTAAGTCTAAAACTGTGGTACTCAAGATACTCTTTTCAAAATAAATGTCCAGTTTCCACTCAATGAATGCATAAAGTCTCTTTTCAAAATAAACTTCACAGTAAATGTACAGTTAACATGTATAGAGTTCCATTCCATTATCCAAGCCACTTATTCAGGGTTGCGGGGCGCTGGAGTCGATCACAGCTGACATTGGGCGAAGGCAGAGTTTACCTGGACAGGTGTCCAGTTTATCTCAGGGCTCATATAGACATATGTGGCCTGCAGACAACCATTCACGCTCACATTCACACCTACGGGCAATTTAGAGTTTAATTTACCTGAGCTGCATGTCTTTGGACTGTGGGAGGAAGCCAGAGAACCTGGAGAGAACCCACACTGCCATGGGGAGAAATGCAAACTCCACACAGAACCACCTAGACCGAGACTCAAAACCCGGCCCCTCTTGCTGTGTGGCAACAGTGCTAGCCACTACACAGATAGAGTGTCCTTTCAAAATAAACTTCCAACATAGGTGTTTGGTTTACTTGGTTAGATTACGGCAACAGAATGGATTTGGTTAGACTAAGAAACAATTGTGGTTTGGGTGAAAATATGTACGTTTGTTGTATAAAATAAGTGGGTTTTTTTTCATGCATTTATGTCTGTTGGCTAATTATTATATATTATTATTTTGAATCCTAAGTCTGTGTATGTTTGATCCAATTATCCATACAACCTCGTCCCTAAGAGGACTTTCTCGCTCTTTAATCACTTGTGCATCTAATACTGACTTGGATTGCAGTTAGTTTAAAGATAAGATAATCCATTATTAGGCCTCTAAAGTCTTTATATAATCGTTTAAAGTATCCTAGTGTCACGATGTTGGTTTGTCTGGTGTCCTGTCTTATTGTGAAGTCCTTGTCTTGTGTGTCCTCTGTGTTCCTGCACTTCCTCCCTTGTGATTGTCCATGATTGTCTGTCTGCCCTGTTCCCTGATTGTGCATTCCTTTCACCTGTGCTGCCCTCAGTGTTTCCAGCTGTTCCTCATTACCCTCCTCTTGTATTTAAACCTTGTTTGTCTTCTGTCCCCTTGTCGGATTGTCTTTGTTCCGCGGTGTTTCATGTCGTGTTCAAATACTTTGCTACTTCAAATACCCTGATCAAATACTTTGTTTCGAACCTTTTGCTAATTAAAGCACGTTCTGGATTTTTACCACTGAAACCTGCCTCCAGTCTCTCCCTCCTGCACCTGGGTCTCTGCGCACCACCCACCCCGCTGCCCCTTGACAGAACAATCCGACCAATTCTGACCCAGCAGAGGGACCATACCGAACTCGGCGGAGGAGGTGTTCCAAGCTTTTTTTTGCACCCCTCGCTTGGTGTCTGGTGAGCCCCAGTGCCCCCAGAGAAGTGAGTACGATGCCTGGAGGGACTCGGTGAGGGACTCGTGGTACAAGCCTCACCGGGCTTCTGGTGTTTGCTGGAGCTTCCAGGAGGGTCATCGTGACCACGGGGCAGACCTTGAGGAGCACCGCCTGGCCTACGAGGGGCCCCGAAGCCTGCAGGGCAGGATCCCTGCCTCCCTGGTCCCGGAACTGAGGGTCCGACCCTCAAAGTTTCAGCGGCGTCAGGTACCCGCTGCTGCCCCTGCGCCGCAGCTCACGCTGACGCAGATCCTGCCTGTGCCGGCGCCCCGGATCCTGCCTATTGCGGCCCCCCGGGCCCTGCTTGTGCCGGCCCCCCAGATCCTGCTGGCCCCCCGGGCCCTGCTTGTGCCGGCCCCCTGGGTCCTGCCGGCCCCCCGGCCTATTCTGGCCCCCCAGGTCATGTTGGTGCCCCGACCCGTTCCCGGGGTCCCCGCTGCCGCCCGGCAGCCGCCCCCCTCCAGAGTCCCGCTCTGATGGCCGTCCTCCAGCCCGCCCACCGGAGCGGGCCCACTTGCCTGGTGGCCGTCCTCCGTCCCGCCTCCCGGACTGTTCTTGCCGTGCTCCTGCTCTTTCTTGAAACTATGTCCATGTTTTGTATGACAACCAACAGAACCCACTGTAAACAGTTTTAAACGGAGGTACTTTCCACAAAACAAAAACTGCTGACTCCGCTAATGGAGAAAGATGTGGAGAAAGCAATATAGATGCACTGATTTATTAGGATTGTCATTAGGAGTGCATTCAGGTTTGCCCTGGTCCAGCCCCTAGATATGCTGCTATAGGCCTAGACTGCTGGGGGACATTTTAGGATACACTGAGCTCCTCCTTTTCTTCCTCTTTTCGCTCCTCCTCTTCACCTCTTCTTTCTCTCCTTCTGGACAAATGATTGTCTCTTCAATGCATATTACTAACTCTACTTTCTTTTTCCATGGATTTGTGGCTGCCTGGAACCAGGGGGAGGACCCAGGTCCTCCCCCTGGTTCCTGCTGATACAACCATGGCCCTGCTGATGCAACTGGCCTGGAACTGTCCTGCCAGCTGCCATGGCCCTGCTTTCTCCCACTGCCCCTTGGATGCCCCTCCTTCTGCTTAATGGGTCGTGGCTATCTGGATCATGGACCATGCATACTACTCATTATATGAATAATTTCTGTCACATTCATTGAATGTGCTGTAACTCCGTTGACTTTATTCATTCTGGCCACATGACATCTATTGCTTCTGTCCATCCGGGGAGAGGGATCCTCCTCTGTTGCTCTCCCTCAGGTTTCTTCCCCTTTTTTTTCCCTGTGAAAGGGTTTTTACTATCTTTTTGGGGGAGTTTTTCCTGATCCGATGTGAGGTCCCGGGACAGGGATGTCATGTGTACAGATTGTAAAGCCCTCCGAGGCAAACTTGTATTTGTGATGTTGGGCTATACAAAATAAACTAAATTGAATTCATGCAACAGCCACAACACTGTATGTTTCTATAGATCCAGAAGCAATTGACAACTTACTGTGATGAATAAAAACATCACAGATAAAAGAATTTGCACAACACAAAAAAAGAAATTGACTTTAAAATTGGCATGAGGCAATTCTAGAAAACGACAACTGAGCGGGTGCAACAATTGTAAAGAAATATTCAGCATTGCGAAGTAATAATGCAGCGTGGAGAGTCAAAGCAGCATATGCCAAACACAAAGTGCATGAGTGGGAAGGAGCAGCGCAGACAGCAACAGACGGACATTTAACTGGACAGATGCTTCAGACATTACCACCGTGCAGCTGCACAGGATGTCCAAGGAGGAATGAAGGAAACAACCGTCCAAATACAAATTCAGCATAGCTGAAACTATGTGTTTTAAACAGTTGGTCTATGTTCATTTATTTGTTTTATTTTGGGACGTCTAAGGAATAGAGGAACATAATTAGTTAGCTAAATTACCTTTGACTTGGTTTTCCTCTATCGATCTATTTTTCAAGTCTAAACCGTCAATGATCACTTCTAAATGTAAAGCATAAGCCTACCCTACCAAACACAACCATATTCTGCTAATATTTGTAGAACATCAACAATTCTCGCAGTAGATGTTTGAGTATTTTCTTCTACTACTCAGATGTTTACAGTATAATCAGTACTATTAATATAATATCTACAGATACGTGAGTGTATGTTCAGTAGCCTATGCTAGACTTCCTCAATTGTAGGAAATCTAGAACAGTTGGTGCATTGGGCAATGTTGACCACCCTCTGCAGTGCTTTCTGATCCGAGACAGGGCAGTTGCCAAACCATACTGTGATGCAGAGGACCCAGCACACAGCCCTGTGGGATGCCAGCGTTCAAAAGGATGTGTGGTCATCTAATCGAACCCTAGACTGTACAAGAAGTGGACATAGTCATCGTGATGTCATCTATTGGTTTGGCTCGTGTTCGGCAATTTTGCCGCCGCCATCTTGGAATACGGCTGTTGAACGTGTTTGCAAAACGATGAACAGAAGTTACCATATTTGGACTGTGATATAGTGACCCCTTATATGGTTCTGGTAGCGGCAGCAACCTGTCAATCACAGTAGCCCCGGCCTAAAGCGCACTCTGCTTTATCTATTTGATTCTAAAAGGACCGCAATTTACTAAATGAACATCATGCTGCAATGAAGAACACTTGAAACTAGAGATGGAGACAATTCACACGTCTAAAACGTTTGCTGAGTAATTTTCTCATAGACCAGAGCCGACCTCTGATGGACATTAGAGAGAATGAACTTTAATGCACTGCCCCATTGGCTTACCTTTTCGGAATCAGAGGTTCATGCCTGACACAATGGTTTTCTTTTTTTTAATGTATATTCTCATCTTCAGTTTAGAGATTAAGTTCATTTAAATACTTCATATATCTATTGACTCTGACCTGGAATGAAAAATGTGCTTCCCAAGATTTTATGTTTTCTAGCAGAATTTTGTCCCCAGAAGGTGGAAACCTCGTAACTCTTTTTTCCCCTCAATCAATGATATAAATATTATGAATAATTAACCAATGAAAAGCAATAAAAGGAGCTTGTGACTAAATATCGCTCTTGAATTGGATACTCAAACTGTCGGCAAATTCTCATAGCTTCACCCCACCACCATGAATAAAATGTCACCACAGCGGAGCTGAAGGTAAACAGTGAGAAAGCAATTTCATCTGAGCAGTGTTCCGCAGACTTCCATACAATCTGACTTCTATTTGCAACCGGAGGAGTTTCCCGCGGCTGGTCAGTAAAGAGAAGGTTTTAAGAGACTTTCACATCGGCTGGAAGTTCCTGCTTGAAACTAACATACTGGGGGCTGTTGGTGAGGAAGTACAGCATCCAGTTGCGGAGGGAAGTACTGATGCCAAAATCACTGAATTTGGGGATCATGGTGTTGAATGCTAAACTGAATCTGATCAACATTCTCTATTGTAGCGCCGTGAGATGTGTTCTGGTGGTTTCTGGAGGGTTGCCAGTGTTTGTGGAAGGCAGACTGCTGGGCCAGTGAGGGAAGACGCCTTGTAACCCATGCTTCCCCTCTGTAGCCAAGTCCTGCTTTGTCTGTCTTTGGGAACAGTGATAAGACAGGAAAAGAAACAGCATGAAACTGCCTCCAGATTGAATTATGCATGCCTCCATCTGCTGATAGAGGACACGTCTGTCAAGCCTTCTCAGTGTCACCACACACACACACAGATACCTATACAGCTCACTTTACTCACGCTGATCTATAGGTCATCAGCCCACTGTGTCTATAACAAACACAATCCCTCAGGTTAACTGTGCCATTCTCTTCACTCTGCTGCACTGTTCATCCTCGTGAAATTAGCTGATTTAAGGGGGAACATGAAGCATTCATCGGTATTCCTGAATATCCACATACAGTGCATTGAGGTTTTATGCCACTATTGTACAAATTAGATATTCTAAAGCTGACTGACTTATACATGCATTGTGCATTTTCTTTTTCTTTCAGCAGCGTTAGAGAAGCAGGTGCGTGACTTGAGGCGTGCAGATTCGGTGCCTGGAATGATGAAGCTCCCTCATTAACATATAAGAAAATACTAGAAGACACATTTGGATGTATATTGGCTTTGCTCAAAATGCAGCAGCAAAGCACAAACAAAATGTTGACAAGAGGCCATAATATTAACATGAAAAGAAGATATATTAAAAGTTAATAAAAAATGTATACACAAATGTAAATTTGTACACAATTTTTAAAAGATTTACCGTAAACTTTATAATATAACATTACAATAAAATATTAGAAGCTTCATCTCACTACTGCTCCTGCCCATCGGAGCAACTTAGGGTTCAGCGCCTCGTCCAAGGACTCTTCCTCTAGTCATCTGGCAGACTGGACACGTTCCCGGTCAGCCAACTTTCCTTTAGAGGCGACACAACGACTATTTTCTTTTATTTTCTGATCGGTCCATTTGTTTGGCTGGCCAAATCCCATCTTCAAAAACCCCTTCCACTGGCCTCAGTGCCGTCATTAGACAGTCGACAAACAACTCGGTCAGGACCCTTGCTGACGCTTTCAAACGCACTGGGTAGCCCACAACACGTCAGACTGTGACGCTCCACGGCGGTCGCGATCACACGTTTAACGTTGTGAATTAAAACTAAAGAGTTTAATCATCAAAACCAGTTAGTTATGTAGAGGAAGAACAACTTGGTTGGGCCTAAAATAAGTATGTAGAGAACAACATGAGTACAGAAAACACAACTTCAAAGTAACAACACGGTGTGAACACGGGTCTCCTGGTTGATAGTTATATGTTAACAATTGGATATGCAAAGCTTATGATCAGTGTATATTATGAAATACTTTCATTATACCCAACTTTGGCTTTTAAGGCCAAAAGTTTTACCCCAGAGCCCCTAAGCTGGCTGCTTTCTCCCACTCATATCCTTATGGAAAGTCCTGTTCATTATGCTGTGTTCGCACCGGACGCGGCGCAAAATTTCGCACCGCGTCCACCGCGGAAGTTTACTCGCGTGAGTGAAACGAGGGTGTTCACACCAAACGCGAAAAATCGTGGCGCGAAGGGGGCGTGGCTTAGCTCTGTTGCTTGCCTCTGTGAGAGACAAGCGACGAAGCTTTTATTTCCGCTATCGACCATGGAATAAACAACCACTAGTTCTGCTTTATATTTGTTGTGGAAGTCCCAAACATGTCGGAACATGAAACGCCCTCGTATTTGGGTTCATAACATCATCCGTAGCCGCACACAGCTCGGTGAATTTCACCGACTCCTCCAGGAATTGCGTATCTGCGTAAAACGATACCGATTATGCCATCCACCATAGAAATAACCACCAGTTCTGCTTTATACTTTTTGTGTAAACTCCACATATGTCGGAACATCAAACTCCATGGTGTCTGGGTTCATAATATTATCAGTAGTCCCACAACAGCGTCTCAATGAAGCCGCTACAAGCGCTGGTTCAGGCGGAGCAGCAGCAGTTTCATTCAGCAACGGGGAGACGGCGTTGGTGACGGGCGGAGCTTCTCAACGCTGATTGGCTGCCGCAACTTTGCGTCACACGATTTCTCCGCCAGAGTTGGGAGAATTCAACTCACGCGAATTCGCACCGCGTCCTTCGCTTTGTTCGCCCCAGGTCAAACGTTCTGTTCGCGCCGCCTCAAACGCGTCTATCTCGAATAAATCGCCAATTCGCGTCGCAGCGCGTCTGTGGATTGACTTTACATGGAATCTGGTCGCGCCGCGTCCGGTGTGAACACAGCATTAGAGTGGAGTCGCCTATACAATTTTGCAGTTGCCACTTTTGATTCTCTCCTACTCGTTAAAAGGCTTCAATGTGTTCAGGGCTGTTGGTAGGTCTTTACACAGGGGACGGCAAAAATGGAGTGTGTGTGGGAGGGTCTGGGCCAAAATGCTAGAGTCAATCATTTAGTCCCAGTCACTCTGTGGATACTTCAGGATGTGATCAATGCCACAACACACTCTTTGGAGTAAAATGAGTATACGCCCATTGTAATGGTTAATGCTAAACCATGTTATGCTAGATAAATAAATAAAGGTCATTTCAAAAATGAATTACACAAGATAACTAAATAAAAATATTCATTAAAATATTAATCCATTTGATCGAAAGAAATGTGATAAAATCTGGGTTAAAAGGGTCCTTGCAACCGACTTGCTTTGAAAAACAAACAAACTGAATAGGTGACTGAAAGTGTGCCTTGTAAGGCTGATAGTATGCAAACACTGCATTTAACATGCTCGTGGTCATTTCTAGTGTGTGGCTCGCAGCTGCTCTGCACGTCTGCGTTATAGGTGCTCATACATGCTTTGCTGTGTGATTCTGCCCGCTGCAGACGGCTGGGCGGCGTGATGGCTGTGCACTCCGGTCCTCCTACCCAGATGGCGGCGAGTGAAGAAATCACTCACACGGTAATCATCCTGGAGACACCTGGAGAACCAGAGCAAGAGGGAAGACAGGAAATGTAAACCAAGCGCTAAGTGAACCACTCAGTCAGCCTAATAAGGACCCAAATTATTGCACGAATAAAGGGTGCGCTCGCCGTCTCTCCCACTCTCCAGAATGAAGGCTATAAAATAACAAGGTTCCACAGTGTTGATTATGGAACCGCAGCAAAGTCGTTTGATGGACCTCACACATTTTCTACTCTAATGATAGCCGTCTGGTGCTGCCCACATTTGAATATGAATACCGGCGCAGTGAATTTGTATCCATCATTACATTGACTGTGTCCATGTGTGAGCACATGTGCAGTTTACAATTAATGCAGTCAGGATAGAACTCTTCAAAGAACTAAGCATTTATTTCCCTGATGTTAGTTACAATGTTAACTATGCCGTTCTGAGACAGCTATGAGAATGAATGCACGATAAAGCGGTATTAGAACAGCGCTACTATTATCTTTATCTATTATCATGTGATTCAGAATAGTGTTTTGCCTAAACATCACAGGGGCTTGCACAGGCGCCCTGATGATCACTCATGTTGCTGGAAAATGCACCGAAATAACCCAATAACTTTTCTTAAAATGTCATACAAACCGTTGTATGAAGCGGAGGCTGATTGGAATGTTATTAGTTTTCTGGGTTATTGTTCATGAACAATATCAACATCATCATTTTTGACACGATGGCTGTAGATAAAAAAGTCAGGAACCTTGAAAGTGGTTACAATTCATCTTGAGGTGGACATTTAAGTGTGTATTGACTTTCAAGGCAATACATCCAATAATTCTCATATTTCATCCCCTCCAAAAAAAAAAAACTCATGATGGCACGAAAGGAAGACAGAGCAAAGTGTACCAGATATCAGAAAATTGTATTTATATGACACTTTACACACAACACAGTTTATCCAAAGTTCTGTACAGCACATACACTGCGGACAACCAAAAAGGAAACAGATAATAGAGTATGAATATCGGCGTGATGATAAGCATATGGTCTCACAGAGCCCACAGTGACAATACAGACCAGAGACATCAGGAGAAATATCTGAGCTCATTAAGTTAGCAACAGTTAAAAGCTTATAAGTGAAAGTATTTATTAAGATGGCTCTTGAAGAAAGTGGGGGATGAATCTGATGGTGGGCGGGAGATAGTTCCACAGTTTCAGTTTCAGGTCAGCAACAATCCATCCCACAGGGATGTCGTATGTGTACAGATTGTCCTCCGAGGCAAATTTGTATTTGTGATTTTGGGCCATACAAAATAAACTGAATTGAATCCGGTGGTTGTAGAGAGTCCGTCTGGACCAGAGTGCATTGGCGTCTCCCGTAATGGAGTGTTGCAGTGAGTTATCCTTCTGTGACTCCCATCTTCGCAGGATCCCTGGAGCTCAGTCAGAGTGACCAGTCACTCCTCTTACCAACGCCCTGGTTGTTCCAAACATCTTCCATTCGAGAGTTTTGGAGGCCTCTTTGCTCTACAGTAGTGTTTTTCAACCTTTTTTGAGCCGCGGCACATTTTCTACAATAAAACAATCCTGCGGCACACCAACAACCCAAAAAGTTACAAAATGTCACATTGTAGCATAATACGGTAGGTAATTATTATTAATGTTCCATTGTAACATAATACAGCATATTGTAGGTAATTATTGCACTACCTACTGGCATGGAAGAGTATTCAGTGTTTCAAGTAAACCAGATCACTTTGTTAGAAAAATGAAAATAAAGTTATGCAAAAAATAACTAATATTTAGTTACTACTAAATAGCGTATTGTGGAAAACAATAAGCTATTTTTTTGCAAAACAAAACAGAATGAGTGCAGATGTGTGAGCATCACGTTGTATCAGTATTAGTGGCTGCAGTGAGCTAATTTCCTCTACAACTCTTTTATAAACGAGGTTGTAGATTTGATATGGACACTCTCAATTTATGCTCCATGTTGAGAGACACAACAGCAGAAAGCCGACTTCACGGAGATCTCATAAAGATCGGCTTGTCAAGAAATGACAAGAATCGGCGACTCGCGCATGCGCAAGCGTAACCTATTAACGGCGGACGGTGAACATTTAAAATCAGCATTTTCTCTTATTTATTATTATTTTTTAAATACCTCCCCAGTTTGATAAATACTGACTGGAAATATGGTGTCCATTTATTTCAATGACAACTACAAAGTGTGCAGGCTTTGTTACTGCTATGTGTTTTTCGGGCTTTTGAAGGATATTTCCAGAGCCTCTCGATATGCAAAGTCAGAAACGTCATTTGTGGAGCTCCAGGCTGCAGGCTGTTGGATGTTTGTCTTGACCTGCAAACACATGAACTGTTGGGCTTTAAAAGTGAGAGCTCATAGCTTAAAATAGTGAAAGCTGCAGCAGCAAATCCCATTCTGAAAAGCACACTCGCTGCTCTCTCTCGCTCTCTGTGTGCAGCGCATGCACGACACAGAGCAGAGAAGAGTTGTAGACGCGACCCAGAAATGACAAGCTGTGTGTAGATAAGATCAATAACATACGGCCGTTTAGTCTGTTTAATAGCAGAACAAGGTGTAGACCTGTTCTATATTACTCTGCCAGCCACTATATTGCAGCTCAGACGCTCAACAATGGAAAATCATTTGCGGCAACTAAATAGTATTTTTTTGGACCAATTAAGTGAAATTGAACATTTTCCTACGGCACACCTGACGATCTCTCACGGCACACTGGTGTGCCGCGGCACAGAGGTTGACAATCACTGCTCTACAGAACCTTCAATGGAGCAGATTTTGTTTTGTAACCTTCCTATTGACTGTATAAGACAGGGGTTGCAGCTCCCTGAGGTTTTCATAATAATAAATACAAAAAACTTGTATTTTATGGATAATCTTTCAAAAGGGAACACCTGTTATCTTGAAGTTTGAGGTGATACTGTGTCACTGAAAATCAAAAACAAATTTAAATATTTTTTTAACTAAATTGTGCCTCACATCCTATTGTCAATCTTCCCCTGCAGGCTAATCGTGATTGACATAGCCCTCGCTAAACTATCAATGGATAAAATTTGCTGAAAAGTATCAAGTATCAAGGACTTTTTGCAACTTTTCTTGTGGCTTTTCCGTTTGTAATGGAGAGCCACACACAATGACAGGGACCATTGTTTTTTCCCGTGATTAGCTCATTGCGCTAAGCCAACCGCAGCTTTTGCCAGGAGACAGGCCTGTGATCCCGGAGAAACTGCGGAGAAGGACTCAGGGAGGGCTCAAGTGGAGAAATAAAAACGAGCAGGTACAAACCTTCGGTACCGGCAATCATAACGGAGAACGTGGTCTTCGGCGAAAAAGGTGGACGAGCTCGGCGTGCTAGTAAAGACTGAGAGGGACCTCATGTGTTTCACGGAGACATGGCTGCACGCGGATTTTCCGGATCGCAGCACGTCGGTGCCAGGCTTCAGGTCTGTTGGGGCGGACAGAGACTGTAACGCCCAGACCTTCTGGGTAGTTTTGTTGTCACTGTCTCTTTCTGTTGTGTTGTCTGTCACTGCCTCTTTCTGTTGTGTTGTCTGTCACTTACTGTTACCAGGGCTCTCAAGTGTCACGCATTGAGCGTGACTGGAGGGGGGAGAGAGAGAGGGAGAGAGAGATGTCACTCTTAACTGTCTTAAAAACTTGAGAGCCCTGTGTTACATGTCAGTGTTTTGTGTTCTTACCTCCCCTCTTGTTTTCCCCCCACAGGTTCCAACCTGTTAATTGGTTGCCACCTGCGAAGGCCAATCAGTGGCTGGGCAGCCATTTTTAAAGGAGGAAGCCAGGTTTTTCTTTCTGACCATGCACATTGACACTGTTAGGTTGAAGTTTGTGGTGAGAGGTTGTGGGCAGTAGGTAAGTTTGGGGTACCCTGTACATGTGTGCGAACATGCAGGTACTTTGGTGTCTAGACACATTAGGTTATTTGGTCGGTGCTCCCTCTGTATCTGTTTTGGTCAATCATTTGTAGAGGAGCTTGAGAAGCCATTTTGTTTGTTTTATATCCAGAGGTAGATAGCTAGGCCTTTGTTTTCTTGATTTCTATTTGTTTGGCACGACCACGAACTGTGCCAATCTCTACCCACCTCATAGAGAGCCTTTTGTTGTTTTGTTAACCAACAGGCAGTGTTATTAAATCTTGTTTAAAAACGTTAAAAAGGAGAAAAAAAGTCAGTCATTTGTAGTTGTGTTGAGAGTAACCATGAGTTTTGACTTACAGAATTTTATTGCAAATCAAAGTTTTGAAGAAGTTGATTTCTGCCGCAAAGATGATTTATTGTGTATTGCATCCCATTTTAAGATATCAGTACAGAAGTACGTTGTTAAGCAGGAAATTAAAAACAAAGTGTTAGAAAAACTGGTAGATTTAAAAGGTCCTAGTAAATCCTGTTTGTGACAATGTTCTTTTTGCAGGACCAGGAGTTTCCTCTGTTAGAAGTAGCAAGGTTACTACACCCGCTACACCTCCGGGTGACTAGGTGGAACGTGATGCTCCTCCTGCAACTTTGCCTTGTTTTGACTCTTTTTCTCCAGAGTTTCCTGTATCCAGTGGGAATGCCAAGTTGAAGGTTCGCCTAGCCCACCTTCAGCTAGAGGCCCAGGAAAAGGAAATGGTGCGTAAAGCAGAATATTATCTTCAATTACAGGTACACGAGATGGAGGCTGAACAAGAAGTCAAGTTACGACAGCTTGACATAGAGGCCATGAGAATCTCTGCTGGACAACGGCCGACAGACGTCTCAGCACCTTCTCGTATGATCCATAACCAACCGGGGTTTGATGTCAGCCAAAACATCGCCTTAGTGCCAACATTTCGTGAGGCCGAAGTTGACTCCTACTTCAATGCGTTTGAAAGGATTTCTACTGCTCTAGTTTGGCCTAAGGACATGTGGCCATCCTACTCCAATGCAAGCTAGTAGGTAAAGCACAGGAGGTTGTGTCAACTCTTTCCTTAGAAGAAAAGCTTACGATATAACAAGCTCAGAGTCAATTTTGCATGCCTATGAGCTTGTGCCAGAGGCCTACAGACAAAAGTTCAGGAACCATAAAAAGACTGGTGAGCAAACATTTGTGGAGTTTGCGCGAGAAAAAGGCGTACTCTTTGACAAATGGTGTGCCGCTAAGTGAGGTCAAAGATAGTTTTGCGTCCCTTTGTTAATTAATGCTTTTGAAAGATTTCATGGGTAATTTACCAGAGAAGGTGGTGGTATTTTTAAATGAACAAACGGTGACATCATTGTCTAAAGCAGCCGTCTTGGACGATGAGTTTGTCCTTACTCATAAGCAGGTGTTTGTGTCTTCCTTCCGCCCAGACAGAGAGGCAGCATCGCGCTCCATGAGACTGGGTTTCGGCCACCCTCCCTTCGACAAGGCTACGGGACCAGTCATCACCTTGTAGTGTTCGTGATTGCTTCTATTGTCATAAGAAAGGGCATGTTATTTCCGATTGTTTTTCTCTAAAGAGTAAGCAACAGTTTTCGCCTAGCTCACAACAACCAAAAGTCTGATTAGAAGTGTGTCACCACCAGAGGCTGAACTGTCACCGCCTGAAGAGAATGAACCTGATGAATGTTTCAAACCCTTTTTGTCAGAATGCTTTGTTTCATGTACTGGGGATCCTAAAGATCGGCAGCCATTAAGGATACTGAGAGACACGGGAGGTTCCCAATTGATTATTTGGGAAGGCATCTTGCCATTGTCATCTCTATCCTCATGTTCAAGGTGTTGGCATGAGCCTACCTGCCCCTTTGCACCTAATTCATTTTCTTTCACTTCTTTGGCTGACCTGTGTTCGTCCCCCCCCCCCTTATTCCCTAGACCAGGGGTCGGCAACCCCCCGCTCCGGAGCCGCATGCGGCTCTTTAGCCCGTCTGTTGGACATAAGTCCAAATGTGGATTGAACCTGCTACCTTGTGGTTGAAGGACAAACACTCTACCACATGAGCCAGAAATATAGAAAGGACTCGAGGCCTGCATAGTTGTGTATTTAATTGATTTCAATGTAGGCCGACAAATGAGCGTATTTTTTCTCCTCTTCGTAAGAGTTTGATATTGTTATAACAGGTAAAATAGCAATACAATGTCAAGAATTGTCTTTATTCTTGTTCTATAACTTCATAAATACAGCAAACTATAGTTTTTGTTTATTATATATATATATATATATATATATATATATATATATATATATATATATATATATATATAAAAAATACTATTTACTGTTACTCCCCTCATCCCTTGGAACTTAAATGGGGAACGTAACACTGGGGCGCTAGTCCGGGATTGAAAGAACTGATTGATAAGTGTGTGTTTTCCTTGTGTTCAGATTGTCTCCAATGGCTATCGCGGTAAGTATTGAAATCTGGATGTCTATATTATAGTCCTGGTTAAGTGTAACCTTCCACAGCTTCCTCAGTCTAGCCAGGTGAGTGTCCAGCTGGGTTTTATCAGTCTTTTCTTTGGGCACTCCTTGTTTTTCGGAGTAAGGTGTTTTGGCCGCTGGGGCTCAGAGCTCCGGAGCGCCGACAGCACACGTGGAGCTGGAGCCGGCCGGACCACCAGCAAGGGAACCGGGTTTGTTTTAGCTCGGCGGCGACAGCTGGAACCGGAGGTCCTTCCGCTATACAACTGGGACGCCGAGGCCCTCAAAAAGCTTGCAGAGTTCCCAGGAACGGGTTAGGGAAGACTGGTGGCTAACAAACTGAGAGTCAGGGGTGCCAAGAAACTCCTTAACCCAGGCTGGTAAGGAGTTTCTCAGCCATGGCACAGATGACACCTCTCTGCGTACCAACCTTAATGCAGCCTTCTTCACCTCCCTACTAGGAGCTTTCCTCCTCGATATTGTAAGGTTGGTTGGTTCTGTCACAGAGCAGAACAGAGGGGCAAAATGGTGCCAGGGGATGGACCCAAATGCAGAGAGACACGGGGAAACAGAGGGATGATGCGAGGTGATTTTTTTTTTTTATAAACTAACATATCCAAAGCTAACAGAGCAGAATAAACTAAGCTGTCCAAAACAAACAAAACTAACGGAGCAGTAGACACAGCAGGGAGCATACAAGGAATAGAAGCAGACAAACCAACATTGAGACAGGAGACTCCATTAGGGGCAGTGCAGACAATCACAAAGGCAGGTAAACATACAAAGTCAGGAAGTGAAGTGAACACAGGAAACAAGAGGCAGGGTAATTCAAAATAAAATAAAAAACACTGATGGGAGGAGCTAAGGTTCCACCTGCCCATTAGGAGTAGCTAACATTTATACACACACATTTACAAACCGTAGGCACAGCTACGGGAGACATTTAGGGTTAAGTGTTTTGCCCAAGGACACATTGACATGGGTTAACGGAGCTGGGGATCAAACCGCCGATTGAAGGTAATTTGAACAGTAGGTGGTAATGCACCTTTTGTTGGATGAATCTGCATTTAAAAAGAAGAAGCTAGGAGTTACCTTGACTCTCAAGCTCTCAAACGGATTAGCTGGTGGTGATTTTATTACATTTTTTAATTCAGTTTATTTTATATAGCCTAACATCACAATTACAGGTTTGCCTCGGAGGGCTTTACAATCTGTACACATAACATCCCTGTCCCAGGACCTCACATCGGATCAGGAAAAACACCCCAATAAAGATAGTAAAAACCCTTTCACAGGGAAAAAAGGGGAATAAACCTTCAGGTGAGCAACAGAGGAGGATCCCTCTCCCCGGATGGACAGAAGCAATAGATGTCATGTGGCCAGAATGAATAAAGTAACGGAGTCTTTTTTGTTAACCACACAAAGTATTTACAAATGAATGTGACAACCGGTCCGTTGTCTGATAAAAGGCACCGGTCAATCCTGCTCGAGCACTGTGATTGTCAAGTCCACAGTCATCGGATTCATTGACTGTAGTCCCCGGCAGGCTCGGGCAGGAACACAATCCATGACTAACGACACCAACGACTCACGGGACAAAATGTCAACGTCTACTTGAACGCTGATCTACTAGTTGAAAGTCCTGTGACTCATCCTGCCACAGGCACCCTGCAATTAAGGACCCAAGCAAAAGGGCAGAGCCTTTAAAAAGGGGTGGGAAGCTCACCTGGCCCCTTCTTCCTAGCAACACACACCTGAGAGCAGCTGAGGCCAGCCGTGTTGGGGGACTAATTTGGTGAGCTCGCCATCCTTTTGATTCAGGTTCAAAAGCATGATTTTAACAATGTGATATAATCAGTGGTGTATAAAGTACGCAAAAGCCATACTTGAGTGAAAGTAAAGATACCTTACTGGAAAATGACAAGTAAAAGTCACCTATTAGAATACTACTTGAGTAAAAGTCTTAAAAGTATCTGATATGTTCTGTACTTAAGTATCAAAAGTATTTTTCTGATATAAAATGTACTTAAGTATTGAAAGTAAAAGTACAAGTACATACTGTTAATAAAAAAGCAAAGGGTCAGAATTTTGAGAATGATGAAGTTTATTCATAATTCGCTGTGGACAAGGAGTTGTGTGAAGCCAAGGGGCTCCTGATTTGCCCTTGACCTGGACCGAGTGTGAAGTAACCTCCTTCACTTCCTATCCTATGGATCAGTCCACCTGGGATCAGTCCACTTTCTTTTGTGAACTTTGACCCCGACCCAGTCACCTATTTTTACCTTTGAATGCTCTGCCGCTTCTGGGCCTGAACAACCTGGTTTGAGAGAGCTGCAGTTAAATAAATTAATGCACGGAGATATTCAGTCATCTCAATATTACACACATCCAGGGATGGCACATGACCTCCATCTCTGGGTGGTCCGGGCATACATCGCCCCGTCAGTATCTCATGTGGTGACAGATGCGTCTTACCTCCTGGTGATGACCTCATAGACATCAATGCAAGAGGAAGCGCATTCACCCACGTGAGCTTTCTGCCTTCGCACATTTTTGCAATTTTCCTCTTCAACGTTTGATTACATCTTTCTACCAAACCCTGAGATTGAGGATGATACACGGACCCAAACTTGTGGGTTATACCCAGAGCGCTTTCCACCTTTTCTAAGTGTTTGTTGCTGAAATATGTTCCATTGTCCTGATGCGTCTGGGAACTCCATACCTGTGTATGAGCTCGTTTTGTAACCACTTTGTTACTGATTCTGAGTCTTCTTTTCTGGTGGGGATCGCCACCACCCATTTTGAGAATCTCTCTACCATAACCAACAGGTATCTTTTCCCACCCACTACATTGTCTGCTCCCATGTCTGTATAATCTATGCTTATGTCATGAAATGAAGCATGTGGCACAGGGTAAGATCCCATTGGCGTTTGATATGGTTTCTTTGGATTGTGTTTACCACACTGGGTGCACTCGTCGCAGTAGAGGAACACTATGCTTTTCATGTGAGGGTGCCACCACAAGTAAGCTAGGTTCTCTAGTGTCCTCTTTTTTCCTTCATGTATCTTGCCATGTGCCTCAGCCAGCAGAGTATGACATAGGGCTGCTGGTGCTACGATTCTTCCATCACGTGCTCTCCAGAGGGCTTCTTGACCTTTCGTTGCACCTTTTTTTAGCCATTCTGATTGTTCATATGGCCCTGCAGTTGTTTGATGGTCCTTGATGTGCTTGGGTGTGAGCCTTATTCTTGGTGGCTCTGCCAGCATCATTTGTGGGGTTGTGTACCCTCCTGCTTTCTTGGCAGCGGCGTTGGCAGCATCATTTACCTTGCTGACTCGTGTGTTTGTTTTGTCATGTCCTTTGCACTTCATCACAGCCAGTGATTTGGGTAGTGCTACTGCCTGTATACATTTTTCCAGAGTGTGTCTGTGTTTAACAGGTTGGTCAGCTGAGGTAAGGAACTGTCTTCGGAGCCACTGTGGACCGTCGATGTGGATGGCTCCATGGGTGTAAGCTGAATCGGTGTAGATGTTCACTCTTTTTCCTTTGCTCATTTCCAGGGCTGTTGTCAGAGCAATGATTTCAACTACTTGGGCGGATGCTGGCTGTGGAATGAGGCCTGAGTCCAGTGTGTTGTGTGATCCGTCTGGACATTGTTCTACCACTGCATATGCTCCAACATTTCCTTCTGGTCCTCTGTAGCAGCATCCGTTGGTGTAGAGCCAGTGGTCAACTTTGTCTTTCAGCGGTTCATTTTGAATGTCCACTCTTAGTTTGGTTTCTTTTTCAGCACATTCTTCACAGCAGTGTGGTTCTCCATTCCCAATTTTTTCGGCCATGTTGATTTCTGTGGGCCCGAATGTGACATTGGAGCTGCTGAGTTTGGATATCATTTTAGTTTTTCTTGCTGTGCTGAATGTGAATTCTTTGCTCATTAGGAATGCCATTACTCCATGATCTGTGTGAATGTGTAGTGGATGACACATTACTATGTGACTTGTCTTGTTTATTGCTTTTGCAATGGCGGCGACATGTCTTGCACATGTTGATTGTCCTATTTCAATTGTGTCAAGTTTTGAAGAGTGGTATAACAGTACATGTCTGTCTCCCCCTTTTTTCTGAAACAAGACTGCATTGACAAATGCATCTTTTTCAGAAACATCCATATGAAATGGGAGGGTGTCTTTGTGGCCTGTAAGCAGAGTTCTTCCGTGAGAGCGGCGTCGTCTACATACTGGATGAGGACAACGCCGTCCGGGACTTTCAGGTCCGTGAGGTGCTCCTTCAGTATTTTGTTAAAAAGTCCAGGTGAACATCTGTAGCCTTGAGGTAGTGAGGCATAGGTGTACTGTTGTCATCTGTCCCTCTGTGAGGGACAGATGAGGATCTTGCACAGGGTGGGTGTCAGGTGTGGTGATGTCATTTATGAGGCGGAAATCTTGTACATTCTCCACCCTTTTCCTCCAGCCTTTGGAACTGGCAGTATGGGTGTATTGTAGGATGACTGTGTGAGGTAGATGACACCTCCTGTTAGCAGACCTTCAATAGTTGGGGTGATGCCTTCGAGTGCATCCGGCTTCAATTTGTATTGGGGCCTATAAACTGGCTTCTGGTAGGGGTCAGTGAGGGTAACAACAATGGGTGGCACTCTTACTCTACCAACATCATACGGGGAGGTGGTCCATAATATCAAGGGTACTTCTGACAGAGTTCTTTCAGTGTCGGGATGATCTGAGCATTCCCTTCCATGTAGGCGTGGCAGGGGAAGATGTTCTGGGACCGTGGTCTCTGTGGTCCTGATTAGGTGGAATTTCCATGTCTTCTTCCTTTGCTTTCATCAAGTAGGGGTCTGTGGTGGGAAGCCATGTAAATGAAGCAGCTCTCTTTACCATGGGGCATAGGCTTCGTGCTTCATAGCCAAACCCTACGGCCAACGTAACATGTGGGGTAGATTCGACACTGAGCTTGTACCAGTCTTTCAGAAAAGGATTGAGCTGCACTTCCGACGCCACACCTTCTTTTCCACACAGAAGTGACACACGGGAGATGCTAGGGCACAGGTGGGACATCTTTTCATCCCAGTCTTCTTGATAGGCCTCGTCATGATGCTGCGTATAGTTCAGGGTGCAGTGTAGAGCATCCATTGGGGTTTTGTAGGGGTGCATGGAATCAATCTCTGTTCTCAACTTGTTGAACCAGAACTGGATGTTTGGGGTTTGAGGTTCAGGTAGCCAATAGCCAGATACAACATACGAACAGGGCGTGTCAGGGAAAAGAGGGGCAGTTTGGTGGATACATGTGTACCATCTTCATCACAGAATATGTTGACACGAAGTTTGGCCATCAGGTCCCTTCCCATAAGATTGGTGGGACATGTGGGGGAGCAGAGAAACTTGTGTACAACAGAGTTGGGACCCCATAGAACAGAGAGGGGGTAGGTGAAGTGCTGACGTTGAAGGGTTCCCGAGACACCCACCACCATTACACTGTCAGGAGAAGGTAGTTGGTGGGAGTTGAGACAGGAGAACGTTGCTCCTGTGTCAGCCAACATAACATGCTGTCGGCCTTCAATGGTGCAAATCAAGGTTGGTTCCGCACAGTGGGAAATGGGTCTCCTGTCCCAAGGGGATGTCCGGGCGACTTCAGTACTGTCTTTGGTCATCATTTTCCCACTATTGGAGCGCTTGGTTGTGAGGCGCTGGTGGTGGAGGATACGTCTGGTGGGCATATGGGGTCGGGAACAGAGGCTGTGCAGGTGCACTTTGCTGCTGCTGACACTGTGGTGGCGGTTGTTGGTATTGCTGCTGTTGAAACGGTTGTGGTGGCTGTTGTTGGTATTGCTGCTGTTAAAACAGTTGTGGTGGCTGTCCTCTGTGTCCCCCTCTAGGGGATGATCTGCAATCTCTAGCATAGTGACCGACCTCGCCACAGCTGTAACAGTTGCCCCCTCTTCCGGTGCCTCCTCCTCCTCTTCCTCCCATCAGTCTTCCGCTTTGGTAGGGGTTGGGCCTGGGCCATGGTGGTGGTCCACTGTATAAAGGCTTGTTTCTGCGTGCCATGGTTTCCAGCTGGATTCTCTTGTGCTTCTATCAACATGTCTTTCAGGAGCGTGGCGATCAGGGCGGGGTCAGGAGGTGTGGGTGCTGCTGTAGGCGGGGCTTGACAACCATTTGTTTTGCATTTTGTTTCCTTATTCTTTTTTTCATTTACCTCATCTTCTTTTTTGAGTTGAACCTTGGCCAGTCGTGCTGCCGTGGTGTCATTGTCTTCTTCTCTTCTTCTTTGTTTGGGTGTATTTCCTCATGTGATGCAGCAGGTGGTCTTTCCAACCGCTCATATCCAGGCCATCAAGTCCAACGGACTCGTTGTAGGCGGCCTTCCAGGTGTCTCTTGCAGTCTCGAGGTATTGGTTCACAGTCACGCCCATTTTCCACTTAAGCCCGGCCATGAGGTCTTTGCCATGGGGGACAGGGAACTTGCCTCGTAACACTCCCCAGATGAGGTTGCGGTGTCGATTGAGGGGTGTGTCATGTGGTGCAGTTTTACCCACGCCAGCAGTGGTCAGGCACCGCTCCGTGCGGTGACGGCCCAGATGTCTGCCGAGTAGGGCTCTTATGTCACCAAAGGTCAGCTCTTCTCCTGATGTTCTGTCTTCCAGAGCCCTGATCCAAAGGGCTGCTCCTTCCACTAGAGGGGGCAGGTCTTCTATCAGACCGGCCAGGTCTCGGTGGCCAAAGGGCACATACATAGTGCCTCCTCCTGGTATTGGGCGGAGGGGGTACTGCGACAACAGTGCTACTTGCTGGCTCCCGTTGGGGCGGTACGTGGTGGAGTGGTTTCGAGGGCGTGTGTCCATTCTTTGCATCATTCCCAGGAAGGTTCCGGACAGCATCAGCTTTTCTTCTCCGTCTAAGCGGGGGAGGGTCCAATGGCTGTGTTCTGCTTTGTTGGTGGTTTCATCGGGTAACCACCTTTTTTTCCACTAAAACAGTGGGAATGGCTCTTACCCCGGCCAAAGCTTTCCTCAACTTTTATACTGCCTTTTTTCCTTCTCTTTCTTCCTCTTCTGCATCTATCTTTGCTCCTTTACTTCATCCCCAGGCCCTTTTTCCTCCCTCTTTTCATTGTTTTTTTGCACATTCTCCTCTAGATCTCTCTCCATTTTGCATATGTCTTCGTTATTGGGTAGGTTGTTGCCTGAACGCACACAGCCATTTACAACCCATCTTCCCCTCACACTTGCCCATATCTTCCCGTCATTTTTCTGCTTTCCCTTCTCTGACCTCTCCTCCATTCTTTGGTTTAAATACCCAATGACGCCTTCCATCTTGCTTGTGTGAGTTTACAATGAGAGTAATATGCATATAATAGTTCCCGCTAGTAACACTGTACAAACAAATAGGGCCAGTACTGTTACTTTGAGTCCCCTCACGTCTTTTGCAATTTGAACTAATGTGGGTAAAGGCTTTCCTGATTTCTTACTCTTGGTATCAGTTTGTTTTTTGCGGTTGGCTGCCGTGTTACTGTCCTTAGTGTCAGGTACTATTCTGTTTAACCTATAATTTATAACTTTGTCTGGTACTTCTGACTCCAACCAAGCCTACCAGGCGCGCTTCCTATTTTGCTTTCCTTGTTTGACTCTTACTCGAAAGGAGGCGCAATAGAATATTGATGTTCCTTTGAATGTGCTTGAAAACCCTCTCTACTGTGAAAATGTAACCATTTTTTTTCTGCTTCTGCTAAATCTTTAGCCATTACACTTCTATTTTCCATGACTATTATCCATAGTTAAGACCTTAATCGTAACAGTCTTTGTCCTGTCTTGTTGACCTCCTGATTCCTTGTGACTCGTCGAGAAGCTGACAAACTATGATCATTATGGGTTTTAAATTAAAACCCATAATGATCATAGTTCGGGGTCCGGGGGCATGCTCCCCCGTAAGAAAAATGTAAATATTCCATATCTTAAAGCATCAATCTGATGCATTTTGAGATGCTTTGTTTGCCAACCTGGGGAGAGCTGGAGAAACTTTACTTCAGGCATGAGTCAAAAATTATTATGGCCTCCTTACTAAGTATTATGCAAGCCATTTCATGCCAGCCTGTCACTGGGTCTAACATGTACAGTATATGAGGCACAATATGGTAAGGGCACCACAAATGGCTTAATGCATAACCCCCACAAGAGATGGTGGACATGCTGTAACTTAACTTGTCTACTCTTCCATCATGATTGACAGCCAATACAATGTAATTCAGATTGTAATACATTTTCTTGGCAAAGATAACAATTTACAGTTCGTAATACTCTCAGAACCAGATTATTTTTTCTTCTTTGCCTGAACCACCAGTGTCTCCATCGCCCGCTTTCGCTGTTTTGCCACATGTCTCAGCCTTGCCCTTTTCTCTTCTTCAGCAGTCTGTTTCTTGGCCTGCTGAGCACTGCCAGATGCTTCTGATGGTGGTCTGCACTGGTGATGCAAGGTCCTTTGCATTAATATTTCCATGCACTCGCGCTCCCTTCTGGCACGCGCACCTGTTCGCAGTTCACTGAATATAAATACACCCCGACAAAAAAATTCTCATCAAATCTACACAATTCACGTAGGTCACCTATTTTGGTTTCAAAACGACGAATTTCATGCACACCTCTCTCTGTGTGACAGTGATTATAACCGCATAACTCTATAGATTATAATTAACTAGAGGATACACTTTTTCCTACACGTAGATCTTAGACCCTTAACACTCTGGGGTCTGGGTCATTTTCTTGATTTTACATCATTTTTAAATGTCTCTTTTTAAAGTCACTTGCATATAATACATACATACAAAAATTACAGAAGAATCTCAGCTATCTATATAATGAGGCACCATAGTCACAAGGCACAAGTGTAAAGAGAAAATATGACTAAAGTTGAAAAATGTAATCTTGATTTTGGAAATTGTTCATATTTGTTGTGAAAACATAACTTTACTCATGTGGTATAGCGGTTTTGGTGATGGAAATTGGTTTACCAAAGGTCTTAGGTTCACAAAAGCAGTGGAATATATGAATAAAATGGTAGACACATGTAAATAAATGTCAAAAACCAAATGTATTATTATATGGTGGGGGGGGGGATGATGAGCTGTGGCTGGCTTTGAGGCCTGCTATGGTGATGTGTTGGCAGGCAGACGGACAGGGAGACTGCTGCAGCTGCATGTTGTCCTCTGGACCCTCACAGCTCTGAATCCACTCTGTAAAATACATTAATACAAGTCAGTATGAGTTCACTGAAATAAAGTTAACGGTGATAGAGACAACAGTTGATTACCAACCGTTCATAGCTGTAGTCAGCTATCTCCGTTAGCTCTCGTTAGCTCGCGCCGTGTTAGCAGCACCTAACGTGACATAAACATTACTGTAGTAACGATTAACGGAGATCCAACACTACTGGTCGTACTAAGTTCACTGTAAGAAAGTTAACGGTGATAGAGACAACAGTTGAGTATGCACCGTTCAGTCGTAGACACGGAAGAGACATCCAAAACGGGGCTATCTAGTGACGCGCTAACGCCAAGCTATCGTCAACAAACACACGTTAGTTACGGTCTTACAAACACATAATGGAGGTCCAACATTACTGGTCGTACTAAGTTCACTGTAAGGATGTTAACGGTGATAGGGGCAACAATTGATTACTCACCGTTCAGTCTCACAGAAACGCTGTAGCCAGCTATCTGGCCCGTTAGCTCCGGGTAGCTCCTTGTTAGCGAATCCTTCAGGCACTTGAGCTGCGCCGTCTGTCCCCTCCAATATATTTGCTCAGGACTCTTTGCTTGGCATCTTCTGACTCACACTGAAGCTTTGCACACGTCGTAAGACACGTCCATGTTTAGATGCTCAGACGCGGAAGTGGAAACCATATCCGCCAGATTGTAAACCATATCTCTGTGACATATTATTGTGATGATAGAATTTTATTAAAAACTTAAACACCTGCCCGGCCGCGTCGACGCGGGCCCCGCCCCCAAAGGGTTAAATATAAACAGTAGCCCGGCCACCGTACGGAGGAAACTCATTTCGTTTTTTTATAATAAAATAAAAGTTGGATAAAATCTCCATTGTCCTCTCCTTATATGTAGTGAGGTGTCGGTAGGTAGAACTGAGCCGCCGCTGAGTCGCCGCTCTCCTGTCTGACGCCACACGCTGCCACGGACTCTCCGCTGCCAGTAATCTCACTCGCTGTCTCTCCAACAACGTTAGCTAGCTGACTACCTTGCCATTAAAAAACTGGTGGGAGGGGAATGAAGCCGCTGTAGACATCTTAACGCTGATTGGTCAAGACTCGACAGTCAAAGATCTTCTATTGCGAAGATGATCACGACCTCAGTTTTTTTCCCGTGTCCCACTCTAATCTCAGAAACGGCGGACAGTTGACCCCCCCCCAAAAAAAAAACTGGAGATGGACAACATTGGTTACATTCTGTGAAGCAAAGACGTAGTTGATGGTCCACCCCCAGGACATTTTGGTTTATGTTATTTCATGCATTCTAGTGGATTTTGGGTGGTATGCTAAAGATGTAGCCTGGTACCAGCCGAATTTAGCCCCGCCCACAACATTTGAGGTCTGGAAGTTCGGTCTGGCACTGCTCCGTAGGGGAGAAATGATCCAAAATCAAAAATTGTTCGGACCAATCAAATTGTCAGGGCGGGCTTTATACGATGATGGACAGATGACAGTAACGTAATCAACCACGTCACCAAAGAGCGCTTGGGAACCACATGTCATTGACATACCTTAGTCCAGGGGTGGGCAATTCATTTTCCCAAGGGGCCACATGAGAAATTTGGACCGTTGTGGAGGGTCGAACCAATAGTCTGAACTTAATTCAATTAACTCAATATAATTGTTATTACTTTATTAAAAAACTGTAAATTATATTGTTTTGAGCTGCTACTGGTAAGAATACATGTTACAATAAGGCTATTAAAATAAGTTTAAATAATGTAAACCGTACCTTTAAATATGTATGTTAAAGACCAGCAATTTATTAACTTTAAACAAAAGCAATAAGTGCTTTTGATGTTTTCCAGTTCAGTTGTTCTTACTCACTGAGAAAAGTCCAGTCTGTGTTGCTTGAACAAGAGCATGAAGTCTGGTTAAATGAGGTGGAGATGTGAAGGACAGCTGACAGGTATCAGTGAGAGAGGATCTGATCTGTTGAACTTCATCACTAGAATGTTTGTTCTCATGTAGGTAGATCCAAAGAGAACCAACATCTTCTGAGCATCTTTCCTCATGTGAGGAACGTTCTCCTCTTTGAGAGAAAAGTGAAGATCCTGACTTAAAGTGCTCTGCCATAGTGGATCAGACCGTAGGTCAGATCCGCGGCGGCTTTGCGCGATTCATTTTTAATCTGGAGGCGGAGACTGCAGCGCGAGGCTCCTTGGGAGGCGGGGATCTTGCGACAGAAACTGCATAACAATACGCTTTCACTTCAGTCTCAAGTCGGCAACACTGCCCGTAGTGCGGCTGCATAAGCGCACTACGGGCGCGCGCGCACAGATAAATAAATCACCTTCAAATTAAAAGCAGTGCCGTTTGTATTGCATTCATGGCGTGCACCTTATTTATTTTTAATTTTTGATTGACCTCACGCGGGTCAGACTGGGAGAGCCCGCGGGCCGTAAGATGCCTAGGTCTGCCTTCGTCTCTGCATGTGTCTGTTTCAAAATCTTCTGTTGCTAACTTCTGGACTCTTTGGGGTAAATAAGATGTATATGCAGCAAATAGGTTTACAGATGCGCTCCTTAGCGCCATCTATCGTCGGGGATTTTGAAAAGGAACGAACGCGCCTCGGCCCAAAATCACCCGGGCGATAAAACTTCATTTGCAAAATGGATTCAAGCAGACGTCGTGCTCTTGCCCTTGCTGTGTTGTTGGATGAGGAGGAAGAAAAAGCCCCCAAAAAACGGAGTACTTTCGACTGAGCAGGAGTCAGTTCGAGTGTCTCCTGACCATGGTGGCATCGCGAGGCAGGAGACCAACTGGCGGGAGACTATCAGCCCATCAGAAAGGCTGAGTATTTGTCTCAAGTGAGTTTCTTCCAATAAATAAAAATATATAGATTAGATTAATTAAACTTGAATGTCATTGCATAGAGTACAAGTACTGACAGAACGAAATGCAGTTAGCATCTAACCAGCAGAGTATTCACAATGTATCTTGGTAATATATAAATAAATACATAAGATTTATACAGATGAGGTATATACAGTATGAAATAATATATATGCAGTATTGATAGTATAACTGTTTGGACCACTACACTGTCAACATCAAAGGAAACACGAAGCTACAAAAATGTATGCATTCAGTAGGTATAATTGAGCATTGTTTTGTGAATTGCAGATATCTTGCCTCTGGAGACTCCTTCAGAAGCCTGGGGTTCAGCTACCGCATCGGCTTTTCAACGGTGGCTGGTATTGTGCAGTGTGTGGTCACAGCCATCTGGGATTGTCTGGTGACTGAATACATGCCAGTACCGACAACCAGAGATTGGAAGGAGATCGCTGAAGGTTTCCAGCAACTCTGGGACTTCCCAAATTGCCTCGGCGCAATCGATGGGAAGCATGTCCAGATCCAAGCCCCAGCCAACACAGGATCCCTCTTCTATAATTACAAGGGGCACTTCTCTGTTGTGCTCTTGGCTGTGGTAGATGCTCACTACCGCTTCCGCATCGTTGATGTCGGGGCATACGGGAAGAGCAGCGATGGAGGGACCCTGGCTGCGTCTACCTTTGGGAAGGCCTTATATTCCCAGACCCTTCCACTACCCCCAGATGTCCCTCTCCGTGGTGCTGTGGATCAGACACCGTTACCCCACGTGTTTGTGGCAGACTAGGCGTTTCCTCTGCGGAGAGATCTCATGAGGTCCTACCCAGGACAGAACAACAGTAGAGAGAGGAGGGTTTTCAACTACCGGCTGTCCCAGGCCAGGAGAATGGTAGAATGGACCTTCGGCATTCTTGCCACACAGTGGCGGCTGTACCGAGAGTTTTGGGAGTGTCTCCACAGGTGGCAGAGAAGGTCATCAAACCCACCTGCATTCTCCACAACTTCCTGCACTGGGAGACGGAGGACCGTGACCTTCCCACCCTCTCAGCTATGGAGCAGAGAGCTGTCCAGCACCTGGAACGGGTTGGCAGCAACAATGCGTCACGAGAAGCCCAGGGTGTGAGGGAGAACTTCACCTCCTATTTCTCCTCTCCTGCTGGTGTTGTCCATTGGCAAGACGGCATTATTCAAATATTGCTATTGAAAGTAATAAAAAAAGTACACACAATCTAAATGCATCTTTGAAATACTTGTATTTACATTCATTACATTGACATGAGATACTTTAATTTAAATTCACTACAAAACTTTTACATCAACAATAATTGATATACTAACAAAAAACCACTGCATCCCTTCATTTCATTTACATTTAATTCACATATTTAACATTTAACGAGGTCCAAATTCTGCTTCATGGCGCATTCTCTGGAAGCCCATGCGGACGTCGGACCTGGTGACATTATCGAGCCTCTTGAATGCGGGTAAAAGGCTCAGCAGAAATTGCTCATCCTCATTAACGGGCTTGTTTAATGCCCCAAGGATGCTCTCTTGGTACTCCGTTAAGGTGCTATTTTTCCCAGGTGCAGCAGTGGAGGCCTTGCGGGAATAGGGATGGGGTCTCTTGGGGGTGGGTGTGTGTGTGTGTGGTGTGTCTGGAGACTGACTCTGCAGTGTCTAGGACTGCTTCAGAGGTGAGGAGAGGCTGGGTAGGGGGTCCTGGGCTGTGTGTGTCACGCTTCATGATTCCAATAGACTGCTGCAAGCAAACAAACACATTCAAAATTACCCTTGTGTAAAGTTTTGTGAATACAACTCCTCCTGCTAAGTCTCTTTACTATAGTTACCTGGGATAATTGTGTCAGCTCAGTGTTAGATTCCACTGGTATCAGATGAAGAGTTATCTGTTAAAAGACAAAGGACAGTTTGTTTAATAAATAAAACAAAAATGCAGGTAATGTGTGAATTGATTAATGAAGAAGTCCAAGAAATCCCTACTTCTGTATCATCCTCCATGTTAGTCGTGGTGGCCCTCTCCTGTACATGGGGTTCCATGAATGCCATGATCCCCATGTACTTCCATCTAGCTTTCTTTCCTCCCTCAGCACCACTTTTTCTGGACCTCTCCTTAATATATTCCTTAATATATTTGTCCCTGAAATAGTTCCACTTTTTTTTGCAGACACTTAATTTCCCTCAGAAAGTATCTATGTAATCTCCTGAACTCTCCTTTCCTGCAGCACTGTCCCATAGCTAACTAGCCAGCTAGCCTATTTTAAAAATATATTTATAAACGGCATTATACTCACCAGAGAGATTCACCTGGCTGCTCACACAGGTCCACGCATGTGTCCGCTGTATGGTATTGCAATAGTATTTAGACTAGTGATGGCGAGATGAAGCTTCCTGAAGCATTGAAGCTTTCCATCCAATTGGTTCGCTCATGTGCCGGAGCTTCATTTGCTCTACTGCGCCACTAAGTGGACAATAGATGTAAAACAGGCAGAGTGATCATAACGACACCATGGATTTGGTGTGTGAAGCTTTAAATTGAATAAATTATGTTTGACGCCAATACATCAATTATTAACTTATTAATATTGTGTTTATCTTTATGATATATTGGCGGGGTCAAAATCAAAATTCGAAACAAAATGGGAGAGGGTTGTGATGTGACTGTGGGTCAGTGGTTAGAATATCCGACTTTCAGTCAGAGGATCGGTGTTTCGAGCCTCGGCTCCGCTAGTCCATGTTGATGTGTCCAATATATTTTAAGTAAAAATAAGAACTTTTCCACAGTGCTGGGCTTTTTGAGACTATTTTGCCTGCTTTATAAAATACCCTTTCACAGGCACACATGAAGCTGGGTACAGAGAGGAAGGGGGGAAATCCATTAAGTTTCTCTGCCTCTTATATTTCAAATCCCACGGCAAACCCATGAAATTCCCGCTGTTCATACCACATGAAAACAGGAAGGAAGTGGTAAAGTAATAAAGCCTGTCTCTTGCTTTATCCGATTGGCTGCCCTGGCCGAGTGTGACATTGATCAGCTGTGCGACTCCGCGCAAGGCGTTTAAAGTTGAGTATATTTCAACTTTTAAACGCGCCGAAAAAACGCTAGAAAAACGCGTCGCGCGGCATTTAAAAAGCGCGCATGAAAGGTACCATAGGAAAACAATGGTTTTGCTAGCGACGCGTTTGAGAGTCGCGTCTGGTGTGAACGGCCCCTTAGGGTTGTTAAACTGATATTTCTTGGGGTGCAAGTACCCAGGTGGCCTTGTTGGTATCCTTTTCATTCCCCCCTTCCCCTAAGACCCAGTCTCACATGCATTCCCACTCCAAACTCTACCTACACATCCTCTGTCGGTAGGTAACAACAACCTCTTTTATCTGACTCTTCACTCTCCCGGCCTTAAATTTGAATAAAATCGTATTGATATTTCTTCTCTCTTTATTGGCATATTCGGTATAGAGGTAATCCATTAGTAACGGAAAATAATGAAGGTATGCTACTTACAGAAGAAGATTATCTCACTGACTAAATGTTATTTGGTGATTAGTTATGGTATCCAAATAAATTGTTTAATTAACCCAACGAACTCTGGTCACCAGTACAAAATCCAGATTACTGATGAGACTTGTCATTTTGGACTTGACAAAACTCCTCCAGAGCAAAAGAAGATTTTATGAAATGCTTCACACAGGCCGGGTCGTGAACTTAGCATGACTAGAGAACTGATATATTGGAGCAGTGCCCCTTGAAGTGAACTGGACCAGTAGCTCTTGAGGCAGGTTGAACTTGAGCAGGGAGTCCATCCCCAGCAGGGCTGTCTTCTTCCTGTTGGTGTCCTGAAGGGTGGGGGGCAGAGAACTAAGCACACGTCCCTCACCAAGTTAATTTCTATTGTATGCTGAAAGGATGGCCCGTTGGCTCTGGTTTTTGGGGAGGAGGCGGAGGTCAGATGGGAGTCGCAGCTGCTTCATGTCCTGCCCAGACGACGGGGGTAACAAGGGGAAGACGACTCCATTACCGGCCTCCCCTCCTCTCAAGGTCTCCGGTCTGGAGCATACCAGCAGGCAGCAAATCGATACACAGGAATCCTGGCAAGATGTATGGACTGCAAACAAGGACGTGAAGTGGGAAATGGATTTTTAAGTCACCCTGCGAAGCATTTTCAAAGTGGGATTTAAAACAGGAGGACAAGAGAAGCTCCAGCTGGTAGAGTCCTGCAGGTCTGTGGTAACGTCATAAGAGCCTTGAGGTCAACCTGCATCGTTGGAATTCAGTTTCAAAATCAGGCTGGGACATTTTTCTCACTGCTTACATTGTACGAGGGAGAGCCAGTAGCCACAGCTTCACAGACATCAGACAGATGAGACCAATCAACCTGACAACAAGACCCACTTCAATATGATTTTTAGCTCCACTGTTATAGGATTAAATATTTAGAACAAGTGTCACAGAAACACATAAAATAAATACAAGCATGATAAATACCTAGTCAACAAATATTGGGTATGATAGTTATTTTTCCATATTCTTTTTCTTCATACATGCATTTCTGGATGAACATATTTCTGATTTGTTTAGTTCTACTTGTTTATTCAATTCACTCTTGAAATGCTTATGTCTACATTTGTTTCCATGCTGACATTTTCACACTTGTTTATTTGCATTTACACGTACATTTAATCAGTTTAGACGGCTTTGTCCAAACTGACATACAAATGAGGTCCAATCCAGCCTGCAGTGGATCAATGAGTGAAACGAGGGTGTTCACACCAGATGCGAAAAATCGCGGCGCGAAGGGGGCGTGGCTTAGCTCTGTTGCTTGCCTCTGTGAGAGACAAGCGACGAAGCTTTCATTTCCGCTATCGACCATAGAATAAACAACCACTAGTTCTGCTTTATACTTGTTGTGGAAGTCCCAAACATGTCGGAACATGAAACGCCCTCTTATTTGGGTTCATAACATCATCCGTAGCCGCACATAGCTCGGTGAATTTCACCGACTCCTCCAGGAACAGCGTCTCGCGTATCTGCGTAAAACGATACCGATTATGCCATCCACCATGGAAATAACCACCAGTTCTGCTTTATACTTTTTGTGTAAACTCCACATATGTCGGAACATCAAACTCCATGGTGTCTGTGTTCTTAATATTATTCGTAGTCCCACAACAGCGTCTCAATGAAGCCGCTACCAGCGCTGGTTCAGGCGGAGCAGCAGCAGTTTCATTCAGGAACGGCAGGACGGAGGTGATGACGGGCGGAGCTTCTCAACGCTGATTCTCAACGCTGATTGGCTGCCGCAACTTTGCGTCATGCGATTTCTCCGCCAGAGTTGGGAGAATTAAACTCACGCGAATTCGCGCCGCGTCCTTCGCTTTGATTTGCTAAAACATGTATCATGACAAAAAGGGGAAAACAACCACCCCAAGTGGAACAAATAAATAACTGCGTAAGCTAGAATGGCTGAGCAGAAACAGCGAAAATTCCAACATTAAACAAAAGAAAACACATACCTGCAGAAGACAATAAAACACAGACATTGCCTTCTGGTCTCCTTTGCTGCACATCAGCTTCCTAGACATGCAAAACAACAAAATGTATAAAGGGAAAGTATACTTCAGGGCGACCGGATGTAGCTAATACAAACGGCTCCAAATAGACCAAATGAAACAGCCACGAAACCTATACTTTTACCGTCTAAAATAATGACACAACAGATGGACAATGTGATCATATTAGCGACCATTACCGTGTAACAAACCGTTACTTTTTATTAAAGAATATAACAAAATAGTGCAACCCTGTGTCCTAAAAATTACGTTCCCCCAGAACTAATACGCATTCCCAATTACGTTTGTATTACAAATACGTTTATAATCGTGTGTTTGTGTTATTGTTTTCTTGCTTTATTTAAGCATATTTTAATTTTTAAACTCTGCGGAGAAAAAATAAAAAGAGGGGCGGGGTGAGGCCAGTGACAGCTGGCCAGTGAGAGCCGGCCGGGCGCCGGCCGCACCGGGAGCCCGAGAGTCGGTCGCACCGGGAGGCGAGTACCGGGAGGACCGGCCGCACCGGGACGCTCGGGGCTCGGTCGTCAGGCCGTCGGTAGCAGCCTCCTTCGCGTCGGCTCCGGTCTTCTCTGAGTCGGGTCGTTTGTGAATGCAGCCCAAAGTGTGTGATAAACTCCATTTAGTGCAGTAAACCACTGCGATCATCAGCAGACACTCGGATCTCTGTGGTCACATCAAGTGCAGAATCCTCCGTGAAAAATATTCAAACGGGCGGAAGGAGTCACAGGACCCAACATCCGGTTTTCAAAATACTAACTGATATGAATGTGTTCAGAACATTTCTGACCACATCCAAACATCTTAACTGTACTGGTCTTACAGAAATATTGTAATATGTCAAACACAATGTACTGTTATGTAAATGAAGTTAATAAACCCTGTGGTTGCGGAGATAGTTAAGTTTTCTTTTGCGATAAAAGGGGTGCTGGGGGGGCTTGGGCCTAAAGAGGTTATAATCACCCCCCTTGTTTGCTTTTAACCATAGTCAAAGTCAATAGCGAGTACTTAAACAGTCTTTATCAAAAATCTAGTTTAGGACTGACTGAAAAATCAGAACTCCAGTGAAAAGTGTCTTCTCCTAGACGGAGGTCGAACAGCAGGCAATATGACGTTTGCATTCAACTTATTTATTATTAGTGCGCTTCTCATGCGTGAAACCCTCATAAAGTTTTCATTTTATTACATTTGACAAAAGCTGGAAAACAAAGAGGTTGTTAATTATTGACTAAGACAGAGTTTCCTATTTAAAAACGATTCAGAGAGCCGGCACCTCCACTTTACAACACAGACAAAAGCACTTAAACGCCCATGCGTGCGCACGTTCACCGTCTCCACTACATCTCCCACAAGCACATTTTACACGCACACGCATGCACACACACACACACACACACAGTTAGTAGTGTTCTAATTCTGTCTCTGTCTGCTCCAAGCTAGCTCTGCAGGATGGCCAGCAGACTAAAACCTTTGCATTATAAAAAAAAGAAAGAAAAAAAAATCTTTTCATTAATGCCTTCTAATTTCCTCCTGTCCAGTTACTTAATGGCGTCAGCATTCTTTAGAGAAATTACAAAGTACTAGCCCAGTCGGAACATTCTGCCAGACACAATTTATGTCCACCAACCAATGATCAGTGCCAGTGTAGGCACTGATCATTGGTTGGTGGACATAAATTGTAGCTTTTAAAAAAAAGGTAAAGTAAAGTTAGAGAGGTTGGTGGATACCACAGTTTTACTTTGTCGTAGGTGATCCGTGTCTCAATGAGAAATCAAGAGTGGCTTTTTAAAAATATTCAATAATGAGCACCATCTAAAAAAGGAACTTTCAGCGCAACTTTCATTGCTAGTTTCAGATGGATGTAGTGTTTATTTGCACGACCAGCATCCATGTTGTGGATGTACTTGTTCCCAGTTGTGCGTGTTGGTCCTGGAATGGGATGCGGTCAGGTGCGTTTTAATGGCAACAGAAAGTGATCGTGCCATTGACCAACAACCTGGTCTTCAGTTAGTGACACAGTATTTACCGGTTATGTAAAGAGCACATTGTTGAGATCGTAAGAGGCGCCTACATAAGCACGTTCCCAACATACACTCTGCTTGTTACAAACAGGGAAGCGCCATTTTGTTGTTGATTATTACGGAATTGCACAGTTGCAGATAAATATATAAACGTATTGTGCGAATGCTGATTCAGCAGCATTGTAACGGGCGGTAGATGGACCCAAAAGCTGTACGACAGAATGGTGGGTTGAAAGCAGAGGTTTATTCAGGCAGAACACACAAGGATTCAGACGAGAAAGAAGGCAGGAATCTCGGGGTCGGGGACAGAACACGAGGGCGGTTACCAGGGCACGGTAAGAAGTGCTGGATGGTCTGGCACAACATTGAGAATTACCTGGCAGTGACTGAGTGAAGCTGGAGCTTATATACTGAATGACTAGGTGCAGCAGAGTGGGCAGGTGAGAGTGATGGAGCTGATGAGGTATGACCAACAGGTGCACTGAATGAACTGATTAAGTGTGTGAGAGACTGTGGCCGTTTCTCAATACCAAGTACACTAAGTCCAGACTTGTGGACTTAAGTCTGGACGGGAGGACACAGGACGGTCTTTCTGCAATTGGAACAGCAGCTGACTTTATGACGTCACCACCTCAGCTGTCATGAGTTTACTCTGATTCTTCACTGTAAAGTATTTTTACAGTGAAACAAAATATGACAACCCTGCTTTTTTTGCACTGGTTTCACAGACATACACATATCATTGTATATACATATATATACACAGATACACAAATCATTGTATATACATATATATATACACACAGATACACAAATCATTATTATATATATATATATATATATACACACACACACACAGATACACATATCCTTGTATATATATTGTGTTTATAAATATGTGTTTTATATAGATACACATAATTGTATATATAATATGTTTATAAATATGTATTATATATAAATACAGTTATATATGTATATAGATACACATATAATTACAAACAATTCGGTCAAAAGTAATAAGACATCTCTGTAGTTCAAAGTAAAAGTTAAATTAAAATCTTAAGTTATAAATTTTAACCTTCCCCTCAGTCAAACTGATTTAATGTGACTGTGAATACATAATAAAGATTGCTTGTTAGATCATCGAAACCGAATTATAACTCATGTTAAATCTATACGGAGACATCGGAGCCAGCGGATCATTTAAAAAAATCAGGGTGCTCTCGGCGGGCAGTAGAGCGCTGACTTCCCGGTGCTGCGGACCTCAACTCGTCTGTGTATCTTTTTAATCAAGCTGATTCTTGAGAAACCGACCACATATTTGATGCTTAAACTAACTAACTTCTCGCCTGAAAACATCCTAAAATTACATTTGTTGACTCAACAACGGTAGTGTTCATAGAATGTCAACTTTCAGTTATGAATCTTCTCATCCGCCATTGTTCCCCGTTTGCTTGTCCAAAATGCATTCTGTGATATTGGCCCTCTCAAGTACGTTCAAGTCTGCTCTGATGCATCCCCGGTAAAATGGGAGGATCAAGTCACATCCGGGCATTTTCACCGTGCTTGGCGAGAAGCAAACTTTTGAGTTGGAACAGTACTTGGGCCGCGACTGATGACGTTTCACGAGTCCACGAGAACACAATCAGGCCCAATCTCAAACTCCACCCTGAACCCTAAAGGACTTAACTGACGTTGCCTGCTAAATGCCTCAGTGTGAGCAAGGGCTCAGAATGGTATAAATAGGAATGGGACAGCCCTTTGTGTCATATGACGTCACCTTGACAGAGAGCCAACAGTGTTGCGTGCAATTCTGAGTTTGGGAATGTTTATTTTAAATGTGTTGCGCGCTTTGCAGCCAAGGAGGCGTCGACTACCTGATTGGAATATTTAGCAGGCTTTTGCCTTGCAGAGTGGACGACGGGTAAATTCTCAAATAATGTATTTACTTATTACTTACTTATGTCAAAATATCACCATAAAGCAAACGTTTTAAGACATTGTTTGATTGAATACACTTTTTGTAATATGCTTGCATTGGCTTAATTTAATGTGTTGATGTGTTTTATGCCCCATCTTAAATCCTTAATGTTGTGTTTCTGTGTAAATTTAGGCATTGCATCCATTGCACTCACTACATCCATTGCACCCACTACACCAGGCTGAACCGCCATGTGCCAGTCCTCAGGCACTACCTGAATGTAGAAAGAGATATGAGGATGGACTTCAGGATGTCCAGAGAGACATAATTTTGAGATCCTCATTTTCGTATTTTGGCTGGCTCATGGGGTGTCTTACCGGGTGACAGCATGGGCTTTTGATGTGCCAAAATCAACAATATTTCGAGTAGTGCATAGAATCGCGAAAGAGATTTGCCGATGCAAATCCAAGGTCATCTCCTTCCCCAGTCCGAACACCTTGGAGGAAGTTGGCCGAGGATTTGGACAGCTGGCACAGCATGAGGCTACCCTTGTCTCGAGCGCCCTATTGGTATTATAACCCCTTTCAGACAGCCATTAGAAGGGAGATTGCAGGAGCGCTTCAATAAAAAGGATGCCAGAGCCCGCTCAGTAATTGAGAGGACATTTGGAGTCATGAAGGCACGGTGGCGGGTCACCTTTTTCAAAGCGCTCGAGGTTAGGCCCAAATTCTGTTCGGAAGTTGCCCCGGCCTGTGGGTTCCTCCACAATGTGTGCCTGAGATGTGGGGATGTCATGGAAGAGCCAGACCTCCAGCCTGAAGAACCAGGTCCACCTGCTCCACTTGACGACATCCAGGAGAGGAGTGGGACCCACATAAGGGACCGACTGTGTGCCCACACATCAGCACCCCAGCACCTTCAAGGCCTATTAAGGGATCATGTATATGCCAGCAGATGAATTGAGAAATTGCTGTGTAGATTTATATTGTTTATATTACCAGCTAGCATAATCCTGTTTTATCCTTTAAAACCTTTGTTGAATTTTTTGAAATTATTTAATGTTGTGGTCATAAAGCTGTACATACCTACATTACTGTCTACATGGTTTCTTTTTTGTGATGGAGCTAAAGGTTTGTGACACACATTTCTGTTTTGCAGTCAAATCTCCCTTAAAGCAAACTCTTTTGATAATCATGTTGGAAAACTCAATTCAAAAGGCACGGCACTGAGACAAATGAAATGCAACTCAGGTTTTATGTCAGCTTAAAGAAACAAATGCATGGCTCTCAAGTTTTTAAGACAGGTAAGAGTGACATATCATCCTCCTCCTCCGAGGCGCGGCCCCCCCCCCCACGCCTCCGCCAATGCCGTATGCCAGCAGAACAGTCCCCCTCCCCCCCATATTATTATTAACTTTATTTTCATTGGTTGCTGGATTACATTTCACCCAGATACAACAGATACGTTTTTCTGATTGGCTATTCGTGTAGCCCATTTCTTTTTTTTGATTGGCAGGGGATTCGGGGGAGACAGGCTTGATTCCTCCATGGTGAGGGCAGCGCGACCAGGTCATGTTTGCGCGCTGCGGCACATTAAATAGCCTAGAGTTTTTTTTCAGCGTGAGAAATACGATGTGTGGCGGGAGGGCGTGACTTAAGACCGAAATGCGTGACAGTCACACTCAATGCGTGACACTTGAGAGCCCTGCAAATGTATTATTCATACGTAGCTGTACATATTTTAACACATGACATTAAACAAATCACAGGGTTAGCCACAAATTAAAATATTACAATGAAAAAAAGTAACCGGCTACTGCTTCTCCACCAACTTCCCAAAGATGTCAATAAGGGTGTCCAGCTGCCCTCCCTCTTCCTCCCTTTGGTCCTCTTCTCTTTCGGTGTATTCCTTAAGGTACTCCAAAACCTCATTCCGCCTTTTTCGTGATTTGGGCCCTTTGGAACCTCCAGAGTTTTTGGCTGGGTGGCCCTGGAGCAGAGGTACTGGGCTCCTCTTCGGGCACATCCGAGTCCTCTGCAGTGGCTATAATGTTTAGAGGCTTGATCGAGTCTCTTTGTCCCAGAGCCCTCAAAGAAAGGCCAATTTCCAGCGGTCATACTGCCACCCTCGGTCCTTGAACTAGTTTTTGGTAATAACAGATCCTTAGTGTAAAAAACACAAGGTTCAATCAACACAGTAAATATGTTGTATAAAACTTGACTTATTATTAATAAAACTTAAGACCGATCATTCAAGAAGATTCACCATCAGTGTGAAGTAAACCCACATACAAATATAACTTTTATTCACCCTGTATTTTCTCTTCAAGTTTTCCCACTTCTTAGTGGCTTGAATTGTTGTGAGGTCATTCTCCAAACCCATCTCTTTCATGAGCATACTGATGAGAAAAGTAAAGTTGGGGGTCCGTTATGGGTGAGGATTAAATGCAATGTAATGTCAAAGAAGAACATGTACCACAACTGTCAGCATTATATGCCCCTATCAAAGGGCTTAACTTGTGGAATGGCAGTATGAAATTGTTTTTATTAATGAAGGTGGTAAACATGTGAAAGTGAGATATGATTATTGTTTAGCATAAACCATTTGGAACTCTATTTTTGGCTGTGTTTTTAAACCTAGAAGTGAAACGGTTGCCTCTTAGAATATGATATGCAGTTTTTCGCTTTCTTCTATATTTAATGTCTAATTGTTATTCATTTATTTTGTTGTGTACTCTTGTGAAGAACTGTCAATAAGGACCGAAATAAATTACTACTACTACTAAGCTCACTACATGCACCAGTTTATGCATGTTTCTAAAGTTTACTAGAGAATCAACCTTGAGCAGAAGCATTTCTGTGGCCAGTAAAATGAGGCTCGTTCTCCATCCGTAACTGGATGAATTGAAGAGTTTGTGGTTCGCTCCTTGTTTGTAAACAAAATAGTAATGTTCTTTTTTCAGAGCATTTAGTAACCATCCTTGTGTCACCAGAGAACAAATACCTACACACAGATCTGGCAATTAATCACCAGTGAGCTTTGAGTTTATACTTACATGTAAACTTATTTTTTTCGTGTAGTTGCGGTTGTTCCGTTCATGACTGTCTAGCGGTTTCTTTTGTTGTTGTTGTCCCCCCCGCTACGCCTGGAAATCCGGTGTTTAACCTCACGTTGCAAGGCATTGTGGGTAATTCCCTTAGGCAAAGTTGGCATCTAATGTTGACTTACAGAAGTCTCTGGCAGACATTTTGAGCCCTTTATGAACGCTTTCCCTAAGTCAGCATTTAATGCTGACTTAGGGAAAGGTAATTACCCACAGTTCATAGCAATGTGACGTTAAACACGCAGTTCCCAGACGTAAACAAAGAAAAGGTAAACAAAGAGGCACATGGGCATTCAGCCTGATAAAATACCTTTACACTACAACATTACGGATTAAAGATGGAACATAAAAGCATATAAAATCAGAGGAATGCAAGCAAAAATTATATTTATAATATTTACATACTGTCAGCTACAAAAAAACACTCAGATATTGTCTAAACATTGATGCTATATTTTCTTGTTTCTACCTTTTCATATTGTTTTCAATCCCCCCAAAAAATGCTCATGATTCTCGTCCACTTTGAAATAATTCTGCCTCCGCATACTACAGACTTCATTTGAACCTTAAATGGGTTTAAAAACAGAACTTTCAAATACATTATAGACTTATTCGATACATTTTAGTTGTTGCATCACAGTTTGTTTTATGCTGTTTTTAGAGCTTTTCAGTTAATAATTCATGTGTATTGTGCTGCTTAGTGAGGGAGACATCCCAGCTAGAGTGGAGAGGAGCTTTAAAATCTTCTGTAAAAATATCTTTAACCATCTCACATTTCCACTCATCATACATCATTTCTGGTAAAAAAAAGTAGGAAACATATTGTTCCATGACAGCCTGAAACTCCAAGAAACTACCCCATAGGCCCCCATGTCTTTTCTTGAAGCCAACAAACTCTGGTTTCTGACACAGATTTCACACAAAGTCTTTATCAGACGGTCCTAAATCCGCACGTAAAACAAATCTATGAGTTACTGTTTTGTACTGTCTGACCGAGGAGTCGCTGAGCAGTCACCATCACCATGGCAACCGTTAATTGCTGCTCGACAGACACAGGTAATTGAAATGAGCTAATTAGTACAATTTAACACACAAAGAGACACGCACACACACAACTTTTCTCTACGTATTTTTACTGTCAGCAAAAAACTACATTCAATTAATTACACCTCTGTTGACCCTGCATTGACATTTAAAAATTGCTGCTGTGAACATTATTAGTTTTGGCTCCTCTTCATTGGCTACCTATCCATGTCAGATCAGATTTCAAATTCTAAACGGGAACTGGGCACCTTTTTGTCCCAAGTGAGAAAAAAAAAAGATGTCAGCAGGCCATAAAGGAACTTTTGCTATCAGACCCTTCTTATTGAATAAGATCCCCTATCAGACAGTAATTCTGTCTCTAACCATTTTTTAACAGGAAGCTCACGATTAGTCTCGTTTTCCAAAAATAAAAGCCCCCCAACTTTCTAAGTATGTCAACAGGAATCGAGGGATGTACCTCGTGTTTGGAATGAAACAGCCCAGAAGGAAACTGTTTCTTCACAGTGAACTCGGGGAAGGCTGTTTTTGTTTTCAAAATAAAAGTCACATCGGTAATTTGGGATGAGGCTTCTTCTCCACGAAATGGTAATAGCCTGTTTAAGACTTGTACTGTTACAATTTAATTCAGCTTCCACACATTGTCTGCAGAAAATGGATTTTCTAGTATTGTTAGTGATATACTATTAGTAGAATCACAGGCTATGTAGGATTGTTTGGATTATATATTTTGTACATTTTCAATGGCTCCAGAGCATTGTAAAGTTCAAATGTTCAAATGTTTTTTCAAACAAAATATTCAGCTTTATTAAATTATAATTGAATAAGACCATTTAAACTGCGGTATGATAGGTCAGATTCAGATTCAACTTTATTGCCATTGCACATAGTACAAGTACTGTGACAACGAAATGTCGTTTGCATCTGTCCAGAGTGCAAAAGAAGCAGTTAAGGTTCAGTGCAATGTGGTGGATTATATGATGAAGACAATATAAACAGTATAAACCGAATAAACAGAGATTATATATATATATATATATATGGGAGGTGTCTGTTTAGTGGCGGTGATGGGGGGGATTGGGGGGATTGGAAGAAACTGTTCCTGAGCCTGCTGGTCCTGGAACGAAGGTTTCTATAGCGCCTCCCAAAGGAGAGGACGGCAAAAAGTCCATGGCTGGGGTGAGTGGGGTTCTTGACGATGCTGTGCGCTCTCTGCAGGCAGCGCTTGAGGTGGATTGTCTCCATGGCAGGGAGTGGAGTACCGGTGATGCGTTGGGCGGTTTTCACCACCCTCTGCAGAGCTTTCCTGTCCGAGGCAGAGCAGTTACCATACCAGACTGTGATGCAGTTAGTAAGGATGCTCTCGATGGTGCAGCAGTAGAAGTTCACCAGGATCAGGCACACCTGGCGTTTAAGGGGAATAGGAAATGATACTGCCAAAACACACCGATAAAGAGACTGAAAACTGAAAGACTGAAAAAAAGCACGCCATTAGTTTTGAGGCTAAATGCTATCATTCTGGCATGCTCCCAATAATTGTGTTTTTGTCCACCTTTGCAAAACAGTTGAAATATGGCGACATTGACCATGAAGAACATGAAGCATGTGACTTAAACATCACTGAAGCCTCTGCTCCACTGATGATAAATCACAGCAAATGAAAACATCAGATCTGTTTGATGCGATGAGGAGACTGTTTAATGAATGTGAGGAAGGTTACAAACATAAATGTCTTATTAACAATTTATTTATTGTCTTCGCTGGTTGGCTGTGATATTCTCTTTCGTTTCAGGAAGCTGAGACCTTGTTAGAGATGCAGTGGAGTCGGCTCGACTCAGGAGTCTGTAAATCAGACCTGCACCATCCTCCTCTGGACTGCCAACTGACATTGTTTTTTATCGCCTGTTAGTATGCTAATATTTGCCAATTAGCACTCAACACAAAGACCAGCTGAGGTTGATGGGAAAGTCATCAACAAATTAGAATTAACAAGGCTACACCCGATGCAGGTAAATTAGAGGGTTCTAACTCAATAGATCTTTTCACAGGAAACCTGCACGATGCATTTTGGAAATGATTGTAAAAGGATAAAAATAAATAACTCTGCAGACCATTGACTACCCGGATGGTTCCAGACCTCTGAATCGTCGCCCACAGGTAAAGTGTTTCCTCATTGTTGGCTATTTCTTTTGTGGCTGGAGAAACAATCAAATCTGAGTTTTGTGGACAGGATTAAATCCCTGAGAAACCCTAACAGGTGTTTTCACTTCTGTTGTCGGATTGTGAGCATGTACCACCTGTGCTTGATTGACATCCGTTTCGGAAGTCGAAAACTCAAGAGTGAATGTGTCTCGGTGCATCTGCTTGGAAAAACGGAGACGCCCGTAACAAACCGCTGTTAGTATTCAGGTCTCTGAGCTTCACAGGCATCTACAGAGGACCTTCATTAGTTAGAAAAGCGCCAGGAACAAAGAGACACGCTGTGTGAAGTAACTCTTTAGATGAACAACCGAAAACCTGTTGGGAAGTGTCTCTGAAAATGTCACGCCCCGGGTGTGTGGTGCGGAGACTCAGTTGCAAAGGAAGAGACCGGAAGCAGGTTTGAGGGGGGGAAAAATCCAAAACGTTCTTTACTTTAAAGTTACTTCAAAAAAAAAAAAAAAAAACTCTAAACAAAATTAGGAAAAGGTGGCACAGGACGTGGAGCACATGAACACACAGAAACAAAGACAAACCGACAGGGGACAAGGGAAGGTGGGGGAGTATATATAGGGGAGGGGAAACACAGGTGAAGGGAATGAAAAAATCCATATCCAGGTCCATATCCCTCCCAGTTGACCAAGAACTGGTGACCTCGACCCCTGGGGCGGACTGCCAATAGCCGTTTCACCGTGAAGACTGGGCCGCCGTCCACGATCCGGGGGGGTGGAGGGGGTTTGGAGGCGGGAACCAGTGGGCTGGTCCTTACTGGCTTGACCCTGGAGACGTGGAAGGTAGGGTGGGCCCGCATGGCTCTGGGGAGTCTTAACCGGACTGCCGCAGGGTTGATTACCCTGGATATAGGAAAGGGAACGACGAACCTGGGCATAAGCTTGCAAGACTCCCCACGAAGGGGAAGATCCTTCGTGGACAGCCAGACCCTCTGTCCAACCCCGTAGCGAGGAGCTGGGGTACCGTGTCTATCGGCTGCCCTTTTGTAGTTGTCCGAAGCAGCTCCGCTCTCGCCCTCCTCCATGTACGATGACATCGCCGCACCAGCGCCTGTGCGGATGGAACCGCAATCTCTCCCTCGAGGTCTGGAAACAAAGGGGGTAAGTACCCGTAAACACATTGGAATGGGGAGAGACCTGTGGCAGAGACTGGAAGAGAATTATGGGCGTACTCCACCCAGCCTAGTTGTCGGCTCCAGGAGGTGGGAGAGGCCATACAACGGAGCCCTGTCTCCATCTCCTGGTTGTACCGCTCGGTCTGACCATTAGACTGGGGATGGAACCCGGAAGAGAGGCTGGCAGTAGTCCCCATCTGGTGGCAGAACTCCCTCCAGAACCCGGCCGAGAACTGGGGCCCACGGTCGGAGACTACATCCTGTGGGAGACCATGAAGGCGAAAAACCTGGGAGAGCATGATCTTTGCTGTTTGTTTGGCAGAGGGGAGCTTGGACAGGGGAACAAAGTGAGCCATCTTGGAGAACCGGTCAACAATGGTGAGTGACAGAGTTACCTTCGGATGGGGGCAGGCCGGTGACGAAGTCCAGAGATACGTGAGACCAAGGTCGCCGTGGCACAGGAAGAGGGTGTAGGAGCCCCGATGGGCGCTGGCGGGAGGTCTTATTCTGGGCGCAGACCTGACAGGCGGCCACAAACTCCCCGGTATCCTCCACCAGTGATGGCCACCAGAACCGTTGCCTGAGGAAGCTGACCGTCCGCCTCACACCAGGGTGGCAGCTGAGAACTGGCGGGAGAGAGCATCCGGCTTCACGTTCCTAGAGCCTGAACGGTTAGACAAGGTGAAATCAAAACGGTTAAAGAACAGTGCCCACCTGGCCTGTCTGTTCAGCCTCTTTGCCGTCCTGATGTACTCCAGGTTCTTGTGGTCGGTCCACGCTAGGAACGGTTGTCCAGCCCCCTCCAACCAGTGTCTCCACTTCTCTAGCGCCAGCTTGAGGGCCAACAGCTCCCGGTTGCCCACATCGTAGTTCTTCTCTGCTGGGGACAACCTCCTTGAGAAGAAGGCACAGTGGCGCTGCGAGAGGACCCCTCCAACCCCCACATCGGAGGCGTCAACCTCGACGATGAACTGGAGTTCCGGGTCAGGCAGTGCGAGGATGGGGGCAGAGGTGAACTGCTTCTTGAGGGCTTGGAACGCCTCTCCTGCTTGAGGGTTCCACAGGAACCTGGTGCCTGGAGAGGTTAGAGCATGGAGGGGGGCTGCCACAGAACTATAGCTCCTAATAAAGGGTCTGTAGAAGTTAGCAAATCCCAAAAACCTCTGTAGCTGCTTTCGGTCCGATGAGACCGGCCAGTCAGAAACTGCACTAACCTTGGCGCCCTCCATCTGGATACTCCCTGGTGCCACAATGAAGCCTAGGAAGGGGACGGAGCGTTGGTGGAACTCGCACTTCTCCGCCTTGACAAACAGCTTATTCTCTAGCAGCCACTGTAGAACTCTCCGGACATGCTGCTCATGTTCCTTCTTATCCTTGGGGGAAAAAAAAAAAAAAAAAACGTCATCCAGGGACACAAACACATTCAACATGTCCCTAAGGACATCATTGACCAGGGCCTGAAACACGGCTGGGGCGCTAGTGAGCCCAAAAGGCATGACAAGGTACTCATAATGGCTGGGGGTATTGAACGCCGTCTTCCACTCATCCCCCTCCCTGATTCTGACAAGGTGATAGGCGTTTCTTAAATCGAGCTTCGTAAAGATGGTAGCTCCTTGCAACAGTTCGAAAGCAGAGGAAATGAGTGGGAGGGGGTACCTATTCTTGACAGTGATGTCGTTGAGGCCAGCGGGACCGGTGGACCAGAAGGGGCTGGTACCACTGGAGGTGGAGAACCGAGGCTGGAGAGCACCTGCTGCATCTGGAGGTCTAGAGCCTGCAGCTGGCCTGTCATGTCGTCTTAAAACGAACCTTGGCGAGTGTGAAGTTCCCGGAGCCCGCCCTCCAAACCAGAGAGCAACTGTTCATGGTTGTACAACCGTTCTCCTTGCTTCCGGAGAGCTGAATGCATGGGGCTCTCCTCTGCTGAGTCAGTCATGGTCGGTTTGTCCTGTCACGCCCCGGGTGTGTGGTGCGGAGACTCAGGTGCAAAGGAAAAGACCGGAAGCAGGTTTGAGGGGGGGAAACATCCAAAACGTTCTTTACTTTAAAGTTACTTAAAAAAAACTCTAAACAAAACTAGGAAAAGGTGGCACAGGACATTGAGCACAGAAACAAAGACAAACCGACAGGGGACAAGGGAAGGTGGGGGATTATATATAGGGGAGGGGAAACACAGGTGAAGGGAATGATAATCAGGGGACACCCATGAGTGGCTGAGGGCAGGTGAAGGGAATGACAATCAGGAGACACACAAACACACCCACACACAATCAACCAGGTGTTACAGAAAAGCTAATTTAAGACGTTTCAATAATTCTTTGGAACCCAGAAGAAGCACACATCAACTGTAAGGAAATGGTAGTGACGGTGTTGTGTCAGGTTTCACGTCACAAACACTAAATTGAACACTACATGAAGTGAAAAAACGATAACGGAATTCACTGTGCGCATCATGTTGCTGTGAAGTCAGGCGTGTTTACGTCGGCAAACTCGGTCTAGATAAATCTTGCCCATGTTTCTGATTTGGAATTTCAGAATTTCATCTTGCATGACCGCTCCATTTTTATATTTCGGAGGTGTGTTTTTCTGAACTCAGAGTACAATGGATTGCAGGACAATCGGCTGACATAGCTCGGTTGGACCTGCGGATCGATTCCATGGTATCAATACTTCCATACTGAAAGGCTTCTCAATTGATCTTGATTCCTTTTAAAATAAAATAGTTTTGTACAAACATCGGTGTGCTGCATCAGTTCCAAACGCTTTCTTTACTTTTGTATAATATTGACATAATTAGCTGTCTGTGTCACATGACTGACACTTCTGATTCCAACATGTGAGAGAATGGCGGAAAGGAAAAAGAGTAGCGGCATAATGCTAGTTTTCACTTGTAGATAAAAATACAACAAGATCTTTTTTGCATTTCAATGTCACACATAGTGCATTTTCTATGTGTGACATTTAAATGGAAAAAAGATCTTGAAGATGACAAATGGATGCTGTGAACCTTTACGGCATTTTCAATTTCACGTTTGTTTAATTAATGATTGTTTATTTCAAGACAGTTATTAGCAATATGATTTTCCTGTTTGATGCCATGTTATGACATCACTTCCGGTTTGATCACTTCCGGGACGGGACTTCCAGTTTAGCCACCTCTGGTTCTTCCAGTTAAATGGTGTCCGGTTTCAGTACTTCCGGTTGAGAAACATTTGACAGTGGACCGCATGCTCCAGAATCCGCTCGCATCCATGGGGAAGCATTGTAGAGGCAATGTCGTGAGTGCTGTAATGTATAAAGATGCAATGTATATTATTTATATTTACTACTGTGAAATGTTATGTTTAAGAATGTATACTGAATGTTTGTATTGTCTTTGTTTGCAGTTTTCACCAACATGATTGCGGGAAAAGAGTAACAGTAAATGGGTGAAACTTACTACGACTCTGTCTTCATTGATTGCGGTTTAACTCCATGTTTAGTCCAGAGTTTCAACACACTGCATGCGTTGAAACTCTGGGTGTCACACTGCATTTCAACACACTGCATGAGAACACTACATATGCATCATGGTATCTGGAGCCAGACTGCACAAGCTGCAGTGCTAATGAATGCAGCCACGTCACCCCGTGAGAGTCATTTCCTAACAGCACTGTTGGCGGGGGTTACAAATGTATGTTGGATGACACAGCTGAGGAAAATGTCTCACCCTCCAAATAACTGTCAACCTGGTTCATGCAGTGAGCTCTAACAGTATCGGACAATATATTAGGAGGTTTGACAAAGCTGTACAGGGTGCACATGAAACGCTCGCTGGAGAGCTTGGAGGAGATTTCAACTATTAAAAAGATTCATTGGAGTGGCCTCAGGCAAGCAACACGAGTCTTCACTATTAAAACTCCAGATGAAACTATAGTAAATCCTGAAAGGGTAATCATGCATTTCTAAACCTACTCTGTAAAATATTCATTAAAGTTTAATGGAGTCATATTTTATTGATATATGTTTACATCAGATGAAGCTGAACAAACCTGTTTTCAGCTTGTATATTTCATTTAAGTAAAAAAATGTGCATATAATTATATAAATATTGCATGTAAACAGCTGTTTTCTGTCCTGACATGTCCTTGTCAGTTACAACAGATATGTACACATTCCTGGGTGTCATAAAGGCCAGCAAGTTGTTGACTTCTGTGTCTTAACCGGCCTGCCTCCTAATTAATCTATAGCTAAGCATTACCTTAGCTAACCTTTGGTAAAGTAAGCTAATGTTAGCCAACACAGAAAACTATAACCGACGTTACATCGACAATGTTAAGGAAAAGACAACACACTCAACTATTAGATAGCCAAGTTAACTTTCTATTGACGTCCAAGGCGACTCAGAACTGTAGAAAACAAAGCCTCAAATTTAGCTAACCACTAGCTAACATAACGTTAGCTCAGGCCCTTACCTGTTAAGCTAACGCTACTTTCACCTGATGTAGAAAACTTAAGGTGTCACTAACGTCGACCGCTTTTACTCTCTGACTAATACATTATGTTGGTATTCTTTGCTCAAGAAGAGGGGTCATGTCCCCAGGAGTCTGGCTCTTGTTTCAGCAGCGTGTAATATAATGTTTCGGAGAAGAAGGGCAAGCAGCGCGCAGCTGTGAATGGGAATGTTGAATGGAGGATGAGCCTACAGTGCGCAGCGTGTAGAGCTGGCACTCAACTGGGTTCAAAAGTTTCACGGAACATGGAATAAGATATGTTAAAACGGCAAGATATCAAATATATATTTTAAAAATGTGCTTTCGGTGCATTTTAACACATTCCAAAAGAATAATACAATTAATATATGGAAATAATGGCATGAATATGTTTACTTACTAGTTGCACTCAAATATAACTTAAAATATTTTTTAAAAATGTGGTATATTTATAATATATTTATTGAAAGTATACTAGAGTACAATTATTTTAAAGTGTGTTAAAACATTTTTTTTTTCAAAATAGGTGAACGTGTGACTTTTGTATACTTTTTATATATTTTCAGAAAGTACACTTCTCAAATATTACTTAAAATATTTAAAAAATAGTATATATAAAATCTGTATTCATCAAGTGATTTAAATAAACAATTTCAATGCTAATTTAAAGCATACATTTTGAGATATAGAATACATATTATTTGAAATTAAAGTACATTTTTAATTGCACAGAACTTTCACTTAAAGTATATATATTTTTTAAGTAATTTATTTTTGTGAAAAAAAAATAGGTGAACGCATGACCTTTGTATACTGTAACAATCCCCATTACCTCGTGAGTATCGGGTAGCACAAAGAGGGCAACACACACACACACACACACACGCCCAGCTGAGGCTGATCACAACTCATCCCCGCTTCTCCCCTCCACCTCTGCAGCTGCGCTAACCACGCCCCTGCCACCACATATACTCTTTATATATTTGCAGAAAGTACACTTCTTTGACAGTATATTTGAAATATACAAAAGTATATATTTTTTTCGTTTTATTTTTCGTCTTTTGTAGAAAACAGTTGGGTGCTAAGCATGGAGGCGTTTTTTCTGGCTTTTTTCACTCAAAACAGCTGCCTGCTTTTGCTGAAACTCGCTATAAAGCAGAGGGGAGTTGTAGATGCTGCTGGTAATTCAGGTCCAGACTGGCCATCCTGTGAACTCTGTGATTTCCTGGTTTCCTGGCCAGCTGATTTGCCCCAAGTGTCAGGCAAGTGTTAAAAATGCTAAATGAAATGGGTAAATCAAAGTGAAAACAAGCGGCAGCTACAGTCCGTCAGTGTGCCTACCGTCTGAAGAAAAACTGGACAGCACAGGTGAAAGACAGAAGGAAACATTGTTTAGGTGGAGTGCATTAAACAGGGAAAAGCCCTGGAGGAAAGTAACGCTAAATGTTGCAAAATTACAGTAAATACATGCAAACTACTTATCTGTACTTTCAGTATTACGTCTTAGATGTTTAGTGAAACACAAAGTATCTGAGTACTTCTTCCACCATTGATATTACTACTTGTTTATGTCACGGTCTGGTTTTACAACTCTATTTCCTTCATATGGTGCATCAAATAGCATAGTGACTGACCGCCAGGAGGTTGACAGACTATAAAGATGAAATTTCATTATCCAAACAGAAGGCAACAAGTAGCCTCATATACAGAGACAGTGTGACCTCAAGCGTTCACATATCACAACACAAAGATAAAAGTTAAACTGAATTATCCTCTTGTTTCTTTTCTTTTCTTCTTTTTTCATACCTAAGCAGGAAGAAGACCTGACTTGACTCACAGCTTTCCATCAGTCTGTTATCCAGGCCTGGCAGCCTCTGACGTCAACATGACCTACTGACGCCCATCTGAGATGTGGGAGTCCAGGTGGACTGATGGTTTTGGTCCAGACCTTTCTCCGAGAAGACTCTGGCTGGCCCTATACAAGCAAACCCGTTGAGAAAAGGGTGACCTACAGTGGAGGGTTGTTCACGGGGCGATGGCTACAACCAGATGGACACACCCAAGGACAGGGGAGGGCTGTCCATCCGGGTTCGAGGCTTAGACCCTGGTCCATTCAAGTCCGCCTCGGAGGTCAGTATGTCGGTCAACAAAGGACCTTCACCATGGAGACCTCTGGGTCTTGTCTGAAACCAAAGGTTCATGTTGATTTACCTTTATTCCTATAAATTAAATAATGTTACAAACATACTTTTTCGAAGCCACAGCATAATGTTTCTACTAAAGCCAACCAGGTAGTCTTGTTACATTTTCGTTTTGTTTCAACTCACAATGTTAACTTCCATTGTAAGAAGATATGTTTCCCTCAAAATGTGGATTCAGTTATTCAGGGTTTAGTACAGGGATCGGCAACTTTTTTTTGCCAAGTGGAAAATCTGTCAAAGGGAATTCCTCCTATCTTGGAGTTTGAGGTGATATTAGGTCACTGAAAATAACATTTTTCTTTTAAATATTTGTTTTCACTGCTCTCTGATCTGTCTGCTTAATATGTGGCGAGAAATTATCAAACAACAAAACATGTAATGTTGAAAGACTCTTCCAGAACAAACACACAGCATCTGCTGAAAAGTATCAAGCTGCAGAAGAGTGATTCCTCAACTGCTGCAGCAAACTGAGCAAAGTAAATAGACTTTCAGGAATTGGATCAAGTCTCCAAACTCCACTCCTGCTGCTGGTTCTGTGGCAGCTCATGAGACACTGAGGCGTCCGCTCGTAAAAACGGATCCGTCCTAGGGAGTGTGGTGGAGTGAGGACGCTCAGTGTTGACGCAGCAAAAGATATGCGTTTTAAAATGAAAACCTCACATGGGGATCGAACCTGCTACCTTGCAGTTCAAGGACAAACACTCAACCACTTTAGCTAAAAATATTGATTGGAATTAAAGTCTACAAAGTTGTGATCCTAATTGACCTCAATGTAGCCGACACACAACCATTTTTTTGTTCTCCTCTTCATCAGATTTTGATAGTTATAAACAGGTAAAATAGCAATATAATGTCAATAATTGTCTTTATTCTTGTTCTATAATTTCATAAATACAACAAACTATAGTTTTTGTATCTATAATATGTACTATATAGACAACTTTATAAGCTGTGATATCAAATGGCTTTTGCGGCTCCAGACAAATTGTTTTGGTGGAAAAAAGGGCAAAATGGCTCTTTGGATAGGAAAGGTTGCTGACCCCTGGTTTAGTAGAAGACCTTTGTGTTCCTTCTATTAACCTTTGGTACAAAATACACAGGCAGCAAAAAGGTTTTAACACCAACAATCTGGACGACCATTTGAGTTTTTATAATGCAAATAACTGTTTAATAGAGAACTACAAGCCTTTTAGCCCACGACTTTTCCTCAATATGTTGTTGATGTCTGAAGCCTAGAAAGTCCTAAAATAAAACACACAAGATTTCTGAGCCTTTATTCCACCGCGGTCATATCGACCACAGTTACTATACTATACATTATTTCCATCCATCCATTATCAGCGCTTATCCGGGGTCGGGCAGCAGGTTCAGCAGGCCGACCCAGGCTTCCCTCTCACCCGCAACACTTTCGAGCTCATTCTGGCGTTCCAAGGCCAGCCGGGAGATATAATCCCTCCAGCGTGTCTTTGGTCTTCCCCAGGTAGTTTGTCCCCACCTGGAGGGAGCAATCCACCGGTTTCCGGCAGAGCACCATGGCCTCAGATTTGGAGGTGCTAACTCTCATCCCTGCCACTTCACACTCGGCTGCAAAACGCCCCAGTGAATGCTGGAGGTCACGGTCCGAGGAGGCAAACAGGACCACATCATCTGCGAACAGCAGAGAGGCGATCCCAAGACTCTGGAACCGGATCTTCTCCTCCCCCTGGCTGCGCCTAGATATCCTGTCCGTGAAAGTCACGAACAGGACCGGTGATAAAGGGCAGTCCTGGCGGAGGCCAACACCCACCGGGAACGTGTCCGACTTATTACCGAGGATACGAACACAGCTCCTACTGCAGGCGTACAGAGACCGGATGGCCCGTGCCAACGGGTTCGGCACCCTATACTCCCGCAGCACCCCCCACAAAAACCCCCGGGGGACCCGGTCGAAGGCCTTCTCCAAGTCTACAAAGCACATGTAGACTGGTTGGGCAAACTCCCAGGATCCCTCCAGTAGTCTTGCGAGGGTAAAGAGCTGGTCGACTGTTCCACGACCGGGACGGAACCCGCACTGTTCGTCTTGAATCTGAGGTTCGACAAGCGGTCGGAGCCTCCTTTCCAGCACCCTGGTAGAAGCTTTCCCCGGGAGGCTGAGCAGTGTGATACCACGATAGTTCAAGCACACTCTCCGGTCCCCCTTCTTGAAGATGGGAACCACCACCCCGGTCTGCCAGTCCATGAGCACTGTTCCCGACCCCCATGCGACACTGAAAAGGCGTGTCAGCCAAGACAGCCCAACAATGTCCAGCGCTTTCAGCATCTCAGGGTGGATCTCAACCACCCCCGTCGCCTTGCCACCAAGCAGCTTTTTGACTACCGCCCTTCTGGCCTGCCGGTTCCTCTCAGCTGCTTCAGGAGACCCCTGGGCCAGCCAGGCCCAAAAAGCCTCCTTCTTCACCTTGACGGCTTCCCTCACCCCCCGTGTCCACCATTGGGTTCTCGGGTTGCCGCCACGACAAGCACCGATGGCCTTTTGACCACAGGTCCCAGCGGCCGCGTCCACAATAGAGGCCTTGAACATGGTCCACTCGGATTCCATGTCCCTAGCCTCCCTCGGTATATGTGAAAAGCTCTTCCGGAAGTGGGAGTTGAGAGCCTCCCGGACAGGATCCTCTGCCTGACGTTCGCAGTTCACCCTCACTACAAGTTTGGGCTTGCCAGGTCTGCTCCTTTCTTTACCCAAGTGTCCAAGACATACGGCCGCAGATCAGATGATACGTTTACAAAGTCAATCATTGATCTCCGGCCTAAGGTGTTCTGGTACCAGGTACACTTATGAGCCACCTTATGCTTTTGAACATGGTGTTTGTTATGGACAAACTGTGGCGAGCACAGAAGTCCAACAACAAAACACTGTTCGGGTTTTGATCGAGTAAGCCGTTCCTCCCAATCACCCACCGCCAGGTTTCTCTGTCATTGCCCACGTGAGCGTTGAAGTCCCCCAGGAGAACTATGAAGTCGGCAGGCGGCGCCCTTTCCAGGACCCTTCCCAGGACCCTTCCCACTGACTCTAAGAAGGCCGGATACTCTGAAATGCTGTTCGGTGCATAAGCACAAGCAACAGTCAGAGCCTTACTCCCTGCAACCCATAGGTGCAGGGAGGCGACCCTCTCGCTCTCCGGGGAAAACTCCCAACATAGCGGCGCTCAGCCGGGGGCTCGTGAGTATCCCCACTCCCGCCCGGCGGACAACTCCAGAAAAGGACAAAGTTCAACCCTTCTACAGGAGCATGGTTCCAGAGTCCGTGCTGTGCGTGGAGGTGAGCCCAACTATATCTAACTGGTACCGCTCCACCTCCTGCACCAGCTCCGGCTCTTTCCACGCTAGTGAGGTGACGTTCCGCGTCCCTAGAGCTAGTCTATGCTGCCGGCGATCGGCTCGCCCAGGCCTCCTGCCTTGACCGTCGCCCGGTCTACATAGCACCCGACCCCGATAATTCTCCCTGCGAGAGGTGGGTCCACAGGGTGACTGCTGCTCCATGCTGTTTCTTCGGGCTGAGCCCGACCGTGGGCGAAAGCCTGGCCACCAGACGCTCGCCGACGAGCTCCCCTCCCGGGTCTGGCTCCGGGAGGGTGCCCCGGTTTCCCTTTTCCGGCCGAGGTTGCTTCAAACCGTGAGCTGCTATTCATCAGGGTTTTTTGAACCGCTCTTAGTCTGGGCTCTCCCCGAGACCTGTTTGCTTTGGGAGACCCTACCAGGGGCTGATGCCAACATAGCTCCCAGGATCACTGAGCCACTCAAACTCCTCCACCATGTTAAGGTGGCAATTCACGAAGTAGTACATTATTTCCAAATAATGTAATTGTTCAATCTCATGTTGTTCTATTCAACAATGTGTTTGAGATCAAAGCTGGTCCAAAGTTAGGAAAGCAGTCTTTTGATTGGTTGACAGACTCAGCAGGCTGGATTACAAAGCTTCTAAAAAAGGTATATTCCCAAATGAAAACGGTTTGACTAAAAAACCGTAGCGCCTCAAAGCTCTTAAGTATACTGTATACGACATACTTGGACCTGAAACTTCAATATAGGAGGCAACACGTTATATATTAGTTGTTTTTTATCATTGTAAAGCACATTGGTCCGTTTATATGCAGGGACATACAGTATATAGACCATTGGAAATCGGAAAAGGTTGCTGATCCTGCTCTATGATCTGTAATATTTTGTTTATCTCCCATCATGTCTAGTAACTTCATGAAACAGACACCAATGTCGGCTCAAGGGAGTGTTAGAATGCCGGTGGTCCAAGTGTTAATTCATTTTCAGTTGGAGTTGTTAGACTAGCTGTGTGTGTGTGTGTGTGTGTGTGTGTGTGTGTGTGTGTGTGTGTGTGTGTGTGTGTGTGTGTGTGTGTGTGTGTTCTGGTACTCAGGGGTCAAGTTAAGATGGATATATATGGCATATGTAATGTTCTGATCCTGCTTGTTTTTTTGTCCTATCATAAATGGCAGTTTTGTTTTCTTCTCGTCTCTTTTGGTTTCTTCTGCATATAAACTAAATTGAGTGGACTTCTCTTGAATGTACATTTAATCTTTTAGCATTTTACAGCATATTTAACGCATGTCCATACGTTTAATAGTCATCTGTACTGTGTGTGTGTTGCTCTGGAGGCCAGTATTGAGCGCCACCTCAGATCCTCTATGGCCTTGATGAAATATAAAGCAGTGTTTTCCCCGAATCAGCATGCTGGTAATTGCATGCGACAGAAATGGATTTCCTGTCACTCCTGGGCTTTATGAAGAGGGCTGAGCCACTCGTTTTCTCACAACATGTGTTTTGATTCTCGGCATCGCAAAAAGTGATAAATTAGCAGACACTTTTATCGTCCGTCAACTCGGACATGAGAGAATCGATCACCGCCCCAAAACAAGACCCAGTCCGTGAGGGGACCTCGGCCTCCAATGCTCCTTTTGTTTGGTTTGAGTTGGGGTTTCCACAAGGTTAGCCAGCTGTAGTAAGCTCAGACATATCAATCGACCAGAAGAATCTTTCCACCGGAACGTATTCCCATTTAAGTAATCAAAGTGGAATAACTTGCTGATTTGATGGCTGCTCGACTTGGCATTCGAATCTGATGAGAGAAGCATTTATAGAAACGCATTAAAGTTTCTGGAAAGGAAGAAAAAAGTGCTGCCCTGCATCAGTCTGGTTCTGTCAGATCAATTTTTCATTTTCTAAGTCGTAAAACAACATCTTGTATTCCGGCTTCATTTCACATGTTTGTAAAGACAAGAGGGGGAAATGAAGCAGACACTTTGAGGGACAAGGACGTGCGAGTGATCTCTGCTCACACGTTCAGTCTTCTTCCAGCTAACTTACTCCATGCTGTCCACACACTCGGGCTGGCATGACCGGCCCTTTGGACCGTCAGTTAGTGAACCGTGACTTATTGGTCCGAACAGAGCAGCTGGGCCGGCTCGGATTGTATTGTATCGGTTTCAGGGTGGAGGAAGCCATCAGGCTCTTTGAAGCTCTGCAGCTGATATCATTTTGAAACGTATGTATAATGCGAATAGCAGATCATTAAAATGTTGAGTACTAAACCCTCTACCTATTCCCAAACACACCCATTCAACAACTCTCATAAAGCCATGACCCCTGAGCAAAAAAACCAACATAACTCACAATGATGAAATTAAGATTTAATAAGTGAGAAGAGTGGAAGGCAGAGTTGTGACTATTTATAATGTGAAAGGTGTATTAGTAAATCACCGCCTGTGATGATTGCCTCCCTGAGTTGAGTTCCTCTCATCTCTTCAGGAGATCTAAATGTCTCAGCTCACCGTTGTGCAAAACATGTTGCACTTGTTTGGAGATGTGGAATATGATTTTAGAACGTCAGAGAAAATGTTACAAATCATAGTTTTGTCTTTACACTTTACAAACGCATTCATTCATTGACACAGTTTCTCTGGACAAGCTTAGATCGACACATGTTTACCAAATTGACAAATTAATTGACAAAATTTCATTTTGTCTGACCCACACCCTGAAGCATATTCTGCTTTATGGTCTATTCTTGTCCCAAACTAGTTGACTTTCCCAGAACATTGCGTTGAAACCCGTTGCCTCGAAGCATTCAAGTTTAACATGGAGGAACTAAACAAGTTGTGTTCACAGGGAACCTTGAATGGATGCAGGAGACATATTTAGGTCAACATTAGTAATCTCAAAAAGAGTTCACTTGAATTTTGTATTTTCTTTACTCTAAGTTTAATAAAATAACTATTTTAAATTCAACATCCATATAAACATATAACAAATCACAAATATAACATTATGTATTGCTACTTAAAATCATTAGTTTAGTTAGTTTTTCATTAGTTTCGTTGTGTTTACTTTTAGTTAAATTATATTATTTGATTTTAAGATTGAATGCATTGTCTCAATTGTATAGAAGGAAAGAAATTCAACAATACATTTGAAAGTTCCAATGTGTTTTATTGTTTCTAAATGTTGCATAAGACCTAGAGATGCAAGAAAGAGGAGAGCATCTTCCTGTCACCTGACGAGTGGAAGTCAAATATTCATTAATCTTTTATGGCTGTTGTCCACCTGTTCCTGGGAAGAAAAAAGAGAGCGATTGAAGGTTATTTGTTTTAATTCAAGACAAAGACAACATTTTACAATTTTGTTTGACTTTTCCAGTCAATTAATTTAATAAACCTGTTCCATTTTATAAATGTCCTAAACCTGTTTGTTTTTTTCGAGAATTTAAAAACCCAATTCAAGCTACTTAAAATATACAGACTGAAAGGGAGGTTTCATAGCGGTTTCACGATTTTACTGTTAATTCAAGCAGAATTCATCCTTAACGTCATCAGTAAAACAAATGAATGCAATCTGTACAATTGGCTCCCTTAAAATAATGCAAGTCTTTTAGAAGGACACCACACACATTCTGTCAATAATCTATCACCCACTCTGTGGACGCTGGCAGTGTGTGTGGATACATTGTGTTGCATTCACGTGATGTTTGCAATTCAAAATGCGTGTCTGATTTTCAGCACTGCCTTAATGTATCAACACTATTTGCGATGCGGCTGAGCATAAACACCACTTGACCCAGGTGTGACCCAAAATTGATGCAGGACTGGACATGCCTGAGTGAATGCGATGGGTCTGTAAAAACTGCTTTTTATATGCTGCACCATTACATCAACGTTTAAGGCAATGTTTTAAGCATGGCAGCTTTCTGCTGCCCGCCTCATTAAGAGGGGAACATCCAACACTCCACTGGGAGATAATCCCAGCCAGTTTCCAGCACTGAGACTTTTCAGCGATAATCAAAGAATACAGGTAGATGCAGAATAAGTTAATCCTGCAGATTAGTGGGAGTGCATACAAATGAAGGAAGATGAATGGGAACAGAAGGATGGAGAAAAACACTTGAGAACACGCCGGATCAGAAATAACATTGGACCCAGGAGAGGAAAGGTTTTCTGCTGTTAGACCAGTGCCTCCTGTGAGGTAGCGGCATAGATCAATACCACAGTAATCCATACCTCGATACACAACTCAATACTCTACTCATTCGGCATCAGGACCTATTAAAAATATTGATTACATAATGTTTAATGCAGTCACAAAGATCTCCAAAGGCACTGTCTGCATTTAAACCGCGTTGTGTTTGTGCTAGTGACCAGACCCCAGTGACACAAGGATTCTCTTCAGACGGCTTCTGTAATCATGGCAGTTAGAAAGACATCAAGTGCAGCGGTAACATAGCAGCCCAGATTGATCACAAAGTCAATGCATAAAGTGGGTCACGGCTTTGGGAACCATGACACAGGCTTACTTTTTTTACTGAGTTAGATCTGAAACATCCATGTGTATAAAGACTCGTGAATTCTATATACAGAATTATGCAAAGTCTGGCATATTCATCACAAAATATAAGATTGTGTTTATCAGTCAAAGCAACCAACTCATCAATAAGAATGAATAATCAAACTACCACCAATCAAGTAAATACAATTAACGACAACTGAAAAGAAAGGATCTTACTGAAGACTATTTTATAGACTTTTTTATCCTTATAGTTTTTATATTTTCTTACCTTCTTTTAGATTCTGAAATACATATTACTCTCTTGCCTTTAATACAGCGTCAGAACTCGATCTTAAGATATCCACTAAAGTTGAGTGTTTATATTTTGTTACATGAACATAATTAAAAAATATATATTTTTAAAAAGACTGGTTTCTTCACTCAGTCACCTGTAGAGCTCCTTACAGTCTGAAATACTGTCTGTGGGCTGCAAGCCATCCACACAATGGAGGAGTGTTAAAAATGAAGTGAGTGAGTCGTTAACACTGTGGTCTGGGGGTCGTTTTCTCGATTTTTCTCAATTTTACATACTTTTTAAATTCCCCCTTTTAAAGTCACTTGCATATGATACATACTCATATGTTGTATATCAAAAATTACAGAACAATCTCAGCTATCTATATAATGAGGCACCATTGTCCCAAGGCACAAGTGTAACGAGAAAATATGACTCTAAAGCTGAAAAAATGAAATCTTGATTTTGGAAATCGTTCATATTCCTTCTGAAAACATAACTTTACTCAGGTGGAATAGCGGTTTTGGTGATAGAAATTGGTTTACCAAAGGTCTTAGGTTCACAAAAGCAGTGGAATATATAAATAAAATGATAGATACATGTAAATAAATGTCTAAAACCCCCAAAACTTATATCGTTTTTTGAGTAGAAATGATGTCTGTCACACTTTCACCAAAATGATCAAAATGAGACTGAGAAATTACTTCATGCTGCAGATAAAGCTTCATGGGTGCGTGCAAATTAAAAAAAAAAGACCATTACAACAGTTTTTGTTTTCAAACCAAATTTGTAATAAAAACACAACTATTTACACAAAGTGCATGCTCAGTCAAACAGAAAAAAAAACAGGACTATTTGCACAGGACTATTTACACAATGTCCATGTTCAGTCAGAAACGGGAAGAAAAAAAACAGGCCGTACAATATGCATTTTACATTTCATGCCATGTGGCGAAACAATTTCTGTCCAGCTGCTGGCAGAGGGCAACATTACACTCCCTGCACTTCCATGGAGTGTCCTTTCGAGCGCCTTTTCTTCTGCAATACTCACAGATTTTGCGACCTGTCGATGCTTTCTTGCCCACGGTTGAAGCAACAGTGATGGCCACAGGAACATGACTTGGCACAACTTGTGTTGTGCAGAGTAGTACTGGATGAGCTGGTCTGACAGATCAACTCCACTCATGTACTTGTTGTACTCTGCAACTGGTGTGGGACAGGGGACTGTTGCCCTTTTCCAGGAGCCATCTTGCTGCTTCACCCTCCTCTCCGCAGTTCCCTCAGAGTGTGCCGTGTGAATTGTGGAGCAGACCGATACTTCCTTTGTGTCCATCCATTTCACAAAGACAATGGAGCCATCACGGATCCATCTCACGGAGCCTCTCGCTGACTTCTTTGTGAGGGCGTTCACATCAGAACGAGGGCATTCCTTCCGGTACTCCCTGTCCGCCCACAGGCACCAAATCTGCAGCCAAGAAGAGCCCTGAAGAGCTTGGGGCTGGAATAAAAATTATCCATGTATATGTGGTTGCCTGTGCCGAGGTAACCGGCTCGCACAAGGGTCATGACAGCGTCATAGGACAGGCCATGAGTGGAGGGGATGCTACTTTTGCCGGGGTAAATGCAAAAGTCCACCGTGTAGCCGATCCTCGAGTCAGCCAACACAAACAGCTTGAATCCCCACTTTGTGGGTTTGTCCCTCATGTACTGGGTCGTCCCAGTTTTAGCTTTTGTGGCGACCATTCTTTCATCCACAGACAGCTCTCTATGGGGATGGTAAAAGGCCTTACAGGCAGTCTTGATTGTGTCCATCAGGGGTTTCAGTCTGAAGAGTTTGTCTTGGTCAGCTGTGCAGTCATTGCGGATATCCTCATCAGGGTCGCTTAGGTGAAGGTTCCACGATATGGTCCTGTATCTGTCACGTGACATGATCTGAACTGGAAGCGGCAAAGAAAAAAGGTGATTCTGCCTCCAGTAATCTGCAATACTGTCCAGCTTTAGCAGGGCGATGTACAAAAGCAAACCAATGTACTTGTAAAAAACAACAACGTCCAAGTCAGTCCATGTGTACTTTTTCCCTTTTGCCATTTGTTTTCCAGCCCGTTTGTTCGTGTTTTCACACAGTGTCTTTACTGTTTGTTCAGGGAAGAACAATTTGAACAGTTCGATCGGTGTTGAAGTGGCGCTGAGGTGTGGACCTGGTGTCCGGGCTGGCCAGAACCTGGAGACAGGAGGATCAGTGTCCGGGTCTCTGTCCGTCTTCCAAGACAGCGTAGGTCCTGGTGGCTGTAGCGAAGCGTGCGGTGCACGCAACACCGTCTTAGTTGGCCCAGATGGTGGCTGTGGTGCAGGTAGCCGCTGGGAAGCACGCGCCGTCTTTGTTGGCGGACTGGGTCGGGGAATACGCAACCTCTTTCGTGGCTGGGCTGGCGGGGATGGAGTGGCTGGCGTTGTGGCTGGCGGACTGGGAGGCTGTGGTCGTCGGGTAATACGCGACCTCTTTTGTGGCTGGGCTGGTGGGGATGGAGTGGCTGGCGTTGTGGCCGGCGGACTGGGAGGCTGCTGCAGCAGCTGGGAATCCTCTCTGAAAAAAATAAATGAACTAGTCAGTATAAATTCACTGAAAGAAAGTAACGATTACACACCGACACGAGAGAGAGATCCAGCAACTAACGTTACCAACATTATCAAACTAACAGGGGCCACGGTAGTAGGGATTACGTTCTGTGTTGTGTGTTTTCAAAGACGTAAGAGAACTAGCTTTAGCCATGGCGCAAGCTAGACATGCTAACGAACATAAACAAACTCACGAGGGATACGGTAGTAACGATTATGTACCGTGTCGTTTTCCAAACACGCTACAGAGATCCAGCAACTAACGTCACCAACATTATCAAACTAACAGGGGCCACGGTAGTAGGGATTACGTTCTGTGTTGTGTGTTTTCAAAGACGTAAGAGAACTAGCTTTAGCCATGGCGCAAGCTAGACATGCTAACGAACATAAACAAACTCACGAGGGATACGGTAGTAACGATTATGTACCGTGTCGTTTTCCAAACACGCTACAGAGATCCAGCAACTAACGTCACCAACATTATCAAACTAACAGGGGCCACGGTAGTAGGGATTACGTTCTGTGTCGTGTGTTTTCAAACACGTAAGAGAACTAGCTTTAGCCATGGTGCAAGCTAGACATGCTAACGAACAAAAACAAACTCAGAAGGGATACGGTAGTAACGATTATGTACCGTGCAGTAACAGAGATCCAGCAGGGTCTATGCTTTGCTAACGTAAATAGGCTATTGCAAAAACAAAGTTTAGTAAAGACACTTACCGATCTTCAAATGGATCTCTTTTGTTGGAGTAGTCCTCTTCATCACCAGAGTCAAAGCCTTCAGGCTCTGATCCTACATCGTCCTCGTCGCTGCTTCGGCAAATCTCCAAAAGTGCTTCACGCAGGGAAAACTGTTTGCTCTGCATTTTTCTCTCTGACTAAAAACAGCAGTGTGTTTGTGAAGCTACTGTGGGTGTTTATGAAGCTACAGTGGATGTTCATGAAGCTATGGTGGGCAGTTCCGTTGTGATTTTCTGAGTGTTCATTGGTTAGTTTTTTCGTGAAACGAATCGACAAATCACAGTGAAGCTTTACAATCTTGTCATATAACATGTCCGTGTTTAGATGCTCACCATTTAATGTGTGAATCACGTAAGATGATGGGGGAATAGGACAAGGAAGTGGAGCGTCTACTCGTTCCGCCAGATTTTAAACCATATCTCTGTGACATATTATCGCGAAGATATGATTTTATTAGGAACTTAAAACAACTTCCCGACCGCATCGGTGCGGGCCCCGCCCCCAAAGGGTTAAAATCCTCACTGCAGCCGGCAGCATGGACTTAAGCACTCCTACACCTTTAAATCCCCACTTAGCTCAAATAAAAAAGTTCAAAACGCTCTAATAATACAGATTTTATTTTAGACTTCGTAGCTGATTCATAGATGAAACAACTGCAAGTCCTTTCTACAGTTTCTACCGGTGTCGTGTTTATGTTTTAACAAAAACGTGCACATTTTTTAACAAGTCTGGTTGCTAATAAGCGTTCTGATTAGCTCACTTTGCCACAGCTTGAGTTTGAAAGGTTACATCACCCTTGACCAAATTAGATGAGCTCAGTTCCCGGAGTGTAAAATCACACGGAGAGGTTGAAACCCTTGGGACTGTTGGACTTCACCAAAGGACACAGATTTAGCTCACAGTAAACCTCACTGCTCTCTGCAGAGTGGATGTGGCCACCCCATCCAAGCTGCTAGCACGTCTATGACCACCAGTGTCCAGAGCAGCTTTAGCTACTTGTCATGGATTCTGTCAGTGTGTGGAACTCTTTTATAACTAAAAAGATGTGAGAGAAACTGCTCGTGGTGAGCCGGTGTGGGAGGTGGGAAGTCAAATGAACACAGGACTTGCACACAGGACACCCGTGTCTGAGACTGGTGTCCCAGGGTGGTGTTGTTGTAAATTACGTTAGTCATGTTTTTGACGTGTTTTCCCGTTGTTTCCCAACATATTTTACTCAGTTCATGTATTTATTTGAAGCACAACATGATGTTTTTTCCTCAACCTTACTAAGGGGTTTCGTTGCTTAAACCCTAACTGCAGCCGTCGCCGTAGCTTTGTAACCTTTAAATAGCCTCGTTCCTTTCACGTGATAAGTTGTCACGCAAAAAGCCTAAAATATGTTGGCATAGGACTCTCAAAGGTAAGTGTACATTTAGAATCCATCATCATCAGAACACAATTATATTATTATCCATTATACTAATGGATGCATCATTATGGTCATCATCCTGCTTAATTACATATCCAAACTATGGAAAGAGAGATATACATAATAACATTGCGTCAAACAAACTCTGCAAGGAGGAAGAATGACAACAGATGGAACAATGGTGAGCAACATTGTGCATTTTCTGGGCTCTACATCCTTGTTGTTTATGACAACTTAGCTCTCACTCAATACATTAGACATGTTTACATTATTGCTACCAGCATTTGAGAACAGTTTAATGTGATTACAGTATATATATTTTGTTGTGTCTTCTTTTTTGTATTATCATGAGATGAGAAACCATGTTTATGATGGAATCAAAGTGTGTGGTAAGCTTGGCAAGCTGCCAAATAAATGTGGTCTCTCTTGATCTTTTTAATTCATGTTTTGTCAATGGCGCAAAACCATTAATATGTTTGTCTCGACATAACAGAACACATCAGTGATAGACACTCTTTACCTGCTTTTGATGTCTGTGCTGTGTGTGTGCGTGTGTGTGCTGTTTGTTTCTATTATTTCAAGCCTTGATCATGAATGTAGAGAGATGACCCAGGGCCACACAGAGGGAACCAGGTTCATGCTTACTCTGATTAGAACCTTCGAACAATTGTGGTACAGCAAAGTCAGTCGGATAGTCAGGAGTATTTACTTAATCCGGGTAGGATGGAATGATTAGTTTCCAAATGTGCTCACTGATCTCTAGCCAAAAAACTAATTCTCCACTCAGCTGCGTTCTTCAAGCAAGACTTGGATGAGACTACTTCAGCTCTGGGTGTATAACGTCTGCATAGACCCATCAATGCTGCTGTAAGTCTTTCTGGTCAGACATACAGGGTAGTGAAAGTCAAACTGATATGGCTATACTATATATCCACCAGTATATGGACACACAACCCTCACTCATTGCTCACAGGTAAATAAAATAGTCCCACTAGAATGGGTCGTATTGGCAATGTTGACGACTTTCCCATCTTGCATTGCTAGTATTGTTAGCTGAAAAAGCCATAGGCCCAGCAGGAGTGTAAACAGTGTTAACCCTTGGTGGTGACATCCAGGAAGCCAGGACCGTACAACAGAGGTTTGTTAGGAAGGCATCTGACGTGTTTCCATGGCCGAGCAGCAGTGCACGAGCTGAACGGTGCTTTCAGGCAGCCAGGTTGCCGCCACACCACACGGCCAATTGGACCTCCGTGGCAGTGAGGCCAGGAAGCTCCAAACAACATAGAACTAGGTTTTTGAAAAACAAATTTAAAATAATCAATCACCTCAGAAATGGTTTGTTTTAGATGATATAAAAAGCCTTATATTAGATGGACAATACCATACTATAATATAATTTTCTATAATGATTTTCTTAGTACCTGTTTTTGATACCTAATATCTGTAAGGGTGAAGGGGCGGAGAGGAAAGGCCGAGAAGAGCCTCCATCAAGAACTATTTCATTAGCGAGCCCTAAAGGTACACTATTAGATGATGATGATGATGATGATCACTGGAGAGGGTGACACACCTGGATCAAGGTCCAGCAGGGCAAGGGAGAGGCTGTGAGCAAAGACAGCAGAAACGGGAGCAGGTGCAAGCGAGCATGAGGAGGCAGCTCTGTCTACAAGCTAAGTGGATGTGAGAGTCTCCCAAATGATCACGAGATTAGCTGAACAGTTGGCTTGGGCTTTAGCAGCTCTCTGTTATTGACATCATTGTACTGTTTCGTCTGATTGCTTTAATATCTCTCCTCGTCTCTCTTTAGCAGTGCGTCTGGTATACCATCATCTTTTTCTTTGGAAGCTCGGGTCATTTCAACTCAGCAGGTCTCTGTTACATGGGTTTTCTTTACCTATGCTGTTTGTTGGGGCCAATCTATCAATGGCCTGACTCATCAGAGAACCGGAAGGAAGCTTTGGAGAGTTCTGTCATGGGACGACCGTACTCCTCACAGCAACCGGCTCCTATTGCCAAAATGCTCCACCGATAGGGTCTGAATGTCTTTTGTTCCTGCAGTTAGGCTGGGTAATTGATACAATATCCTTCACACTTCCTTCACTCATCGTATGCAGCAGTTAGTTATGCTTTTGTTGTCTTGAAAACCAGTTTCCCCTTTAGGGGACGATAGGATAATATGGGCTTTATTAATCCCCTGGGGCCCGTATAGATGATCCACTACCCAGACCGTGCCATACTGAACTTAACTGTCACCAATCTTCTCAGTTAGCTTTCCAGTCTCAAGTGTTCCACTGCAAATTAACCCCCAGTTTAAATAGTAATCAGAACTCCATTAATCCTTAGCCAGATAGTCAGTGTTGCTGATTGTCTCTGTCCATTTCTACGTCTGTGTGTTGGCATCCTGCCCGCCTTTCTGGTTCAGTTTTCCTGTTTGCACTATATAGCCGTCTGTGAGTCTGTATTTGACCACAGCTAACTTCCTGTCATGTCTCTGCTAAGTCAGTGTCTGATTTGGGTCCATAGTCTGTTTACCTGAACTGTGATAGGTCTGAGCGCTCACTTTGCACACAGACTAGATCCGGGATGAAATATCTATCCTAGCACTGGCAAATGGGATGTGTGCCTGCCAGCAACTGTTTCCTCCTTATTTAACACAAGCTGAAAAGAAAACGAGACACTGGTTTTACAAACATATTCATGCCTTGAAGCTATTTCTTTACTGACAAAGTGAAGGGTTTTTTAAACTTGCACATCTATATAAAGAAATTGTTTGTGTACATTACAATGCATGAAATTTGATAATTAATAAGGGATATTATTTTGAAGATTGTGTAATTGTATGCATATGAAGGTCACTGTTTTTATTAATGATTATTGTGTGAATGGAGTTTAAAACAACGTTTGCATAGTGCATGTGGATGCCAGGGTACTGTTGTATTAGAAGGAAGTGTAGATCTCTTGTTCACCTGAGGTGGCAGCGCTGAACATTGACTTTAGAGATGATAGAATCTACCCTTTTTCTAGAGAAGAAGAAGAATAGCGCCGCCAATGAATGAGTAAAAAGGCACGAAAAGGTGTGAAAAAATAGAACTAACCAATGGAAGGGCCTTATGTAGCTATGTGAATGTCTGGGATAAACTAACACGCGAGACTGGAAGGGGCTCTCTTGGACGACAGAGGCGGCAGGTAACTGGGGGACAGACTGTGAATCTGTGAGCAAGAGAGGGCCTCAATCGAGAATGTATAAGCTGTTTTTGTGATCAACATTTTATTAAATACTTTTTAATTATACCTCATCGCATTCCGGACTATTACTTCCCATGATCACCCGGGATTTAAAGAATAGAAACATGTTGTAGATCTTGTTAGTGCTGGGTGGTTTGCTAAAGTACCTTAAAAGATATTATGTTTAAGGACTAACTTTGTTTAGTCATAATTAAGCCTGGCTACCTCCACTCTTAGTGCTAACCGAGGCAAAACTCATTCCAGACAGGAACAAAAAAACCCTCAAATTACATTCATTCAAATCCAGAAACTAATAATGCCAATAGTGATATTTTGGATTGATGCCTTTCTTTGCCTTTAAATGTAATAACTTCCAAGCCATTTACACCCCATATAGTTGTCATGAACAGTGATATTAGCTACATTAGCTAAAAATGATATCTGAATTAGTCACAAGGGCCCATTTTGTATTAAACACATCGTCGGAGGGCCTGCTCTCGATAGGCCCATCTTACTCCAACACCTCCACTGCCTGCAAAGTCTATATTTACGTCCCTGAGCTGACGATGTATTGCATCAAACCAAGTGCATCATACTGCACATTATGGCCGAAACAGGAGCGTTAAAAACACCTGCGTTACTTTGCAAGCAAAAGTAATATTTCAAATTTGTAAAACCACCTGAGACGTCACAAAAGTATTTCAATATAATGAATCAAGGCCAAGAACAATCCATTGGAATCCCCATCACCAATCACTCAAACATCCATCTATTGGGGGAGCCTTGAAAAGTGTACACAGGTTGGAAGTGAACCAAATGTGTGTATGGCTTGCAAATTAAAGCATTTGACAGAACCATGGAATGAAAATTGTGATCTCAAAGTTGTGGACAACACTGCCTGAACCATTCCAGATCTTAAATCAAAGGTCAATTGAAGAAAGTCGACATATCTATAATTTGTCAGCCCCTCTGTGGAGAGAACGTTCTGTAACATGCACAGTGTGTGCACAGTTTAATACACAGAAGGGACTCAGAGGCATGCACAAGCAGGACCATGCATATAATCTAGGGTCTTGTGGCGGAGAGCAGGCACCTTGAAATGAGAGCGAATTACCTTCCACTCCAGGAGACCTTCAAAGCACCTTGGAAAATTATTATTTATTCAAAAGTTGTGTTGCAGTTTCCAGACTTCAAGCAGACACTGATGAAAAAAAAATTTAGCGGTAATAATCAAAAGAGGCAAAGCACTCAAGGGCATAAACGGCCCACCTAATGTGACCCAGCAGGCATGGTGGTGGAGAGCAGAGTGCATGAACCGGCCAATGTCATGGTGCCATACCAGCCCAACTATTATTCTAGCTTCTAATTACCTTTAAAACCTCCACAGGACCGACCTGGGGCCAGGTCATATTCCACAGCGATGAGGAACCCAGCAGATCATTTAGGGCTTCTTTTTTTACCACCTGGACAATATTGTGCACGTCTACATGAATGTCAAAGGCTGAATTTGCTTGGACTTTTCTTTCAACATGGACGCTAAATGGAGTATTAATCGTAATGTGTCGACCCCATGCCCTTCCTTATTTTCCAAAATTTCGACTTGAAACACAAATATCATCATAATTTAATGAACATACTGCCTTAAATTTATTAAAATATTTGAGGATTCCCTGAGGATAAACACAATGTTAACGTACACAGGATCTATTACATCCCATAACTGACTATAACAAACAGTTTTCCTCTGAGGTGCGGAGCCCGTAGATGCTTCAAAAGATAACATTTTGATTTAAAGCAACTTCCAGAAACCTTCCTTTGTGTTGCTTTTGTCGGCCCCTGTGGAGAAAAGCGGTAGTGTTTCCATCAGACTCCCTTTTGAGAAAAAAAAAAACAAATTTTCCTGCAGCGGGGCCGGACAATCTGCCCCACTCAGTTCTGGTTCTGGTTCTCCCGGGCCTCCTTTCTCTCCGGCAGGCCCGGCAGTACGGCCTGGGTCTCCAGCAGCGTGGTGTTGGTTTTGACTGATTTACCGAGAAATCTGACACCAAGATCTGGCACCAATGTGAGGCATTAATAATAACTATATAGAAAATGTAAATTTTCTTGCTGAGGTTTCCATTTAATTTAATTGGTCGCATCAGTGTTACATTGATACTTTAAAAGTCCCTCATAGTAACTAGCAATACTCTTTCTCGTACCATATGGACACTTCATATTTTCAGTTTCCCTACTTTTCCTAAATTGTGACATCTATAGTGACCTCTTGGACTTTAGACTTTCCCTTTGGAAACTTATTTAGAGCTGCATTGTATGCCATGCACATTCATGTATAATGTCTGGTTCAAGCACTGCCTGGAAACCTAAATATCAGACAGGATCATGGAGAGGGAGATTTTGTTCCCATTTCACAAACAAACTTTAAGTGACGACATTGCAAATATCGTCTGCTTTCATCTCGGTTGATGCTATCATGGTGATGGAATTATTAACCTTCATAGGAATGGTAGCACCAAGAAGCGGTGGCCAACACATTCTTGCAGTTGTATCTATGTGTAGGCCTGCCCTCATTTAGTGCATGAGTGCAGCAACGTGGCGACGCAGTCTCTTCACACACACACACACACACACTGGTGCGATCACATTATTCAGTGTATGCTCCATAAGCTGACACATATTCACATCTCTGGCGCCCGTTTCTTCCTCTCTCAGCAGAAATATGGCTGGGGGATGAGATGTGAGCGGCGATGAATTCTCTGGCTCGGATGGTCCCAGCCTCCCCCGCACAGTTAACACCCTAGTCACAGTGGAAGTGGACTGGGGCCAGATCCCAGCTCAGTACACTGGGCTCGACAAGGGCCCGAATGTATCCGGGCACCGAGGATCAATGCATCACTTTAAATAAGCCTTGTACAAAATGTGGCCTTTTAAAAATAGCACTGTGTGATTAAAGACACGGGGAATCTAGTGGCATCCACATTTAAAAGGTTATTAGGCTTGTGTAAGTGTACGGTTTGGACAATTTGGCATATATTAGACGGGGACAAAAGCTAATTTATGAATAGCGACTGAGCAGACTCATGTAGAAATCCCCACAGTGAGAGAGGCCCCTTCTCCCTGAGTCCTTTAGATAAAAGCAGCTAAAAAGGTCACACTCAAATTTGGGTTTAACGTCCCTGACAGTGTTATCCAGCCTGAGCTGTACACATTCAGATGACAAGGGGCTGCATCCACAGATTAGATAGCGACAAGAGTTCACACAAAAACAAACAATCCAGGCCAACGAGGCAAATCAGGACGATTACATGTGTACACAGAGGATGATGAGCCAGCATGGTTCACATAGAGGCATTTCTCTGTGTAGAGTGTACATGCATTTGTTAAATCCCACAGGACACGTGACCGGGGGGAGGGAAATCTCAAAGAAGACCAGAGCGAGAGCTACAATGTGTTGAGGTACAGTCCAAGCCCCAAGCTGCCGCTGCTTTTCTACATAAATGCTGCACAGAAATGGCCAGAGAGAGGTGGTAAATATTTAATTACACATTTAGAGTCTTTAGGCCACGTGCTGAATTAGTCATGTCTGATAATGGTGTGCAGTGCCGATGACGGGCCTCTGCAGTCTCCAGAGCCCCGCAGCGCAACCTGCTTGTCCACATTACCAAATAGAAAAGAGAAGTTCAATGTGTTTTTTTTTTGTTTTTTTTACAATAATTTAAAAAAGACCAGTATGGAACATGAAAGCCACATTTAAAGGAAATATGCTGGTTTGCCGTAATATTTGGTCACACAAGAAAATCAATATCAATTCCATCTGTGTGTGCAGAGACAGCTCCAGGATGTGTTTAGCCCGTTGGAGCCGAGCACAACAGCTGGAGGCAGAGAGAACTGCTAGTCTGGTTCAGTCAGAAGCTGATAACTCTTGAAAGAACATTTTGGTCTTCTTATTTTACCTTTCTCTTACTTTGTGTTTGTGCAGTGGACTCGTACGAGTGAGACACGTCCGATTCAGCAAACGCTCCCGACAACCGTGTAAATGAGCAGTCTAACTGTGATGGATGTGCAGAAATGAACGCATGTTCATGAGTGATTGTAAATAAGAATAATTAATAAAAAGGATTGAGAGGCTGGATCCAGCTGTGGTAGGAGTAGCAACCTGTTGATCACCTTGTAGCCTCTCCTGAGAAGAGACCCTGCTTTATGGTCTGTTTGACTCAAAATGGACCATCATTTACCAAATAAACATCATGCTGTATTGAAGACTTGGAACTAGAGATTGAGACATAAATTAAAACCAGTCATAGACTTCTAAACAATCTGGTTTGCTGTCTGATAAGTAAAAAAACAAAAGCAAATAAAACCAACACAGCCTGTGAAAATTTGGGACCACATCTATCCACAGAAGCAAAACATCAATGCGTCACCACAATGAGGTCATCAAATTATGTCACAACTTGTGGCATGTTGGCAATTAAAGCCAATGTACCCAAAATTACAACCTTATTTTCTCTGCAAAAAGGGAAAGTCAGGCATGATTTACAGCCCGGCTCTTGTACTGCCTTAAATGATGTTGAATAGCGATATTCATTCATGCCAAGCATTAATGGATTCCTGAAAACGCAGCGATCGTTAATTCCCCCGCGTCACTGTGGGGCGTTAGGAGGCGGGCATTTCTGTTTAAACGCTCTTGTATTAGTTCAGCTGCTAACACAGCTGCTTTCCCCTCATCCCCATGCTCTCCCTGCGCTCTTGGACTCTAGCTCAACATAATTCCGACACAAAGAGCCCGAGAAAATGCACCCTCAGCCTCCTGTAAACGCAATTCATGACGAGGCTGCATAAGACTTTGATTGTGCCAGGAATTTGATTGCTTCATGAAAAGAGGGGATGTTGGCAAGCGCTTCAGGAAACGCTGCCGTGTATTACGGAGCTTGAAAAGGAAATGTGTTTGCAAACATAATCAGACATCGCAATTCTAAAGAAAAAGGTTTGAAGGCATCAATGCTTCAACCCCAACATGAAATATTCATATGTGAAACAGCTTGCTCATACGTACCCCCTGACAACACTGTTTGCTAAGTGGCCTCAAGATGGATTTTTGTGTGCACGCGTCCTTGTGTGCACTCGTACATGCCTGCTTGTATTTGATTGAAGTGGAAACAATGACAGTCAAAGAGGGAAGACGTATTTGTTTGTTGCGTCGCCTCCTGAAGCCTCTCGGATCTCTCTGGCTTGCACATCAGAAGGGTTTCCCAGCTGTGTGGCCGTGCCCAGTGGCGAGGCTAAAAGTGTCGTTATGTGTCTGTGGAGAAGGGCAATGCCTGAATACACATCATCTGCTGCTTGAGGGGAGACTGAGAACTGAGACTGAGGAGATAGATGCAAAGTCTTGCTGCGGTTGGTCCAGGAGGACAGTGGGCTCTAGCTGCTGCTACACTAACTCCTGACACGAGATCCTCGACAGCCAGAGCCAACGCATCACCACACCGCTAGAACTCTGCTCGCTGTGAGCAATTGGAAGATTCTCTGCTGCTTTGGCTCGGCTTCTCAAAAGGCTGCTTTGTCTTTGATAGTGAGGTCAGTGAGCCGTACGTTCTGCTTTAGATAGTCACAGCCCCCAAAAGATTGTTTGTAATAACTTCGATAACCCATTGGGCCTCATGCAGGAAGTGATTTAAGAACTCATCTTCTCTTATTTTATTCTTGTAAACTTTGATTTCTGGGATTAACCAATGTTTTTTATTTTTGTATTGTTTAGCTCTCCTCATAGGTAACAACTGTTTTACAAGTGGTTAAGAATGTAATGTAAGAAAAGCTATCTTGAAAAATGACATTTCTTTCAAATACATTTGTGGAACATAACAACTGCATTCATATCACAGAATCAAATTCAGATTATTATCTGTTTTAGACTAATTATAATAATGGGATTGTTCAAATAAATATAATTAGTCTATTGATCCCAATTAAGGCTATAAAACCCCTGGATGATATTTGTGCATTTAGCTTCTGAATGGCTTACATACTGCTCTTCCATGTTTTTTGGTTTTCCTGTAGTGACAGTACTGACTGAACAATCACGTGTTTAGTTTGTGTAAGTTTAGCTCAAAGGAACTCAGTTTCCCTGCTGGTCGAGTTTTCCTTCTCACAGCCTTTGCTTGGTGGCATCTCAATTCAATTCAGTTTATTTTATATAGCTCAACATCACAAATACAAGTTTGCCTCGGAGGGCTTTACAATCTGTACACATAACATACCTGTCCCGGGACCTCACATCGGATCAGGAAAAACTCCCCAAATAAAGATAGTAAAAAACCTTTAACAGGGAATCCAGTCTTGAGGTAACAAATGCGTGGATCAACGTTTCTGCATCGCTTTGAGACAGGATGTGTCGGATTCTCAAGGCAGTCCTTGAGACCTGTTTCACGTGGGAGCCAAAGGACAGGTACTGGTCAAAAATAACTCTGAGATTTCCTTACGGTGGTGGTGGATGCCAGAGCGATGCCACCCAGGGAAACCATATCATCAGATAATTGATTTATGAGGTGTTCTGGGCCGAGTAAAATAACTTCAGACTTGTCCGAGTTAAGCAGCAGGAAGTTGCAGGTCATCCAGGTTTTGATGTCTTAAAGACACGCTTGAAGTTTAGCGACATGGTGGATTTCATCTGGCTTGATCGACAGATTAGATTAAATTATCTGTCATAGTAGATACTTTTACATACATACATGAAATGTATTCTCTGCATTTGACCCATCCTTTGTATTAAGGAGCAATGGGCTGCCCTGAGAGGCGACCGGGGAGCAATTTTAGGGTGAAGTGTCTTGCTCAAGGACACTTCGACATGTGAACTATGGGGAGGCAGTGAAAGTTAATCGAGTATTTTCTAAAAATTGATTGCATCTCTTCAAGTGTTGGTATTTTCACACGGCACAACAACACAACCCTTATATAGTGTTTAGGGGGCGTTACCTATGCTCATAATAAACATCAGCCACACACCTAAAATATATAAAGTAGGATTCATCATTCAGCACCTGGTAACCGCACATTTGGATGGTTAAGAAGTTTGGGTTTATCTGGAGTTGACATGAAACTATGACAGAAGTTGAAGATTGAGAATGTTTCTGGATGTGACTCAACAACCTTTAGTTAGGGCCTTCATCAGGGCAAAGGTCACAGGTTCTTCTAGAAACACTGTCGTACATCAATGAGACTGAGAGGCGACAGACATACTATGGCATGCTAACATGTTCACAATGATAATGCTAACATGGTAATGTTTAGCATCTTAGTTTATAATGAAAGCATGCTAACACTTAATAATTAGCACCAAATACAACATACAGCTGGGTTGAGACTTGGGTTGTCAGAAGTGTTTCAGGTATTTGGTTACCAATATTAAGTAGGGTGACCAGACGTCCTCTTTTTCCCAGACATGTCCTCTTTTCGAGACCTAAAAAATGCGTCCGGTAGGGATTCCAAAAACGTCTGGGATTTTGCCTCGTTGGATATTTGTGTTTCTCTGGGTCTTTCACAAGCTAGTTATTACGCCCTGACAAGTTTTGGAAATGGGATCTCCCTTATGTTCCACCTTCTCCATGACATGCAGAGCAGGCACTTACGTTCTTAATTCTTAATAAAATATTTTATTTTATTCTAAAATAATATAATAAAATAAGAATTTATTATTTAGAATATTGTATTTGTTATCATTATTGCTTTAATATATGAGGAGGACTAAAAAGTGTCTTAATTTTCTTATTTTAATATGTGGCTATTTAAAGTATTTATTATTTAGAATCTTTTATTTGTTATCATTATTGCTTCAATATATGGACAAGACACATTAAAGAAGCACTGGACTAAATGCCACAAAAAAGATTTGTTTTACATTTGCAATTTTGTTAAAGTTCAATAAACAGATGTTCATATAGTCATTGGTGTCACATCCTCTGGTGATCATGAATGTAAATCAAAAATGACAAAGAAGTAGCCTGCTGACATGCCGTCATTGCCTTCCCTGTAGCCTCACCGCTAACACGGCTAAAACTGAGCGCAACATTCGATAACATGACGTTTCTTTCCCCAGAGAAGGAATCAGACTGCTGGCATCCCACCACCTGGTTAATTGATCATATTTCCATCGGGCTATTGATTTAACAACTTTCAGGCTGCCACTGGATTTCTTTTTTTTTTTTGTGTGTGTATCTTGTGAAGAAGGGCTTGCAGAGCCTTGACACTTCATTTCATTAAAACATAACTATTCAAAGTAGTTTTATCCTCAACCCAGGAGTCAGTGTTGCCCACCAGAAAGCATTCAGCAAAATAATCTGAAACTGATTTAAAAAATGAGACATTGACAATTAAAGACCCTGCACACCCACACAGATGATTTCAATTAAATGTATTTTGTCTGATCAGACCTCACTTGGGTTCAAGCAGGGCAGAAGGCGTAAGTGAGTTTCAATAATAATGCTAAAGGTGTTAGTTCTCTCGCCCACAGAAAGTCAGGCCTGAGAATAGGTCTAATCAGACAACATAAGTGACAACACCTCTGTGGGTGGACCGTGGGTGTGTAGGGCCTTCAGATTATCCTCTTAAGAGAGAGATATTACAAAGCCTCTTTCTCCAAAGTGGTAAATCTTCCAACTCTTTGAACACAAAAATGTGTACAATAAAAACAAAACTATTTCTCACAGCAGAGAGTAGTATCATCTCTGCTGCACTCTCTTTGGCTTACATGTTGAGCATCAGAGTTCATTCTTAACCTTGGAAATAGTAGTTTAACAAAAGACAGTAACAGCAAAACAAAATAGTACCTGCCGAGGAAGAAAAATAGGATATGGTGGTTAAAATCTCTGGAGAAACTGTTTTTCTCAGACTACAATTTCCAAGTTCAAAAATTACCTTTGAAGCTAAATCCAGTGCATCATTTGAGCCTTCAAACTTGACTGAGAACATACAGCCTCCTGTGGTGTATTCTGTTTCCAACATTTAAAAGGTGGGGTAAAAATAAATGAATAAATAACAATAAATAAAGCAAATTAAAATGGGTATTTAAAGATCTTTTTATTTGTCTTGTAACTGTATTGCTACACATTGCATTATACCATTATTATAATACGGGTAGATCAAATCAAGCATTCTGATTGGTGAGTGACGAGGTGTAGTTTATTCAGCCATAAAGTACTGTACAGCCTGTTTACATTTAGAGCGTTCCATATCAGTGCGCACTTAAAATAACAGGTAGATTTAAATTGCGCGACCGTTAGTTGTCATTTCAAGCTTGACAGTTACCGAACATGTTCGTGTAAACTTTGATATTTTAACGTCCGCAGGAACGACTCGCAGACGTTGGTTTCCTTAACTTGCAGGTTTATTGCTTGAGTGTTCACAGTATTGCAACGGGGCTCTTCGCTAACAGTAACGTTAGCTCAAACGGAACAGCTAACAAGCTCACGTAGCATCCCCCACACTAGCATAACGAATGACAACACACACGTGACTTCCTCCTTAAAATGAGATAAAGAATGAAAAGGGTTGGACCACAAAATCATGATAATTTCGAGTGAGAGACCTTATTGCTTAAGTGTGACACAGTGGAGCTGTCCGTGGTGCTGATCCTGTGGTCGTCAGCAGCTATAAAGCGGCTCCCTCCTGTCCACACCAGTGGGATGGTTTCCACCAGTGGGACATTCCAGCCAACCACATGCCATCATGAACTTCACTTATTGTCTGTGATATACATCTTGGGTTTTGCCTTAGTAGCGTCTGCAGTTTCACTGCCTCTGACTGCAGCTGGGTCTTCCAGTTCATTTTCATAAACTTGTGAAATGAGCTGAAAACGCGGGACCATGGAAAACAACTCAATCTAATCCCTCACCGTAAGCTTTTAGGCATGGTTAAGAGTTATTTCACGATACATAATTCAACGTTTAGGACTGAAACATGCAATTCAATCATGCAAGTCTGTGAAGACTGTGTGGAAAGTCTCCCACCATTCAAATAAACCTTTTCAAAGCATGAAAAAGCATGAAAAGCGCAGGTGTAATTAATCCCATCAAACAGCAAATTTGGTATTTTTTAACGTGGACCCTATTTTTCCACATGTTTGTGTCTATGTGACGAATGGGGACCAACAGTCTTTTTTTAATCTGTCCAGTATTGAGGGAGAACGCTGTCACCGGAGGGTTCCACAACACAGTATTATTTCTCTGTGGTGCATATCAAAGGGTCCCAGGACCAACAAGGAGGACCATCCGCCTCCTGAGCTTTGCTGCCTAGCATCAGGTTCACCTCTCTCTCTCTCTCCTCGTCAATTCTTGTATTTGTTGGAGTTCTCCATCCGTTACCTCTGGCTAAAGTAAATATGGGCGGCCATCGAGTGGAGCACCTAATCTACATCGTCGGATTCATCAAAATCTTCGGACGTGACATTGAAAATCTTTCAGATAACTCGAAGCTCCGCTGTCTATACTCCAACACCACGGACTCACGTTTCCCCTGCTGTCTTCTGGCAGCACGTCAACTTGCGGGATTTCAGAACAAGACCTCTCTTTGAGTGCGAGTCTTCATAATGTTGTCAGCCACTTATAATAGCCATCAGACCCTGTCAGTGGCAACAACATGCAATGTTAGTGGATGTACATAATTGCCCCCATAGGATCCCATTGCAGCATCCCGTCATGCGCATATTTATGTATACGATACCAGACAGCAGGCCTAGATAGGAAATGCACGGCCTGCCACTGCATAAAACCCCAACATATTTCATAATTCTTATCCTGGTACAAAAAAACATCAAAATGATGAAAACAGAATAATAAAGGACAATTTAAAAAACGAGTTGACATTTGTTGATGACATTTGTTTCTTCACACTGACATGAAACTCTGTCTGAACCATCTGAGTGCCGAGCATAACGTCCTGCCTTCAGTGGACGGCGAGCAGGACGCTTCCTTCAGGAGAGCAGAGCACACTGATGTAGTATTTTCCATTTACGCCTCTGGGCCACATGGCAGCGCATGGTGTAATACGGATGACTCTCCTACGACGGTCACCGCACTTCTGTTCAAGGTGAGAATAAAATCGCCGCACATTATTTACACTCCATCTATTCCAATGTGGCCTAATGGCTTCAGCATGTGGCCACATTATAGTAGCCAGATATATAAACCTCTGCTGGACACTGGAGGGGCATCAGCTGGTTGGTCCAGGTGAACGAAGCAAGTTGTCTTTTATTTTAACATTTAATTTACACATTTAATCCATTTCACCGTCACGTTTTATAATGTACAAAGTAGGAAAAGTAAGTGTAGTTCTTGTAAGAAAGATGGGGAGGAGGGATCAGTCAACATCCCACCCAGTCTCCAAGTCTCTCCAAACTGTTTTATAACACTAATAGATCGATTATGGAGTAATTATAACTACACAAATCAAGCCAGTATTTTAACTAAAAACGTCCAAATCTGAGAGTAGTAACCATAGACTTATATAAGAAGTGGACTTGTCCTCGTGGCGTCCCCCATTGGTTCGTGGACTGATGTTTTGAAGCCTTGAGTTTGGCGATATGGCCGTCGCCATCTTGGCTTATTTGAAACTGATAAACAGACGGTACCATATTTGAAATCGTAGGAGTGACGTAGAGATGCCGTTTACACACAAGGAATCTTGGAATTCCAAGCCACTGCAATAAGCTATTGCAGTGGCTTATTGACAACAATAAGCCACTTGTGTATTAACTGAGGAGCAAACTGTAAATGATTGCCACAGAGAGTTTTGGACTGCAATGGAAATCACTGAAAGGAAGACATTTTAAACCAAATGTAAAAGACCCCAAAAAGATTCAAAAAGGAATTAAGAAATACATTTTAATTCTAGAAGAAAAAAAAAACAAGGTTTTGCCAAGTCTACTATGTTTATTCAGGCCAGTAGTGGTTGTGGAACCGACAGGCCCTGAGCAGCTGCTGCATTAGCATATGCCCAAGGCCAGAGAAGAAAGCGAGAAAGGGCACTGACCCACAAGCCAAAAAGCATCAGTCAGACGACACATTCATTCCTAAAAAAAGGATACAATTTGATGCAGCATGAGGAGTGACATTAGCTTGTGTTATTCCACAAATTCTTCTTCTTAGTTTATACTATGTTTCTTTACATATAGACTTCCTCATTCAGATGCACACCTGTTCTCACTTGCCTCATCAGCCACTCACTACACATAGCTGCCACTTCCTTTGTTTACTTGTCAGTTCGTCATTGTTGCATTGACACTTCCTGTTGCCTGTCCACCTGTTAATACCAGGCCGGTCCGACCGAGTAAAGCCAATTCAGACGTGTATTAAAGCTGCATTCTCTCTCCTGGCCACCAGGGGGCGACTCCTCTGTTGTATAGAAATCTATATAAATGACTCTACTTCTCTCTTGATGTATTCCCTCAGTAAACATTGTGAGCATGAGTTTATGTCTCAATATCTAGTTGCAAGTCTTCTTCAATACAGCATGATGTTCATTTAGTACATTATGGTCATTTAGAGTCAAACAGACCATAAAGCAGGGGATGCTTTAGGGCGGGGCTACAGGGTGATTGACAGGTCGCTGTTGCAAGCGCTGTACCAACGTCATTACCCACTGGTCAAAGTGAACAGCTGCCCGGGGAACGAGGTCCTGGAGGTAGACGCAGCAGCGCCCTAATACCAATAAAGCACATTTTAAAGTGTTATTGGTTTTCCATCGGGGACGTGACAAAAAATAAATGAAAACGATGCTAAATACTGTTAACATTTCGGAAGAAAACTAATTATACCAGCAGCGATGCCAGTTTGCGATAGTTGCAACACTTGTTCGATAAAAAGTTTGAATAGATTAGTGCAGGCAGAGGACCAACTACAGGGATCTTATTGAATTAACTGCATGAAAAATGCTGGTGTGTGAAGCCGTTTATGATTCAAAATAACATTTTATAAAGATATTACAATGAAAATTATTAATTTTTTATTTCTAAAAGAATCTGAGTTTCATAAATCCACCACAAACTGAGACACAGCAAACCTGGGGCCAATTCACATTCTGGAGTATCGCTTGAGTTCTGCGTCTTTCTGCAAGAAATGTGTCTGCTGTGTACTCTGATGCTCAAGGGCCATGGATGCATACACAATGTACAGGGTAGGAGCCGCGAAGTGGCCCTTAGCCCACGGCCCCTGAGCCAGTGCCGTATACTGGATTTTAGTCATGTCTATACATTACTTCAATCTAAAAATACAACAAGCAGCCTTCCCACCCTACCACATAGTACTGTGTGGGTTGTTATAAGTTATAACCCTGAACTCACAGACACCACATGAGCTCAGGGGTCTTCATCCGTGGCCCCCGCATACCCCCCCTGCTTAAGATATGAGCTTAACAAGATTGAGACATTGGCTGATGTTTTTTTTTTCACCACAGAGACTAGTGCATCACTGACTTCATCCCCTGAATGTTGTTCTACAGCCTGAAAAAAAAAACTCTGTGTGGTGAACGTGGTGCCACGGACGTGACACTACACCCAATTGACGCGGTTTGACTCCAGAAGAGGGGGCTGATGGGTGAAGACAGGAAGCCCCTCCGCTTGGGCCACAGCAGAGCCAGACTCCGGCAGGAAACATGGGCGATTTTGCCTTCAAAATAAAAGCAGTCTCAGGGGAGAAGCCTCTCTTTATTGAATGTTGTTTCATTGTTGTTTTTTCAGAACTGCTGTCATGTACAAAAGACACAAGTGATTACTTCCACACATTTAATAAAACACAAACAGAAATGATGTTTAACTTTAAACAACCATCGCTCAGTAAATGAGCTGGCTTCAGTGATTTGATGCCAGTATATGCGGTTATGAAAACATATTTACACTGTATTGTATATATTGTATATTTAAAAACGTTAATTTCATCAGGCATCTTCACTTGCACACATCCACTCTTTTCATTTTTATAATGTGACAGCCTTTTAAATATAATATTTAAAATGCTTTTCTTTTCAAAACAATATATATATATATATATATATATTACAATATATGCATATGTATGTCCTTTCTTTAAAATATTTTTCTTAACTATACATTTTTGAATAAACGTGATGTATGGTTAATGTAACGTGTAATGCTGCTTTAATCTCCAGAACTGCGTTGCAGAGCCTCCCCCTCCAATTAGTTTTTTTTTATTTTGAAAGATTTAGCTGGAAGTCTTTTTTACCACAACTCGACTCTCTTGACAGCAGCGCGCGCCCCGGGCTTCCAAATAAGGAATCCGGCTGTTGCTGCGCGCGGACACACAGACAGACAGGACGCTCCAGAGCCGCGAGCTGGGGACGGCGGTGCCCGAGACGCGCGCGAGCACTCTCCGATTTAGTCGCTCTGTTAGACCTTCGCCTTCACCTGGAAGACTGCGACACCTGGAAGACGGGGATTTGGAGAATAACTTCTTTTTTTTAAAGACGATCCTTAGAATTTCTGGAATAACAAACACAGCAATTATTGCGAAGAAGAAGAGAAAGGAGTTCCCCTTTTAGAAATGAAAAGAGGAGCGGAGGACGTGTCGTTTTGGAACAATGTAAGAAAATAGCTGTCAGTGAATACATTGGGGATTTTCTCAAACCATTTTACGCACTAGGATCTAACGGACCTCCAGAACTCCTCTCTGAGTTTTCTTCTTTATCCCAAAAAAACGTTGCGTCCGTTTTGCTCAGTGTAAAACCAAGTACCGTTCATAAAAAGGCGTTGTGTGGACTTATCCTCGGACTTATCCACCGGCTTTTGGGATTGGCGAATGCCCCGTGAACGCACCGAGCTCTGGCCACTGACGGTATGCATCAAAGGGACCGCTAACTTACTCAAGGTAAATTATCTCTTTGTTTTTTTTTAATGAATGATATTGACTCTTATTGACCTCTCCCTGACACCAGTGCTCAGTTTCCAGCTTAACACACACACACACACACACACACACACACACACACACACACACGCACACGCACACACACACCATGAGCACTGCGTTTGGTTTGGTGAGCTCGTGCTGCTGTGGCTACTGTTCTTGGCGGTTTTTAGGGGAAGAAAACAAAACATGGAGACCGATATCAAGTTATCAGGCTTCATTTCCCGGAGATGTGTTCTGTTGTGACCCCCCACATGTGGTCTGCGTTTAGTCCGGCACTATATTTTTCATTTGTCACACACGCACCCAACCGGTCCGTTCTGTGGGAGTCGCGATGCCGGTGGACAGTCGCTGTCTCGGGCTGCGCGGTCCAGCCCGCGAGGACGGAGGACGGTGTGTCCACCCGGGCGATGCAGTGTTGCTTAACTTCGTTTCCCAAACATGTGATTTAATACATCTCTGCTCACTCACTCGGGTGAAATACGCGCTTGGGCGCAATTTCAGACATTTGTTCTTCTTTCTTTTCTCCCTGAATGAACAGGCGTGTAACTCATTAATTAAATCGGCACACATGAAACACACCCAGCAGCATTTATTTCAGTGAACACGTACGTTTCAACTTTTTAAAATGGGTTCCTCAGACCCGGTTCTGAAGTTTTCCTATGTGGTGTCTCTCTTGCAGCCTCCCTTAGCCTTAGGATGCCTTTCCAAAGCAGGGTTTGCGGGTTTGGAGCCAAGCACGGCTGCATTTCAATGCCACATATGATTGAACTGGATATTATTCTCATGTATTATCCTTTACTATTGTCCTAACATACTGTGCATTGAGTCAGAACAGAGCTGGTGTAAAAAAGAAAGAAAATAAAACACCTTTGTATCCTTCTGTACTGCGTTCCCCTTTTGGCCACAGGGCCCCAACTTTAAAGCTGATATAATGATTAACCTGCTGAGATGCTGAATGTGACCAACGCCTTGGTGATGCCTGGTGAGGTGGCAGGCGATGCTCCTGGGAGAGACCACGGGCACGCGGCTGATTCCTTTGCAGTGGAGTAGGCAGATGAAGGCTCTGAGCCTATTGCTGTGGCGCACTTTCAGTCAGCCTGGCATCACCCACTGAGGGCCAGCCCTCTCATTGGCCACAGGATGGGCTTGTCGTTCACTGTCCCCTCCTGGTGCAAGGAGCCTCCCTCAGCTCCCCTGCTGCTGCAACACTCACCCATGTCCAGTTATTGGCAGCGCTGCATGTGCACACAGAAAATGATGAAGATGAGTCAGGCGGGGTAGGTTGCTGTTTGAGAAACTTTCACAACAATGCTTGTGTTTTTCTTCATCCTGGTATGATGAAGTTCAAGTTATCAGATCATACTATTGGGGGCGCTGTAAAAACATGTAAGCCGGTCCTTGTGGAGAAGACAGGTTCAATTCCCTTTAGCTTATGTGCTGCACTGACCACCGCTGATTTATAGCAGAAGAATGTGGCTTTCCTTGCAAAGGGACAGCGCTGAGAGCGCAGAGTCTTACGGCACGCTCTCATGGAAAAGGGTGTTTCAACAGGTGAGGTCTTGGCTTTTAAAAGACTATACAAAAATGACAAACCAGCTAAAGAATGAGTGGAAGCTTTGTTGTTATTGTTGCTGTTTGGATGCATGTACGCTTTCGTTTTAATGTCGGAAAAGCAAACTTGAGATGTCGAAGTTGTCTGATTTTAAAGGCTGATGCCAATATTTAGAGACCATCAAATGGAATATTAGTGAAACTATTTTCGGTTAGCACCTCTTTAAAACAGTCCAGATGTTCATAACTCCTAAAAGTTTTACTCTGTGTAATGATCTGCTATCTTGTGTTTTATACAACCACGTCTCCCTTGTACTGATGCATCTTCCACTTCGGGGGTGTTTTTAAAAACTCCATCCCCATCAGGGAAAACACCTGCAGGAGGAACCATGTTACTGCAGCTTCTGATGCAAAAAAAAATAAAAAATTGCATTCCCCAAAGTACCACATTTGCGGTCCAGTGGTGTGAACCTATTTTGGACCTCTCATTCACGGAAAACATCCCCCTCGCCCGACTAAGGGAGATTCATGGGGTTTTCACTGATGTTTTTGTTCCAACAAAAAAGAAAAAAAGTGCATTTTTTGTCACGGTGCCACGAGACTGAGGGGAGTCAACCGTACAGGACTTGTCTGCTCTTGTGACAGGACACATATATCTGGGACAGTGTCAGGTTCAGGGTTTGAGAACGTGACCCTCCTCCCCCCAGGTATGAATATTAGCAGTCAAATGTTTTATCTGCTAAGAAAGGGAGCGGAGAACATAAATAGACTCAACAGTAGTGCCCTGACAGACACGGCTGGCTCCGAGTCACGGGTATGAGACGACACACAGGCCTTTTCAGAGGCATTCATGCATGTTTTTTTTAACCTAGATGTCCTCCTTTGTTTCTGCGTCTTACATCCTCCCGCTGCTTTCGGAAAATACCCATCTCCCCTCGCCTTTTCCCTCCACCCTCCCCCTCATCCCTCTGATCACTCCTCTCCAAACAAGGCAGCAGTGTCCGTGGCTGCGTGCTATCAGAGGACCTCATATCTGGATTTGTGACATCAGAGGGAGGAAGAGCAGACAGTGAGGGGTGGGCGGTTTGGTGGGGCGGACAGAGGGAGTCATTGAAAGAAGGGCTGATGAATAGATGGGCGGCGAGGAGACGGTCGGCAGGATGATAGAAGATGGATTAGAGGCGAGATAGAGAGGGTGTGTGACATAGATACAGTGCTACCCTGCTGCCTCTGAGCTCCACACACCGCTTTGTGTGTGACACCCGGCAACGCGCACACACACACACACACACACACACACACACACACACACACAATGTAGGCACTTTGAAGGTGAAACATGCCAATACCCCGTGTCCTGAAAGTTCCTAATGGCTTGTCGACAGCACTGTGGGGAGAGGATCTTGAGGTTGTCCAGATCCTGCCACACCACCGGCTCCCCTAATTAGGGGCCACACAAGGAGCTTAATGAGGCTTGGCCGATGTGCGGAGTGAGACGGGAAGTTTGGCTGACAAGCATGTAACGGACACAAAGCTCCTCGACGGCTACACTCACACCTCAGCCCCCGACTCGAGTCGCCGTTTGCTTTCAGTGATATTCATATGGAGGATGCAATCAGTGTCTGATGCTAATATGAGCTGATGCAGGTTGTTGGAACCGTCGTGCAAAGTACTTGTGACAAAACGTAGCAGTTAATTGCTTCATAGGCTAGTCATCTGGCAATGATACAATTACAACGTTGCTGACATTACACCATACTCACCAAACAAGTTGGAAATGTCAGTTTCTATCTGTTGTTTTTCTTTTTTCTTGTGACCTTCATTCTGAAGTTGCACTTTCCTCCCTCCATGAGTCATTTGTTGAAATGCCTGAACACAACCTATGTCGTATTTAGTCACGCCTGTAGCGGCTGTGTAAATGTTAATGCTTGCCTGCCGAGGGCAGATGCAGAAGCAGCAGGACAAATGGTCAGTCTGATTACAATTACAGAAAGAATTCCAGTGGAAAGTCAGTTTGGATCAATCTGGTCAAACGTAGGACTTTCACCCAGAAGACTGGTGTTCATGTCACCTGGAAAACCAGTCTAAGTTCTGTTATTTTAAATTTGATGTTAGGACACGTAAGAATTACATTTCCCCGACAGCACTGAACACTCATTGTGCGTCTTCTAGTGATGTGTCGCGAACGAACGAAACGGCTCTGAGAGCCGGCTCTTTGACGTGAACGACGGGAGCCGGCTCCTGATTGGGAGCCGCTTTTTCTCGCTCTCTCGCTCGCTCTCTCGCCGCATTTAATTGGTCAATCATGTGATGGCACGGAGACTGTTCATTGTAGCAACTTCAGTCCCCTCAGAGAGAAGCTTATACAAAACAGAGCAGATAATTGCGGAGAGAAGAAACAGGATCAGCCCCTCAAAGCTGAGGCACTTGGTCTTTCTCAATGTAAATCTTCAATGAAGGACAAAACACTGATTTTTTTCTTTTTGTTTTACACATTTTAATTTATATTTTGTTGTGTGATTCTGTAAGCTTCTGTATGTTGTTTCACTTTAAATTTGTTAAGTATTAAAAAGCTAAAAGTTTAAAATAGTTAAAAGTTAGTTAAGTTCATTTGAAAATAGTTAAACGTTTGTTTTTGCACTTTCTAATTTTTGTTTTTATCACTCTATAGAGTGTATTTATATAATAAACATTTGATATAGTGCATGTTTTTTTTACATTAGTAATTCATATTGTGCATAATTTTACATTACTGTTGGTAATAAATTAATTTAAGCGTCAAAAAATCTGAAGAGCCATTTAGGAGCCGAAAGAGCCGGCTCTTTTTAGTGAGCCGAGCCATAAGAGCCAGTTCTCTAAAAAGAGCCGGAATTCCGGAATTGGTCTTCAACCAGCTGCTATAGCTTAACAGCCGGGAGAAACAATAACCATGTTCATGGTTTACGTTCATCATGATGATTTTGGGGGAGTGGCTTTGAAAGCAGACCTGAAGGGGCGGGCGGTCAGTGTTGACCACTTGGTCACTTTATCTCTAATATTTAGCAACTTTTAGAGCAAGTGCTGCTCAATACTTTCATTGGAAAAATGTTGGCAACTCTGGGCTGGGTTTTGCATTCATTAAATCTAATGCACTCTTACTGGCTCTGCAACATAACCTAACCCAAGACATCGTGTTCAGTTCACATATTTGAGATAGTATTTTAATTTAGCTACATTTATTTAAACAGAGACAAGTCCTTGCAGAAGTCATCTCCAAACACGTTTGCTATAGAGCAGGTCTGAACTGTACTCCCAGCACTGGGGCAACAGTAGCAATGTTCAATCTCTTTAACAGAACTATACATTAACTTTCACGGGACAGTTCACAATAGTGACAGGAAACATTTGGAGAGAGAGAGGGTGACCCCTCTGCAACAAAACTCCCAAGCTGACTGGACTTCTGAAAGGCGGGGCAACATAGTATACGGTGAACACCACGTGGGCACCAAGACGCCCGAGGAACCGATTGGATAGTTTGTTGCCATGGCTAATATTTGCACTTGACAGGAGGTGGGAAGTGACAAAAACATTAAATCCAAACAGGTAAAATTATATTTGTTCCCCCTGCTCACTCATGAGTGAAATGACAGCAGTCGGAACAGTGGGAGAAACCGTGTGATTTCTTAATCTTTCCTGTTGCTAAGGTACAAAAGCTGGGGCAGTTGGTACCGAGGCCCTTTTGTTTGAAATCACAAGTCCAGAGAGCAGCCGGGGATAAACTGAGCTCAACGCTGGCTGGTTGACAGAAGTATTTATACGCATTGCAATACAAATATTGTGTAGATTGAACACTCAAGTTCAGACCACTGACATGAGAATAAACCTATATGTGTGTATGAGCAGGTGTACGTGTGTGTGGGTTAGGTAAAACAATACGGAAAAGCAAAAACACTCAAAGCAAGGAAATCCTCACCGCCACATTCAAATACAGCAACTAACACTTCATCACACAGATAACTAATAAAGTTACAGCTACCAACCTTACAACAGCATGGACTAACACACCTTCGGATCCAAAACAGTCTTTTGCTCGACAGCGAAAGTAGAACTATTATTCGGTTTCTCAACGTTGTGCAAATCAAATCACGTGGGATGGCTCAGAGCTGATGTTTATAGTCTAAGTGATTCAGGACCGTAGGACAGAGCCGAGATTTACCGCCCGGTGCTGTTTGGTGGGGTTCAACTCAAACCAGGATAGTGCACTGCCATGTAGGCCCAGCTCCCTTTGTTCCAACATTGGGTTTTTAGGTTGGATCATTTATGAAATCCGTACGTACTCTTGCTGGTCTTTCCAATGTTACTACACACGTTTAAAGCATCAGTTGGATGTAAAAAAGGTCCAGTCTCAACTGCTAAGCTGCCCTCCAACCCTGACAACAGGAAGTAGATGATGTTCTCAGGGTACAGGAACAGATTGTAACATCTCAAGGCAAACAAAGGTTGCTTCCTTCGTTCTACACTTGAGAACTTTGAGTAACAATCATCCATTCAGATTCACAATTCTCTATTTCATACTGAATGTGGGTAGTTCTTTTTCATTTCATATACTAGTAGGCTACCCTCCTTATCTACGCTTATCTACAGACTTGCGTTTGCCCTCAGACTCCGTTTACGTCACAGGGATGCAGTGGCTGGATGGTCATCTCTTTATATGGAGATATCAATTCACCCCCTGACATTTATTTATAAGGCCATCCTGAGGTTGTCGCCAACTTACTTCTGAGTCTGTATGGCACTGGTCTGTAGGCATCAGTGGTTTAAGGTGGAAAAACATTTTCTTCCTCTGTCTGAACCTAGATTTAAACTGCGAAGGGTAAAAAGTATGCAGCTATGCTGTTGCATGGAATAACTTTCAGAAAGACTCAGCATACATTTAACTATAACACTCTGACTATAGTGAATACTGTCCCTGTCTTATTGTACTGCTATTAAAACGTGTGTGTGTTGCTGTGTAGTGCTGGAACGGGTCATTCTGTAACGGCGTGCTTATAGACAATGAACCGATGTCTCACCTCGAGATGAGGTCGGAGTGTCACGCCGTACTGCCTTTTAACATTTAACTAGTTCTGAAAATAAATTTGCTCTCAGACAAAGGTAGAGCCTTCAGGTGAAAGTCAGTGTCTGGCCAAAAATACATGGTGGTCATAAATACTGGAGCACTTTTGGAAAAAAATGGTTAATTATTTTCACAAGTGTAGAAATAATTTAGTTTTAGTGTGGTAGAAGAGTCTGGGTCAGTTTTACTCCTGACATAATGGATTTGGTGCCACTTGACTGCTTTTAAATGTAATCATGTTTGCATCACATTCTGTCACACCCAACCTCAAAGCATGTTTTTGCATTGATTGCTATTGAGAATCGATACAGTATCCCAAAACGTAATATCACAATACTCAAGTGTATGGATATTTTCCTCCAACCCCAATGCCGGTGGAACCTTTGTGTAGTAGCAGTTTCCCTTGTTAGGATCCCAGCTGCCCCGCTGTGAGTGAAGGTCTTCAATTAGCAGGCTTCTCTTCTCCGTTTGCTATTTCTATCTTCGCGGTAGCGCGAGTGTGAGAGAAGCAGAGGAAACACCTTGACACCTCAGTATGTTCCTCTGGAAACCTCTGATGACAAAGGAAAGGCTCATGTGTGAGCTGCCTGTCTGCATATGCTCATGTACATGTAAGATGCAAAATATGCACGAGAAAATGTTAAAGGTTATTCAACACCTTATGTGACCGATCTGTCAGCAGAGCATATTTATTTTTCAGACCAGTTATTGGCCCTGTCTTTATGATTTTCTGTTAAGTAAAAGCATATGACCTAACAGACACTGAAAGACATACAGTTTCACAGATAATATAACCATATTATTGGCCCTGTATATTTCCAGTTCTCCAGTGTTGTCTTGCTCTCATACTAATTACTGTAATATAAACTTCACTTGCCAGTAGTTTGGTTGAAAATGCATGGAACAGCCTTTGACTGTCACACCTGACGGAGGAGTTGGACGATACTCACAGAGAGGCGTTCTGAAAGACAGTGGGATCAGAAGATAGCAACCGCCTGCTTCATCTTCATCATCACTCCGGTCACGAGCTTCGGGAGAGGGAGTGTTTTTCAGAGCTTAAAATATCATCTTCGCTGCTCGTGATTGTCAAACAATGACAGACACTGGCTGAATATTGGTAAATCTAAAATTTAGATTTTTTAAAATGTCCCTCTTGTTTTGTTTGTAGTTTCTTGTAAAATCCTTTTAAAATGTCAAATCTGAAAAACTGCTGCTGTTTTAAGAGCTACAGGAATTACCCTCAAACAGTTGGTGATTTTGATTAAAAAAAATGTTTTTGCTCAAACGGTCACTATATCCTGAAACCAGAACATGCAATAATATTCCTCCTTTTAGTTCTCCTCTTGGCATGTGTAAGATTCCACTGCACCCAAAGAAAAACAACCAATCAGAGGCAAGAAGCTGTCTAACGCAGTTGTCAACGAGGAAGTTTGTGACCCGACAGCCATGTTGGAAACAATGCACCCCAAACCGCCCACCGCCTGGAGAAAACCTTCTCATTTTACAGTTCAACAGTCACTAAAATGCCTTTCTGAAACCATCTGCTTTGATCGGATTTTGCGATTTTCACAAGCTGTGAATGAGCGCCGCATGAGAGGCTCCTCGGCTTCGATTGGTTGATTTTCTTCGGGGCGAGCGGGAATCTTAGTAGTTCCCACTAGGGGAACTAAAAGGAGGCAGAGGAACCTGATGTTTTCACAGATGATCTGCCTCGTTTACTACTGTCAGGGCAGGGTGAAAGTTTGAGAAAACACAACAACAAAGTATTCTTTATTTAAGATACCAACTATACCTTGAAGAGGAGAGGTATGTTATGTTCAAAGGCTTCCCAATTAGTGTACACTATTGACGAAATTCTCCAATGAAGGCCAATTTCTCTTCACAACCGCGTCGGCTCTGGCACTCCACGAGTTGAAGAAATGCCTCAGATATTAGTCACATGCTTGTAGGCGTGTTCACGGCATCCCCCCCACGCACGGACTGTAGCTGCACGGACACCTTGCTTCAGAAAAAGATCCCAGCTGGTTCAGTCCGCCTCGGCTTTCTCATTGGTGTCGTGACCCTCTTTCTGGCTGAAAATATGAGTTCTCGTTCGCACATTATTATGTAATTTCTTGCATTTTCTCATGAACTCATGACACTTTATTGATTAATTCATTAAATAGTCATAGCTCCATGCATAGCCAAATAACCAATTTCTCAAGAATTTGGTTTTATAGATCATCTCAGCGGTCTAATTTGTGTTTCCGCGTATAAAACGATATTTGTATGTGCACTGATCCGCACATATGCATGCTGGCTTGTTTAATGGCGGTTTGTTTGAGTGCAGACTTCCCTGCTGCTCTTTTCAGATCACCTCGTAGAACAGACAGGTAGTTTCATAGCGCGGGGGGAAGTGATCTTTTCTTTATCCTCCGTGATGAGACGGGGGGAAATCTTTGATCTGGAGTGGCTGGATAATCATCCGTAGCTGAGCCCTGATTTCCATCTCTATTCAAGTCTCCCCTGGAAGCTCCATCAACACTGGAACTAATCAGGGTTATTACCTCTCTCTCCACTGAACGGCACACTCCTCCAGATGTGGAGTCGGCTCCACCGCTGCTCTTGTTCTTCATGCTTAAACTGTACAGGTTCGCTGTTTCTCTGTTTGCTGATGCATCGGCTTGAGACCAGCATTTAATTCATCACAAAGGTGGAACATTTTTAGCACAATTTGGAAACATTTGTATCTTTTATTTTCAACAGATGATTGAAGAGAGACTTCAGTGTGATTTCACATTTGGACTCTAGGAGCTGCTAACCCTCCGTTTAAAGCAAAGAAAACATAAGTAAAGAACAAGCTGCTGCCATCTGACTTGTTTCCTCTCCTGGAGGGCTGAACGTTAGAATATTTAATTTGCACAGTTACATGTTTACACACCTGGTCTTGCCTTTGATGATTGGAAGTTTTCAGTGGATTAAAGTGAGGTATTTGTAATGAGACACATCACATGCAAAAGGTAACTTAATCCCCTGTAGATCAGACCAGTCCAGTCCAGCCTCATGTCTGTCAAAGTGCATCTCAGGTTGAGTTCAAGACCTTAAAGGCAAGTCAAATGAAAGTCTCAAGCTGTCATGGCAAGTTTAAGTCAAGTCTCAAGTGTCATGCCAGAGGATGTCTCAAGTCAAGTCCTAAGTCAGAGCAACATCATGTCAACTCTCAGGTTCTCTTCATAGCATTCAGAGCATTATTATAGCAGAGGACAACTATTGTCTATTTAAAGACATCGTGGAGTGACGTCTTCCTCATAGAATGAAGATGCTCCCCCGCTGTGTGTGTGGTTGTGTGCCCTCTACTGGACTCTATGGGTAATACTCTCGTCCAATCACAAACATACATTCCATCACTGAGGGCTCCATCTGTGCTTTTTGAACTAGAGTTACAATAAGGTAACTTTTGTTCTTTGTTTTGGTAGCCCGGCTGGCTGAGTGTGAACGTTAGTGCATGTGAGTGTGAGTCTCTTCCCCTTTCACCGTTGGCCCTCCCCGTTTCTTGCCCTCCCTCCCTCCCTTTGTGTTCACGTCCCACTTGCTAGCTAATCGGCGTGCGCAGGAGAGCGGTGCTCACACGGTGGTTATCGCTGATAACCCCCATTACCACTGTTAGCTCTGTCAGAACTGTTAGCGTCGTTAGCACTGAGAGCGTGGCTAAAGATTGCATCCTCTTTATTGTTTTTCTTTCTTTATTATATATCTATCTATTTTTGTTTACTATTCATTTGTATGCCCATTTCATGGAGCCTTCCAGCAAAAGCATTTCACGCAAATGTACTCGCATCAACGTTACACCAATAATAATAATATTACCATGTGGAGGCAATCCCGACCCAGACTCAACCTTTCCTTAACCTTATGGCATCAAGCCCTGTTTTCTGAAAATCCGAATGGTTAATATACCCGTACAAAATTCCGATTATCTCGTCAACCACAAGGCCTATTTTAATAATTTAAAAGGGTAGAATATACAGAAAACCCTTGGGAACATAGCTAATATGTTCATATATCTGTTACTGTTATATTGGTTTATGATGCACAGAAAAGAAAAAAGATATATATCTTGCAAAAGAATAATAATTAAAAGTTGTATTTTCTTATCGTATCTATATTTGCTATTTTTTAATTTAGTGTATACCGTAGCTCTATATGTTAAAAGTATCTGTGCGAAGTTTGGCTTTGATTGAGTGAAGTTAAGTATTTTTTATAATTAAAGCAGCAGTACATGAAATTCCAAGTCAAACCTCAAGTCTGTTAGAGTGCATTTTAAGTCAAGTCTGTCTTGGACAAGACAAGTCAAGACAAGTCTCATGTTAGTCAAGTCTCAGGTCCATGGCTCTGATGAGACTCTGTGTCCATTGTGAGGCTATAAAGGAGGTTACATCTGTTGAAGGAGGCGGTCCACAGCTCAAGACAGATGGTGGGATGGTGGGATGATGGAGCTTCCAGTTTTTGACGCTCAGAATGCTGATCAGTAGTTCTGATCTACAGTAACATCTAATGTAGGCCATGCTCATTATGCTTCTCCTGCAGTTAGCTTCTCCCCAAACAGATGTCTGCGCGGGCTTAGCTGTCACTGTCACGGAGAAAGGCCTGGGATTTCTCCTAAAGGAGGTCCATATATCCAGAACACATCTGGTGGCAATTTGTCTTCCGCGAGATAAAAACCCTGGTAAACTTTTTGTCGCCCCAAAAAGGAAAACATGTGGCCCCGAAGTGCTGACTTTTCAATCTGCCGCTGTCAGCTGTGTTGTACGGCGGCTCTGCTGAAGTGAGGCTTCTATTTGTGACCCCTCCACGTTCCACCTCATTACATCTGCAATGTTGTTTTCCTCCACTTAGATGACATTGCAGCTGGATACTGAGCTTGGCATATTTGGTCTACTTGAGCACTTGTTAATTTGCCGTTACGCTCTTCCATGTGGAGCTAATGGTGGACTAATAAATAAAAAAAAACAAGCGAATGCTATTTAAGAGACCATATACCTGACCACTCTTGTTTCATATCTTTTTCATTTATTTCCTCCTGGATCAACTCCTGCTCTTTAGCTTCCCCATATCTCATCCTCTTCGCCTGTCCTCTTAAATCTCTGCTGTCCTTTGTCTCACTTGCTCTCTCTTCTCCTCCATTCCATCTCGTTCCACCTTTCCTTTCACTTCCATCCAGCTCTCCTTCTCCTCTCCCTCTTTCGTCACCTCAACCCTCATCGTCTCACATTTCGTTCCCTGTGTTCTTTTCTTCCCGGCTCCGACGTTTGAACTCCTCTCTCCCGTCCTCCGCTGCCCTTTCATCCTCTCCTCTCCTTTCCTGCATGTGATGGATGGTGTGGGTCAGTGAGCAGCCCCTGACAGTGATAGCCTCTGTCACTGTTCAGTCTGTGGCTGTTAGCGTTATCTCCCTGCCCCTCCCCAGCTATATCAGCAGTCTACTCATGTCAGTGACTCGAGTCTGCAGGTGCGGGTAAGCAGTTTTGTTTTGCGTCTGGCTGATTCCTGTCCTGAAGCAACAGGAGACCCGGTACAGACGGAGACCTCGCAGCCGGCATGGGGTTGAACGGTCTTAAAAGCTGCTTGATGATTCTGTTTTTATCCCGACCGCTAACATTAAACAATGAACCTAGTAGAATCCAAAAGCAGCTACATTAATTAATAACAACATGTTCAGGATTAATGTAATAATCTGGGAATTTATGCAACTTTCAATAGTATGTACACTGCATATATCTAGGTGCTTTATTGAAGATACACAGGCCATACACCATTGTTATTTCTTGGGGTGGTTTCAAATGCTTCATATCCCTAAAATCTGTTTATCTGTGGTTGCAACCTGTCAATCACAAACTAGCCCCACCTTAAAGCATACTCTGCTTTATGGTCTGTTCGACTAGATGGACCATAGTAGTAGGAGAATATTAGAGTGTAACTACCAATATCAAGTCTTTTTTGCCTTCATCTTAATCCAAGTCCTTCAATAATGTGTATCTGCCAATTCTAACCTCTAAAAATGTTTATGTTCATAAGCTTGAATCTATATTATTACATCAACGAATGACTAGGTGTTGGTACGGCTCTGTACTCCTCTGTTGGGTAGGTTGGAACTACAGAAACCCTCCAGAGTGGAGCTCCGTCTCTCACAACACATCTGTGGCTGCAGGGAGCACACAGGTTTCCTTTTGATCCGTCATCAAGTTTCTTATGGAATCAGAACACAGTACCGTAAAAATGTTGTCTTTATTTAAACCCAGACCCACTCATTTACATATCATAACGGGTAATTTAGAGTAATTAAGGGTTCAAAGTGAAGCCCTAATTATTCCGGTGGCTGGCTGTGGTAGCTTGCTTGTGTAAGTGTGCGTGCAAATGGGTGAAAGACCTGGCAAAGGTCTTTGAATTCAGCCGCTCTAAATGTAGACTAGTTTGATAATGCACCCTTGACTCAATGATCGTGAGGCCAACAGGTTTATTTGGCTGATAAAAATGCTAATGAATGTGCTCTTCCTTCCACTACTGTCATGTGCATGTATGCGTTTATCGAGATAAACAGCTGGTGGTGCTAATTCTCCTATCGGCTGACATTATTTAAACCGCAGCAGGAGAAGAAGAGCATGGAGAAAAAAAGAAAAAGGTGAACATTTAGAGAATAGTGTTGACGTGTATTTAGCCCTTACATTTAGGCTTGTTTTGATGGCGATATACAGTCAATATTTCATTAAATGTACATGTTTATTGTGTTGCCATTTGAGGGCAGACTGTAACCATACTAACATTGTTATCACCTTGTAGAGCTCAGAGGGGAAAGGTGTGTAGAAATACGCTTTTCTCTGATAAAAAAAACGGAGAAACACACGTTCCGATGCTCTGACTTTCTTTAGATCAGAATATCAGGCGGCCGATGGGAGCCATAGTTTCACTCTGGCTCGGGGTCAAAGAGAGAGCAGTGGACACAAACTGACAACAGGCAAATACCAAATCAAGTGTCACTTGTCCCACCTCCCCCGCCCCGTTGTCTAATGAAGAAGCTAAACGTGTTGGACGCGATTGTGGCTGTTGGCCTTTAATTCACTCTCCCCACCATCTGCCCTTTCTGGAACCTCTCAAAGCGTTCATCTCTGCCTGTAGCTGCAACAACAGATTACATTCTTTGTTGATAAAGTTTGAGTTTCCGCAGCTGGCACTGTTTTCATTGTCTGCTCTGCACTGCTTATGCTAACTACCTAAGTTTTTCCTTTTTTTTAATTTTTCTGCCAGCTTGGCTGGCTGTGCACCCGATGATGTTTCTTGGTAAAGACTTCACTTTGACGCTTTTCTGTTTTCTGAACACAAAATGTTCAAACTTTCATGAAGTAGCTATACTTTTGCTTCCATCAGTGGGAGAGCAGGAATAACAGGCATTAATGGAAACGGAGACGCCACAGCCCATTACTTTAATGTAGGCTTACACAGTGGAAACACAATGTGGATCAAAATATCTGTTTTCGAGAAAGAGCAGAAAGGATGGGAAGCGACAGAATGTGTAGTGACTAAATGTGTGTGTGTGTGTGTGTGTGTGTGTGTGTGTGTGTGTGTGTGTGTGTGTGTGTGTGCTTGGTCATAGGCTTGTCCACAGTGATGAAGCAGTCTGTCAATGTGTGTAATCAGCCATGTACACTGTGGCCCGCCGCCAGGGACACACTGTCTCTCACTGTAACAGCACTCACACACAAAAGCCCCGTCCTTTCTCACAATATCCCAAAATACATTTGACATATTCAGCGTTTGCCAAGTGTTTCCTGCATCATGAATGTGTTTTGTGAAAGTATTAGACACACACTGTCCTCCACCTAAACACTCACAGTAGGACCAGCTCACAGCCAGAGGTTTAGACCTCGTCCCAACTACCACACTCTCAGAACGCATTGACCATAAAAGACAATCATGAAATCCCAAAAATGTGTTTAATTAAGTGAATTTATTATTTTATTTATCTGAATGTTTACACATTTTTGGAAAGTTGTTATTTGACCATGTGAGATCTAAATGCTGTTTCAAAGGAATACAATGATTTGGTTTCTTTTGGCTGAAAAGAAGTCAAATTGTTATTCTTTCTAAAAATATTGAAGATCATAAAATAACCAAAACGTTTTAGAACGTAAATTTAGACAAATAGAAAATGTTTTTTTTACATGAATAACTATGTTAGTCTTTATTTACCATCAGTTGTTCTGAGTGTTTAACAATGACAGTTGATTATTTACCTTGCGTATATACAGTGAAGCCTTGTGAGAAGAGTTCTATCGGCTCAGAAAAAATTAAACCATTAAGTTTATGTGATTACATAAACCCCGTAGCCTCGACGTCACTTCCAATTCCAATGCGGCCGGACTGTTTATTTCTACTACCCTTTGATGTATTGGACTACGCCGGCTTCCGTGATCGGGGAAGGTTTCTTAGAACGCGGCACATGTCTTAAGTGGAAATGTATGCACAGTTAGATACCCAGCATGCAACAATCCAACCATGTTTAGGCATAAAGTTGATAACTTTTAAATTTTTTAACCGAACAACACAGTTTTTTGACTGAAACTCCTTCGTAACACCCCAATGCTTTGTTTTTATTGTGACACGGACACAGAGACACAGGGCCACGGACAGACAGGCGGACATACTACATAGTGGTACCTCACAGTACTACAAAGTAATACCTCACAGTACTAGTGACTCCATCTGTGCTTTTATAAACAATAGAATAAAGAGTATTGCAATCCCTTTCAAGTAAACCAGATCAGACAAAAAAAAAGAAAAGTGCGATCACTGTGTTAGACAAATGAAAATAAAGTTAAATCAAAAAATAACTTATATTGAGTTACTAGTAAATATCTTATTGTGGAAAACAATTAGCTATTTTCTAACTTTTAAGCACAAGGCGCGGAGTCGCACAGCTCATCAATAGGCTTGTTCGAGATGAGCCAGTTCTGCGCAGAATCGATCGGCGTTACTCGGTCCCGACTTGCTCGGACGTCATGCACACGTGGTCAACGATACTCTCATGAGATCAAGGCGTCCATCGATTTTAGAGCCTACTACTTAACGCTGGATTGTTGACTATTCGTCTCATGTTTGATCTAAAAACATATCTTGTGTGATTGTTAATACAAAATCTTATTTATACAACACAGTGTTTCCCCTAGGTTTACAGCTTCGGGGGGCGCGATGACGGCGGCGGCGACGACGACGACACCAACACAAACACTTAAAGTAGTGGTTCTCAAACTTTTTCTGTAAATAACTTAATTTTGTGACTCCATCTGTGCTTTTATAAATAACAGAATAAAGAAAATTGCAATCACTTTCAAGTAAATCAGATTGCTCCATCAGACATTTTTTTATTTTTAAATTGCAATCACTTAGAACAATGAAAATAAAGTTATATCTGTGCAAAAAATTATTAATATTTAGTTACTACTAAATAGCTCATTGTGGAAAACAAACAGCTATTCTTTTTTTTGCCAAACAAAACAGAATGAGTGCAGATGTGTGAACATCAGGTTGCATCAGTATTCGTGATCGGCAGTGAGCCTCTACACATCTTTTATAAACGGGATTGTAGATTTGATACAATTCATGCTCAACATTGATCTGAGATCTGTTTTCTGTTTTGAGACGCGCAGCAGCAGAAAGGACCTCACGGAGACTTCTGGCAAAGAGCCAAAAGTCGGCGAGTGGCGCATTTACATTTACCCAAAAGTAAAGGCATTTCTCCATGTATTTATTGACTTAGTTTTATGCCCGTGTACTTTGTACTTTTGTAATATGTGAAGCCAGCAGCTCATTGTTGGTAGAAGACACAAGCACTTTGGCTCGTTTCACCCGGAGCAGAAGAGCTGCTTTGGGTTCAGAGAGCTGCTCCGGTGCGAGGAGAACTCCGGTGCTCCTCACAGGAGAGCTGCTGTTGCATCTTCACCCTGGGAGCGTTTAAAACGCAGATATAGCGGTCTGCTTTTCACGCGACATATTTTTCGACGCTCTCTGTCCGCTGCTGTGTGTGCTCAGTGCTCACCTGTGTGCGCATCGGGGCGGAACTCTGCCATGGGCGATGCAGAGCAGAGGAGAAGTGGATAATATAAATAAAATATGGCCGTTTAGTTTGTTTAATAACAGAACAAGGTATAGACCTGTTCTATAGGAAAGAGAAACTTAAATGACGACTTGTGATCTGGCGCTATCGAGAAAATTACAGGGGGGGGGGGTTTCCTCAGGGGGGCGCCCCGCCCCCCTATTATCACTGTAGGGGAAACACTGCAACACATCAACACCAGTAGTAATGTATTTAGCAGGCAGATATAAAAAGAACAAAGGATGTAGCTACACACACATTTCTACAAAAATATATATTTACAAGCACATATGAATAAATCCAAACGTGATCTGTAAACTACAAGTAGACAAAAGTTCGGAACTAACAGGAAGTAATTTTTTCTGTGACTTCCTGTGTTTACTTTGAAGGCAGCCTAAAACTGTCCGACTTGACCTCAGATTTTTCTGAGGTCTCCTGCTGCGGCCGCTGCTCTCGTCTGGATCCGAGGCGAGGCGCAGCTCTAGCGAACGAGCCTAATGTCACTGCGGTTGCAGTGGATGTAAAGCAGTATGAAGGTTTTTTTTTCATTTCCAGCCATTTTAGAGATGATTGTCTTTCTCTCGCTGTCGGTCTTAATCTTTATATGCCGAGTTGTAAAAAACTGTGTGCATGGCCCCGTTGGAAATGCATATATGCTTTAGGACAGCTTTGGTTGAATAAGTCAGAAGGAGTTATGAACATATGGGTGCAGTGAAGAGAAACACTCTCAGGTTGTGTATGTATATTTGGCCGTTGGCTCCATATGGAGAGGGGGATATCATAAATCCATTACTCAAGGGAGTAGAGAGGTGCTGTGTTGGCTCCATGGCCACTTCCCTCAGGGAACGATTGTAGAGGAACCACAGTAATAGTGGCTGGCATTGGGTAATTGTGCCCTCAAGGCATATCATGTGTGTTTTCTCTTTTTTTTTACTTCTGCACTGAGGAATCACACCAACACCCCAGAGGCATTTCAACTGAGCGGGGCATAGATGGTAACTGAGGGAGATAGATAGGACAGAGGAAATGAGATGACACAGATAGAAAGGAGAATCTGGAGTCATGTCAGGTTTACTGTCTGCTGGGAGGCGCTTGAGGAGAAGCGTTCATTCACCCCTTGGTGGCCATTAGGAGAAGGACATGTTTGAGCTCTGAAGTCTGCCTTTTTAAGAAATATGAATATATCGTGTATTTTAAAAATAATTTCTATAATGCGGCTGGTTCCTATTGATTTGATCAGGCAGACGGAGATAGGGCATTTGTTTGAAACTATTTTCAGCAGGGGATTAATCCACACTATAGTGAGTGGTGCTATAGTGAGTATGTCAGCAGGACAGTGTATGTGGACAGAAGAAATATATATATACATCAGGCTGTGATACACTCACAAGTTTATGTATACATGCTGTGTTGTTCTGCTTATTTGTTGACAATAAGGACAAAAACCTTGTTATCGAAATATGTGAACAATATAACAGGCACAGTTTGCTATCGATGGAAAGAAATACAGTTTTGCAAGATCGGATCATTTCTAAATAACAATATAGAAATGTATTTTTTTCATTTTCTTGTGAAAGACTAAGTTCATTTTAATGTGTAATTTGACAGGTTCATATGAATAGATGCATGTAAATAAACACTCACTATCAACAGATTAAATCAGGAATAAAAACACAGCATCAACAACAGGGATAGAGAGTCTTATTGGTGTCAGGAGTTCATTGTGATGTCTATGGCAAACTGCTACAATAGACTGGAAAACACACGCATATATCAAATCCATCCATGCCATTTATTCTGCTCACAATCTTTAGTCCACAGGTGCCAGCCGTAAATTTCCCCCATTGATTTGTAGTATATATGGATTTTTGCTCCCCGCCCTACAGCCCCGGACTAAAATAAGCTTTGTTTGGCAGCTTATGCGCTTGTAAATCTCCCTGTGACATTTTGATAGCGGGTGACACACTAAGGGAAGTGCAAATATCATTAGAATGGGACAGGATTAAAATCTGTCAATCAAAGAGTCCATTATCGACAAAACCAGTGGAAGGCTCTCGCAGCCAGCGACGGTTCAGGCCGAGGAGCGATGGGAGACGGAGAACGGAGGGATGGAGTGTTAGGTAAAGAGAAGGAGGAGGGGGAGGCGGGCAGGACTGTCAGTCAGGACGTCCCCGGTAAACAGAGTGGTAAATATTTCAGCCGTCACGGCCGAGTGTGGGCAGCTGGTCCCCTTTTGCATGGCAATGAGAGGAAAAGAGGAGAGCCCGTCTCAATGGAGCCCTTCAATCCTGGGAACCCTCCACACACACAGGACAGTGCAGGTCTGTGCTGCATCGCTGGCCTCTGCCTTTATTTCCCACAGCTCCTCGTCCGACCCTCTACCAGTACATTTCCAACTCCGTTTCAACGCAGCTGTCATTTCTAAAGCCAAAGTGACACTTTGCGTCGGCCCACGAGGGTCCAGTGGATGTGAATCCGCCGTGTTGGCTCGGTGTGTTGACCTACACGCATTAGCGGAGTGATCTACTGCGCTCGTATTGAACGCATCCTCCAAGCTGCACACTGTAGTAAATCCTTGTGTTTATGAAGAAAATAAATGTTGAGCTCATTGTCAGAAATGAGCTTTTGAGTCGTGGAAATTTGTGTCCGTTAAATTACATTAAACATGATTGCAAATGCAAATGAGGCCACAAATGAGGACGTGTTTTCTCAACCTATTCAACATCTTATTTTGTGGACCATCTGAGTCACCAGGCTGAGGTCAACGTAACCTTATACGCTGTATGACAAAGGTGTATTACATACAGCAAAGATGTAGTGGCCCTGATAACAAATAGAAGCATCACGGTCCGGTTAAAAACAGGACGACTTATCTGTCTATGAGTGTCTTTACACACAAAGTTCAGTGCTACAGTTTAATGAAACACACACACACACACACACGCACACATAACATGGTCCCATACACTAACGTCCTCAAATGGTTAGAAACTCTAAACACACCTGAGTCTGTTATGTTATCCACTTGCAATATGATGTTTATTATGATCAAGGTGATTGATCATTTTATATCTTATCATACAGTATATGGACATCACATTGATCATGTTGGGCTATTTCTGTACTCTTACCTGTATTCCTTGGACATATTTCACATAGTATTCCGAGAGGTAGTTTGAGAAAGTTTACTGTGCAAAACTGCAGTAATAAATATAAAAGAATGCAAAACCTTTTCTCAAGTAATTTCCATCTGTAAAAAATAGAATAAAACCAAGCTGCACAGCCGGACAGGAGGTGTATGTGCCCCAATCTACTACAATGAAACTCGCAAGTGATTCCTCTTCAGCGAAAGTATTGCATGTGCAAAGCCCAACATAACGTATGGTGGCAGCATCCCAGTGTGCATGTTTACTTGGCCTCCTTGCTTGTTCTGGCAAATACAACACAATCTGGCAGCCAATGCATTGCATTGAAAAGTACATTCAATAGCAGCAGGACAATACCTTTATTTCCAGACCAAAAGACACAATAAAACATTAAAATCTGAAAATTACAAAATAAGTAGCTGTCTACAGTACTTGGATTTGCTATTATTGCAAAAACAGTGCAAAAGTGCAACTGTACTAACTCTCTTAGTGCAAAAACAAATAGTGTCAACATTACTGTTTGTATTGGTTGACTTATACCAGCTGCTACTTATTCATAAGCCATGAAAATGAGTCTTTCAACTGTCTTCAGAGCAGATCTGTGGAAGGTCACAATGTGGCCACTCGAGCTGAAGGCCTTCTCTGAAGGCCACTAGAGGCACGGACATGAAGGTACTTCCTTGGAAGGCTCGCCACTCGTTGGAAATTAGCTTTGCTCGATCTCCACCACTCACACACTCACTATCAAGCAACTTCAGTTGCATCTCTGTCGGAGAGTGGGCACCTGGGCCACGCTCTTCAACATTTGTCTTTCTGGAAAAGACAGCCAGACTTTGCTTTTCTTCCTTTGGTGCCACCGTCTTTGCAGTTTCTTCTGCAGTTCCTCCTTCTGCAGCTTCTCTCGTCAATTGTGGCGACTCCTCTATGGATGTGCTCTGCCTTTCTAGCAGTGAGGGAGTCTCTGCTGCAGCTTTGGTTTATTCTTCCCCGTCTTCAGTTTTGGACCCTGGATCCTGGACCCTGGACCCTGTGGTCTTGACGAGTCGTTCAGCACCACTACTTTGACAGTGTTGGTGGTTATGCATACTTGCCACTTTTCTTCAAGTCCTCGTGATTCCAGCGTCTCTGGACCCTGGGCTACCAATCCTCCAGTGAGGTAATCAGGGAAAGATGAAGTCCCACTAGTGGTTGACAAAGTGGACGGTCAGACTATTGGGCAACTGTGGCTAGAGCAAGGGCGTTCTTCAATCAGAGGATCGGCGGTTCGAACCTGGCTCCGCTTGTACATGTCAATGTGTTCTTGGGCAAGACACTTACCCCAAATTGTAGCTGTGCCTACGGTGGGTGCATGTTATATGAATGTTAGTTAGTCCTGATGGTGGCACCTTGCAGGGTAGCTCCTCCCATCAGTGTGTGAATGGGTGAATGAGTGAATGATGACATCATGTGTGAAAGCGCTTTGAGTGGTCGGAAGACTAGAAAAGCACTATCTTCCATTAAGCGCTGCAGTTCATTTACTAATAAATGGCGCCATGGTATGACTTGACCACAAGTCAGTGGTCGTTGCATGGTGTTGAATTGGACTGAGTTCTTTCTCCACTTGCTCACGGATCACTTGAGTGTTCGGATCCAGTCCTCATGTCTTCACATTCCTTTCTCTACACCGTGTGAAAAGGAATGTCCTTACACTAGCACCCGCTCAGTGGATTTGTTGTTCCACGGCTGACTTTTTCTCGTAAAGGAAAGCCTTTATAAAAACCAGAGACTGTCTGATTTGCAGAAACAGATTTTTTCTTCCCACGGCTGCTTGAAGTCTCAATGTTCTTTTCAACAGGTTGAGTTATGTTTACTCCGCGCAAAACCACACGTTTTAAAGGAGGCATCCTGGATTCTGCCTTGATTCTGGATATGTTTTAGTCATCCATATGCAGGCATTTATGTGAAGCAATGCTACTCGTCTCTACGAAGCAAGTATATTAAGAGTCAGGTTTACCAAAAACACTGTGCGGTCTTTATTTCTGCAGCCATCAACAGCAACACGTTGTGGGTACCAGGGTTCTTATGGTCATGAAAAACCTGGAGAAAAAAATATTTACAGGCCTGGAAAAGTCCTTGAAAAAAAAAAATCCCAAAAGTTTTGGAAAAGTCAAGGAAATGTGTTATATTCATGTGTTCATGTCGTTCATTTACACTGAGTTTGAAACGATGAATATGCTTTTAAAAGAAAGACGCTCAGAGTATAAGCAGGCATACATACAGGCATCTATATAAATGGTTATTCTTTTAATCCAACTATTGTCTCTCATTCATTTGTGTCATTTAAGGTTTACTGTATGCTTTGTATTCTCATTGTTAGTTTAAATACTAAATGTTCTCACTTTTTCATGTTTACACCGAGATTTCACAAAATGTTTGGTCATGGAAATTTGGTTTAAAGTCATGAAAAAGTCATGGAAATCCATCAAAAATGTGTATGAACCCTGGGCTCCAGGAGGATCCCCCTGGAGCAGCAGTGATCTTGTCCCCTCCACGATGACGAGGGTGAACATACTGTGGCTGTTAGCACTGAGTAAACATGCTGCTGTGTGCGATGCGTACTGGGAGACATGAAGGCTTTTCCTCTGCTTTCTGCAGCAGAGTCCTTGTTATTAAGACAGCTGGTCGTAATGATGCCGTTTCATCTGCCACGAAGAAAAAAGCTAACCGCTCTTTTTGGCTCAATAGCTATTTTACCTTTTTCATTTTTTGCCTTTTATTCATTAAATGTTTTGCCCAGTAGTACAGGAACCTGCTCTGAACAGCAGCCATCAGCGCGCTACAAGTCTCAGCGCCACATCATTGATGATAATGGAGCTCTTTTTCTCCGAAGCAGCACTACACCGGCTCCTTGTTTGTTGGGCTTTCCGTGTTTGCTCTTACAGTAAGAGCCTGCTAATGCTGTGCTCCGGCAGAGCCTAGCTCACACGCACAGACGCTTCACTGTAGAACACTGATATATAGATCGCAATGAGCCTGTACGTCAAACTGGTCTGCCGGTTGAAAACAGCGACATTGTGTTTCCCTGTGTTTGGCCGTCATTTACAGTAAGCTACGGGACACTGAATGCGTGTGTTCCGGTCTTGACTTGATGGAGTGGGAAAAAATGTTAGCCCACTTTTGCAAAAAGAAAGATGGGACCATAACGGTGAGATAAGGCTGCCGGAGCATCTTCAGAGGAACACGGATTTCTGGGAGAAGATAAGCAGCTTCATTTGTTGACACATTCACTGGGTTCCAAATCACACACTTTCTTCTGTTTCCTTTAAGTACGTACTGTTGCATGCAGTTTGCATTGCAGAACTTTGACCCTGTTGCTCACATAGATCTGCTGCGCAAAGGATTGTGGGTCAGAATAGCCAGAAAAAAGCATGCTGGTTTGCAAACAGCAACATTTGACCGGATGCAGTAGGACATCCAGGTTTTTCTTGCATACTACATTTGACATTGCACATGCTACATCTTTTTTTTGGGTCGCATACTAAATAGTATGGTAGTAGTCTCAAAGTCAAGGATGCTTCCTTGGTAGGACGGGTCCTTCCTAGAGGAGGCAGGACTCTTTTCTTTTTACTTTATTTAGAAAAATTCAGTACATCATAGTTTCCAGTAGGAATATAGATTTGGCCTTCCACTGAAAAACAGTAACAAACCGCCCCGGTAAGTTCAGTCTTTCCACTTCCAACAGTCACCCACTCTGGCTTATTTGAAATAAAGCCTAAATTCAGGAGTCAGATGTGAACAACGGCGTCGCTCCCTGCCGGTGTCTCTCTCTGCCGGTGTCTCTCCCATCCGGTGTCGGAGCAATAAACAATAATGTTATTAGCATGTTTTCCGTTTTCAAAGGACGAGGGTGCTTTAGGAGTGCGGAGGAGCATTATTATTATTATTATTATTATTATCTGAACTAAGGACTGACTCCCCAGTAGAATTCAAAGGATCCTCAACATCGGAACAGTCGATGATGTAGCATCAAACATGGAGAATTGTGTTGCTCTGTGAAATTACACGTGTTCACACAACTTATATACATAGTCATTAGCCAGGAAGTTGCTCTGGGACGGTTATATTATACAGTTACAGTCATTCAATTGATTCAATTAAATGTGTGGTGCAGTAATACAAGAGTGAGGACATAAGTTGTGTGTGTGTGTGTGTGTGTGTGTGTGTGTGTGTGTGTGTGTGTGTGTGTGTGTGTGTGTGTGTGTGTGTGTGTGTGTGTGCACATGGCTTCTGAACAAGGTGCGGTCACAGAACCTGATTCCCAGCCCGTGGGACATTCTTCCTCCATCGTCTACCAGAGAATTACAGTGATTCATCCCCGAGACCCCAAAATAGACGAGAGCGTATAAAAAAAAAATCAGGAACACAACCTGTGAAATCAGATTTGAGCGCTGGAAA